>NC_134707.1:38636844-38948094 GCF_043290135.1 Rhipicephalus microplus | reverse complement strand
TTTGAGGTTACGTGGTCGTCGGTAAACGACGCCTGGAGCGGATGGGAATGCGCGTTTCAGACGTTCACTTTGTTCCAGAATGTTGTAATGTCGTTTAAGGATGTTGTTTACATTGGGGAAGTTTGTGCTGTAAGTCAAGCAGAGGTTTGTTCGTTGTGGGTCTTCTCGTGGTGGTCGCTTCATAAGTAAGTCTTCACGCTTTAGTTTTTTCGCTTTTTGAACAGCGTCATTAATTACATGTGGGGGGTATTTTTGTTGCTCGAGCATAAGTTTTAGCCTCTGTGAGCTCGTGTCAAAGTCAGCGTCTCTAGAGCAGATTCGCTTAAACCGGTGAGCCTGGCTGTATGGAATACTGTTTTTACAGTGGCATGGGTGATCGCTTTGGTAATGAAGGTATTGTTGTCGATCCGTTGGTTTGCGATATAGGGTTGTAGAGAGCTTCTCTTCTTCTATCGTTATGGTAACATCAAGAAAATTTACGGTAACTTGCGAGTATGTGTGTGTGAAGTGTATGTTCGGGTGTACAGCATTGTAAGTGTCTATAAAGCTGAGAAGTTCGTCCTCGCTGTGGGTCCAAATAAGAAAGATGTCGTCTATGTATCTTCTGTATAACATTGGTTTCAAGGAACTTTGTGCAAGAAATTCAGATTCTAGCTTTCCCATAAATATGTTGGCATAATTAGGTGCCATTTTGGTGCCCATAGCGGTCCCGCTGATTTGTCGAAAATACTCTTGGTTAAACTCGAATGAATTTAATTCGAGGACCATCCTCGTCAATGTTGCAATGGCAGAGAAATCTGGGGTGTTAGATTGTCTATGGTTTGTGTACATGTTTCTTAGTGCAGCTATGCCGTCATCGTGAGGAATATTTGTATATAATGAAGAGACATCAAGGGTAACCAAGTACGAGTTTTTCGGCACACAGATACCCGCAATGTCTCGAAGAAAATGTGTGGTGTCTTTTATGTACGACGTGAGGGTGCATGGAATGTGGCTTATTAGTTTGTCCACGTACCCTGATATGGGTTCAGTTATTGTACCGATGCCTGATATGATTGGTCGACCTGGGTTACCGGGTTTATGAATTTTTGGGAGGATGTAGAAGCGACCTGGACGAGGGTATGCTGCTTGCATCAGTTTGTGGTCAGTGTTGGTTATCTTTTCTGCGTCCAACAGTTTCTTTAGTTCTGTTGATACGATACGTTTGTATTCGTCTGTCGGATCACCTGGGAGGCGTTCGTAAAATCTTGAGTCGTCTAGTTGGCGGTATGCTTCTTGTAGGTAGTTGGTTGTATTAAGGACTACAATTGCTCCTCCTTTGTCAGCGGGTTTTATTGTTATTTCTGTCCTAGATGCCAAATTTTTATGCTCATTTTTTCAGATTTGGTCAAGTTTTCTCGGTTTCCTTTCTGTCTGTGGTATTCGTGTACTATATCTTTCTGTACTGCGGTGATATAAAGGTCCAAGCACTTGTCTCGATTACTGTTCGGTGTCCAATCATTTGATTTACGACGGTGAATTGTTTTGTGGTTAGAAGGCCTATCTAAGAAATATTCGCGCAACCTTAAGCTTCGAGCGAAGTTGTCGAGGTCTCGGAGTAAGTGGAATTCATCGAAAAATTTTGTGGTCGGGCAGAAGCTTAGTCCCTTAGATAGCAGTTTTACTTCGTCAGGTGACAAGCTCGTGTCCGATAAGTTTACAACCACAGTGTCACACGGTGTGTTCCTAGATGGGTGCTCGTTTGTACCATTAGTGTTTTCCTGGGTGGTGGTGTTGTAATGATAAGGCACTGTATCAGGGAACGCGGGTTTGGGCACATGGTCTCTTTCGAGTTTATGAAGTTTTGTGGCCCTGATGGCTTGGTATTTATTCTGCTCAAATTCTGTTAATCGCGTGATTTCTTCGTTCGATAAAGTGTTGTGGCGGAGAATGGTGTTGGTCATAGCGACCAGTTTCTTTACCTGTTTGTCACTATGATTAAGAGCAATTTCTGTTAATTTAAGGGATGCCTCAAGGAGGACGTTTTTCCATGTTATTTGGTCTTGTTTATCTAGATTTGTAGCGGCTGGTGTGAGGGAGAGTGTCATACCCTTGGGGGCTATTCTAGCACGAAGGTACACTTGCAATGTTGATTTATGCATTTCATGTCTAATTCGTTTGTCAGCAAGTTTTCGTACTTTAAGGAAAGTGGCACTGCAACTGGGAAGTGATGAGCTGGACTTACGTTTCAGAAGTCAATCTTCTTTTGAATGCGGGGATGGCACTGATGAGGTGCGCAGGTTGTAGTTATAACTACAACCTGCGCACCTCATCTGTTAATCTGTTAATCGCGTGTTAATCACGCGATTAACAGAATTTGAGCAGAATAAATACCAAGCCATCAGGGCCACAAAACTTCATAAACTCGAAAGAGACCATGTGCCCAAACCCGCGTTCCCTGATACAGTGCCTTATCATTACAACACCACCACCCAGGAAAACACTAATGGTACAAACGAGCACCCATCTAGGAACACACCGTGTGACACTGTGGTTGTAAACTTATCGGACACGAGCTTGTCACCTGACGAAGTAAAACTGCTATCTAAGGGACTAAGCTTCTGCCCGACCACAAAATTTTTCGATGAATTCCACTTACTCCGAGACCTCGACAACTTCGCTCGAAGCTTAAGGTTGCGCGAATATTTCTTAGATAGGCCTTCTAACCACAAAACAATTCACCGTCGTAAATCAAATGATTGGACACCGAACAGTAATCGAGACAAGTGCTTGGACCTTTATATCACCGCAGTACAGAAAGATATAGTACACGAATACCACAGACAGAAAGGAAACCGAGAAAACTTGACCAAATCTGAAAAAATGAGCATAAAAATTTGGCATCTAGGACAGACATAACAATAAAACCCGCTGACAAAGGAGGAGCAATTGTAGTCCTTAATACAACCAACTACCTACAAGAAGCATACCGCCAACTAGACGACTCAAGATTTTACGAACGCCTCCCAGGTGATCCGACAGACGAATACAAACGTATCGTATCAACAGAACTAAAGAAACTGTTGGACGCAGAAAAGATAACCAACACTGACCACAAACTGATGCAAGCAGCATACCCTCGTCCAGGTCGCTTCTACATCCTCCCAAAAATTCATAAACCCGGTAACCCAGGTCGACCAATCATATCAGGCATCGGTACAATAACTGAACCCATATCAGGGTACGTGGACAAACTAATAAGCCACATTCCATGCACCCTCGCGTCGTACATAAAAGACACCACACATTTTCTTCGAGACATTGCGGGTATCTGTGTGCCGAAAAACTCGTACTTGGTTACCCTTGATGTCTCTTCATTATATAGAAATATTCCTCACGATGACGGCATAGCTGCACTAAGAAACATGTACACAAACCATAGACAATCTAACACCCCAGATTTCTCTGCCATTGCAACATTGACGAGGATGGTCCTCGAATTAAATTCATTCGAGTTTAACCAAGAGTATTTTCGACAAATCAGCGGGACCGCTATGGGCACCAAAATGGCACCTAATTATGCCAACATATTTATGGGAAAGCTAGAATCTGAATTTCTTGCACAAAGTTCCTTGAAACCAATGTTATACAGAAGATACATAGACGACATCTTTCTTATTTGGACCCACAGCGAGGACGAACTTCTCAGCTTTATAGACACTTACAATGCTGTACACCCGAACATACACTTCACACACACATACTCGCAAGTTACCGTAAATTTTCTTGATGTTACCATAACGATAGAAGAAGAGAAGCTCTCTACAACCCTATATCGCAAACCAACGGATCGACAACAATACCTTCATTACCAAAGCGATCACCCACGCCACTGTAAAAACAGTATTCCATACAGCCAGGCTCACCGGTTTAAGCGAATCTGCTCTAGAGACGCTGACTTTGACACGAGCTCACAGAGGCTAAAACTTATGCTCGAGCAACAAAAATACCCCCCACATGTAATTAATGACGCTGTTCAAAAAGCGAAAAAACTAAAGCGTGAAGACTTACTTATGAAGCGACCACCACGAGAAGACCCACAACGAACAAACCTCTGCTTGACTTACAGCACAAACTTCCCCAATGTAAACAACATCCTTAAACGACATTACAACATTCTGGAACAAAGTGAACGTCTGAAACGCGCATTCCCATCCGCTCCAGGCGTCGTTTACCGACGACCACGTAACCTCAAAGACACCCTTGTCCACTCCCAAATTAACACATCACCCCCCAATAATTCATGCCGCCCTTGCTTAAAGCCACGATGTCTTGTATGTAAGGCGATGCGAGAAACAGACAAAGCAACCAGCACGCAGTCCAAGTTTTCGATTAACATACGAGGAAACCTAACATGCGATTCTTCTAATGTGGTGTACCTACTCGAATGCAACGTGTGTGGTATGCAGTACATCGGACAAACAGAAACACCATTTAGGATTCGCTTCAATAATCACAGAGCCCATGCGAAATCAGCCCCAAGTCTACCTCTATCAAAACATCTCAATCTTCCCGACCATGCATTCGACAAACTATCAGTAACGCTCTTAGAGACGGGATTTAAATCAAATCGAGAACGTGAACAACGAGAGTCATACCTTATCCACCGATTTAACACCCTCGATAGAGGAATAAATGAGAATCCTGGTACACTTGCAGCAATTAAAGCATTAGAAAACAATAACGGCAACGATGAAAATAGTAACTGAGTTCACGGCACTGCAGCTGCGAAGGGCACTGGACAACCTAAAACAATTCCAAGTGTAACTACTCTTCCTAAGTGCAGCTGTCGTCTGTTTTCTGTTTTATTTTACTACCCAATCAATTGTGCCATGCACGACATGCCCAACAGCAACCATGTGCACAGCCGGGAGGCCCCCACGACACGCGTAATTTAGAAGCGGGCCAGGAATTCGCATTGCACGCGCTTGCACAGCCTACCGCAATACGGGGCACCCCTATTTTTACGAGGAAATGTTGACAGGGCGCGGAGTAGTTAGAGGCTTAGAACTTCCTAAAATGCCCGCTGACCAGCCTCTGCCACAATACGCGGCCCCCGTCCTTCTACGACGAATTGTTTACGGGACCCCGAGCAGTTAAAGGCTTAGGACTTCCTGAAAAGCTCTTTTTTGTCCCACACCGAACCGCCAGTGTCAGGAGGGACCGTCTGATCGGGAGGAATGCGCTAGTGAACGGAAACATACACAGACCGCTGACATCAGAAAGGTGAAGGGGAGAGGGGGGAGAGAGATGGGGGGGGAGTGGAGGGAAAAGTGGAAGGGGGGCACCCGAGGGGCGTTCACCGTATATTATTTTTATCTTTTTTCTTTTTTTCTTTCCTTTTCTTTTCTTTTCTTTTTTTCTTTCTCCTCTTACCTTGCCCTCTGATTTGAGATTGTATAAAGCTGAGCACCGACAAACTGTATCTTTATTCCTGATGAAGGCCAGACTCTAGGCCGAAACGTCGAAATAAACCACGTTGTGACCGCTCACGGAGGATCTACTAGACTATATATATATATATATATATATATATATATATATATATATATATATATATATATATATATATATATATATATATATATATATATATATATATATATATATATATATATATATATATATATATATATATATATATATTGCAACGAGCAAGGTTGCGTAAAAACAAAGGTTATTATTCAAGAAACGTTAGCCGCAACAAGCTGGTACAGGCAGGAACCCGGCAAGCACGAGCCAGCAAGCACGAGCCACACACGGACGTCAACGTCTTCTTTCACGCTGGCACAGAGCCGGCGCCACTATGCTTCGGTACAATTACTCCCCGCGCAGAAAGGAGCCAACCTGGCGACCTAGAGAAAGGACACGACAAGAGGGTCATATCACGGTTTGAGGCGTGATACGTGTACTGTTCACGCCCATGGCAGCATTGGTCCGAAGGTGGATCAATGGGCTCAACTTCATAGTTGACAGGAGATGTTTGCCGCACCACACAGTAGGGAACATGGTATTTCGACGAAAGCTTCGGTGAAAGACCGGGAGGGGTAGACGGGACCCAGAGCCAAACCAGCATTCCTGGGTTATAGTGTACACTAGACGCCGGGGAATCGTGGTCAGTTTTCTGGCGCCATTGGTCTTCTGCGGTAAATGAGCGAGCGGGTTGACGACACTCTTTGGCATAAGCAGCTGCTTCGGAAACAGGCGTCGCTTCGGAAACACCAGGCTTGTAAGGGAGAATGGTGTCCATGGAGCATGATGGCTCACGTCCGTACAGGAGGAAGAAAGGAGAAAAGCTAGTGGTTGTTTGTGGCGCACAGTTGTACGCGTACGTGACAAAATGGAGCACTTGGTCCCACTTAGTGTGGTCGTCAGGGGCGTACATGGCAAGCATATCTCCAAGGGTACGGGTAAAGCGTTCCTTCATGCCATTGGTTTGAGGATGGTATGCCGAGGATTTCCGATGGACAGTGCGACATGCCTTGAGCAGCTCGTCGACAGCGCTCGAGAGAAGCACGCGTCCACGGTCACTCAGTAATTCATGAGGTGCACTGTGTCGCAAAATGAGATGGTGAAGAAGAAAGGACGCAACGTCTTTCGCAGTGGTAGCAGGCATGCTGATGTTTCAGCGTAGCGTGTCAAATGATCGACGGCGACGATAATTCACCGGTTGCCTCGAAGAGAGTTGTGTAGAGGACCATAAATATCAATTCCGACGCGGTCGAATGGTCTCGCTGGGCAGGTTAAGGGTTGCAAAGGACCAGCAATGCTACGAGAAGGCGTCTTGCGTCGTTGACACGTGGTGCATGACCAAACGTACTGGCGAACATGCCGATACATGCCGCGCTAGTAGCATCTTAGACGAAGGCGAGAGTAAGTCTTAAATACTCCAGCGTGGCCACACTGTGGGTCATCGTGAAAGGCAGCGAAATGTCAAAACGCAAATGACGAGGGATGACAAGGAGCCACCTACGGCCGTCCGTCACGTAATTGCGGCGATACAACAAGCCTTCACTGACAGCAAAGTGTCTTGCTTGACGAGAGAGGGAGAGTGAAATCGTTTCTGACAAACTTTGAGAGAGGACGTCGAGCAAAGAATTGATCCAAGGATCCTTGCGCTGTTCGGATGGCATGTCAGTGATGCTCAACGATGACGAATCGCAAATGGCAGTTGATAAACAGGCAAGGTCAAGAGGCAGTGGAGAACGGGATAGTGCATCTGCGTCTGAATGTCTGCGTCCTGAGCGATAAACAACGCGGATATCGCATTCCTGAAGGTGTAAAGCCCAACGAGCGAGGCGGCCAGTAGGATCTTTCATGGATGCTAACCAGCACAAGGCATGGTGATCTGTGACAACATATAACTGGCGTCCATAAAGGTAAGTGCGAAATTTTCCTATAGCCCAAATGATAGCCAAGCACTTCTTTTCCGTTACGGAATAGTTGGACTCTACCTTCGTTAGGGTACGGCTGGCATAGGCTACAACGTACTCGTCGCAGCCATCCTTGCATTGAGCGAGAATGGCACTGAGGCCGACACCGCTTGCATCCGTGTGAATTTCAGTGAGTGCATTGGGATCGAAGTGGCGGAGAACTGGTGGAGACGTGAGTAGCCGGTGAAGCGCCGTGAATGCGTCATCGCAGTGGGAATTCCAGCCAGAGAGGTCCGTGCTACGGGAGAGAAGCTGAGTCAGAGGGGCAATTATAGAGGCAAAATTGCGAATGAAACGCCGAAAATAGGAACACAAGCCTACGAAACTACGAAGCTCCTTTAGGGTAGTAGGCTTCGGGTACTCGGCAACGGCACGCAGTTTGGCAGGGTCTGGCGATATTTCTTCTATTGAAACGACGTGGCCGAGAATTGTGAGTTTGCGGGCGCCAAAACGACATTTCTTGAAGCTTAGTTACAACCCGGCTGCCGTAAGGCACTGGAGAACTTGTTCCAGACGGGAAAGATGAGTTTCAAAATTCGCCGAGAATAAAACTATGTCTTCTAAATAGCAAAGACAGATGTGCCGTTTAGGTTCCCTGAGGACACTTTCCATCATTCTTTCAAAAGTCGCAGGCACATTGCAAAGACCGAAGGGCAATTACTTAAATTCCTATAAGCCATCAGGGGTCACAAACGCTGTTTTTGGACGGTCTGGTTCAGCCATTGGCACTTGCCAATAACCAGAGCGCAGATACAGTGAAGAGAAAAACTTCGCACCTTGAAGGCAATCCAAGGCGTCATCAATGCGTGGCAGGGGATAAACATCCTGGCGTGTGATGTTGTTTAGTCGACGATAATCCACGCAAAACCTGATGGAGCCATCCTTTTTTCGCACGAGGACCACTGGCGAAGCCCAAGGACTGTGTGAGTGCTGAATGACACCACGTTGCAGCATCTCGTCGACGTGTTGAGTGATGACGTCACGCTCGGCCTGCGAGACGCGGTAGGGTCGCTGACGAAGTGGAGTATGATGACCGGTGTCGATATGGTGAGCGACGACGGACGTGCGTCCCTAGGGAGGTTGTCCGTGGTCGAAGGAGGCGCGGAAACGGTCAAGTAGTTGAATGAGCTGATTGCGCTGGTCTTGCGTAAGGCCGGTGCCTACGCTGCGCAACAGAACGTCTTCGTCAGGTATATAGGGCGCGGTGGCAGCTGTGACAGCATTCACGGACATCGGTGTCGTATCAGAACGGGCATCGAAAGGAAAGATGTTATCATAAGTGTCGAGACTCCCAATACATTCGCCATGCAATAAGGTAGCGGAACAAGGGAACAGATTGCACACGTACACGGCACTGGATCCATCGGCAAGTGTTATGACGGCAAACGGGATGACAAGGTTCGGCGACGAGCGCATTCTTGTGACGGCATAAAGAGGGCCGTTCAATTGGAAACGGAGTTGCACAAAAGAGATACCATGGCGACCGAAAAAGCAAAAATGACGACGTCAGCGGCGACGATCACCTTTTTGGGTGAGCGAGGGAGATCTATGAATGTCGTGCTGAATGGAAACAAAACGAGTTGAGCACGAGCGCAGTCGACAACCGCATAATTAGTGGAAAGAAAGTTCCATCCCAGGATGATTTCATGAGACGCATGCAGAAGGACGACAAATTCAACGATGTAGTGAAGCACTCCTTGAATCACAACAGGAGCAGTGCATGTGGTGGACGGTTGGACGTGTTGCGAACTCGCTGTGTGTAAAGAAATTTTAACCAGTGAAGTCGTCACTTTGTTCAGTTTGCGGCATAACACTTCACTGATTATACAAATAGAGGCACCTGTGTCGACAAGAGCAGTTGTGGCGAAACCGTCCACAATCATGGCAATCTCGTTAAGGGGCGAAAGATGAGGCCTTGGAAATTTCGTCAGTGGCGCAGCTCTTGCCTCAAGAACTGCGACTGTTAGTTTTCCTCCTGGGCGTGGTTGGAACGGCGAAGCATGAGGGAAGGAGACCGAAGACGGGGTGAAGGAGATCGACGTCGGCTGAAGTCTGGTCGACGTAAGCGGTGGTCACGTGAACCAGGTGTCACATGCGATTCTGATTGCCGAGGTATGTTACCGGAATGCTGAACATCATTAAAACAGAATCCATGGCGACGAAAGTAGCGCGCGACATGTCCTGGAATACCACAGTTGTAGCAGACGGGCCGGTTATCCGGAGTACGCCAAAAGTTTACAGGTGCTCGAGGGGGTGGAAAGGGCCGATTTACCGATTACACCGAAACTGGTGACCTGTAGCAGGTGGTGGCTGGACTTTATGAAGGGAGCGGTGGTTGGGCAGGAGGTCGGCGGACGGCTTCTGCGTAAGTTAGCGGTGCAGCTACTGATATTGGGGACGCGGGCGAAGGGATAGCCTCGGCAACTTTCGTCTGAATAGCACGGCGAAGTGAGTGGTCCAGTGATGTGGGGGTCTCGTTGATGGTGGCGACAAGAGAGAGCTGTCGAGCAACTTCCTCCCGGATGTACTGTTGAATTTGAGGCATTACCACGCTGTAGTCGGGGCCACTGGTTTTGTACTCCAAAGCCGAAATACCAGCTGTTTGCGTATTAGCGGGACGTGTAGAAATTCGTTTCTTGCGCAGCTCATCGAAACTTTGACATAGCTGAATCATGGCCGTGACGGTCTATGGGTTTTTGGCCACAAGCATATTAAAAGCTTCGTCATCAATGCCTTTCAATATATTCTTTATTCTGTCAGCCTCTGTCATCCTCACATCAACTCGCCTACAGAGGCTGATCACATCCTCAATGTAGCTCGTGAAGCTCTCACCATTTCGCTGAAATCGACCCCGCAGGCCCAGTTCAGCACGAAGCTTACACATGGCTGGACGACCGAAAAATGAGGTGGCAGCCTCTTTGAAAACCGACCAGGTGGGGATGTCGGCTTGGTGGTTGGTGAACCATAGGTTGGTCAAACCCGTCAAGTAGAAGACGACGCGAGTCAGCTTCGCAGGGTCATCCCACTTGTTAATCGCGCTGCATGCTCGTACTCTGCCAGCCAGTCCTCGACATCTTGATTTTCAGTGCCGTTGTATACTGGTGGGTCACGCAGACGAATAACACCAGAACACATGACAGGTGGAAGCGTGGAAGAGCATTGTGGGAGATCGACGCGCTCGGTCATCGCGGACTGAGATGGTAGCTTACGGCTGCGGAGCTCCAGGACGTTACCCAGCGCGTTTCCACCAAATGCAACGAGGAAGGTTGCGTAAAAACACAGGTTATTATTCAAGAAACGTTAGCCGCAACAAGCTGGTACAGGCAGAAACCCGGCAAGCACGAGCCAGCAAGCACGAGCCACACAGAGACGTCAACGTCTTCTTTCACGCTGGCACAGAGCCGGCGTCAATATGCTTTGGTACAATATATATATATATATATATATATATATATATATATATATATATATATATATATATATATATATATATATATATATATATATATATATATATATATATATATATATATATATATATATATAGAATGGCGTCGGGTACCCTCAAGAGTCTTCTTTATTGTCTCCATTATGTGCCCCACAACCTAAACTTGACTGCTAATGATGAGTATGTACATATGAAAAGATGGGACGCATAAATAATGCTCACACTTATTTTCCCCGCGCACTTGAGCGGCCGGCCCGGCCGAGACTTAGGCGGAAAATGTACGGCGAACAAAAGGTTTAAGGCGTGAAACGTGAACTATCTCCGAGGCACGGCAACGACGTTCCGAGAAACCCTTGGAAGGAGCGACAAGGTAATTGACAGGAGATTTTCGTTCACAAATAAAGTAAGGTCCCAGAAAGCGTGACTGAAACTTTACACATAATTTGGGTGTGCAAACAGGCGTCCAAAGTAATACTTCATCTCCAGGACGGAAGGTGACGTCTCGACAAAAGCTGTCATAGCGTTGCTTGTGGTGTTGTTGACTGGCCTCCGTGTTGAGTTGAGCATGTTGACGTGTCTCAGCGAGCCTGGAGACGAAATGTTCTGGCGTAGTCGTGGACGTTTTTGTCGTTACATTGAAGAAAGTGGCGTTAATGGTGAATGTCGGTGCACGACCATAGGCTAGGAAGAAAGGTGAATACCCGATGGTTAGTTGAACAGCGGTGTTGTGTGCAAATGTTATGAGCAGCAAGACTTTGTCCCAGTTATCGTGGTTCGGTCCGATGTACATAGATATCATGTAGACTAGAATCCGGTTAAATCGCTCTGTCAGGTCATTTGTCTGCAGGTGGTAAGCGGATGTGGTCTTATGAACTGTGCCACAAGTTTTTAGGATTTTGTCGAGAATTGTGGACAGGAAGGCCTTGCCTCGGTCACTCAACAACGTGCGAGGTGCACCATGACGCAATACAATAGCTTCTAAAAAGAAGGCGGCAACGTCTGAGGCAGAGCTAGTGCGTAGAGGAGCAGTCTCCGCGTATCGTGGGAGGTGGTCGACGGCTGTGACGATCCAGCGGTGGCCCGCTCGCGTTACGGGAAGTGGCCCGATGAGGTCTATTCCGACAACAACAAAAAGTGTATCGGGACATGGAATGGGTTGTAATAAGCCAGCAGGAGCTGAAGTTAGTCGTTTCTGGCATTGACAAAATGTGTGAGAAGCGACATAATTAGCCACAAAGGTAGAAGGAACAGGGCAGAAGAAACGGCTCCTAACTCGGTTGTAGGTTTTTTGAAATCCTGAGTGTCCCGCTGATGGGTCGTCGTGCAATTCTTCGAGAAGTTGTTTTCGCAGTGAACGGGGAAGTACTCGCACCCACCGATGCCCATCCGCATTGTAAGTATAGCGCTGCAGGACATTGTTCTCTAGTTTCAACAGCCATAGCTGACGACGTAGTCTCGCATTAGGTGGAGAAGACGAGCCATTCAAGTACACGATGATGCGGTTACAGTAGGGGTCGTCCCGTTGGCACGAGGCAAACTGGGCGCTGCTGTATAATGATAGTGACCCAGCAACTTCCTGGGGTGATAACGTGAGTGAAGAGGGGGCCGCTTGATCACCTGAGGGGCATTGAGGATGCATGGCTGGAGATGAAAGTGGCAGAGGGCAGCGAGAAAGAGCGTCAGCATTCTGATGCTGTTTGCCAGGCCTGTACACAACGTCAAAAGTGTACTCTTGCAAACGCAGTCTCCAGCGACCGAGGCGCCCAGACAAATTCTTCAGCGAGGACAACCAGCATAGGGCATGGTGGTCGGTAATCACAGTGAAGTGGCGTCCATACAGATAAAGTCGAAATTTCTGGATGGCCCAAACGACACCGAGACATACCTGCTCTGTTATCGAGTAATTCTGCTCCGCAGGTGTTAGTGCGCGGCTGGCGTACCCAACTACTCGCTCACGTGATGTATCGTCGCGCTGGAGGAAGACAGCACTGATTCCGTGGCCGCTGGCATCTGTGTGCAGAAAAATGGGTGCACTCTCATCGAAGTGACGGAGGACAGGGTCTGGTGTCAGAGCACGCTTAAGGGCTTGGAAAGCGCAGTTGCACTCGTCAGTCCATGTGAAAGCCGTTCCTGACGTCAGAAGCTTGTGTAACGGCCCTGCAATGGCAGCGAAGTGACGAATGAAGTGGCGGAAGTAAGATGCCAGGCTCACGAAACTTCGCAATTGTCTTTGATTTCCCGGACGTGGAAAACTAATTACGGCAGCAACCTTGTCGGGGTCGGGTCGAACGCCATCTTTGCTGAAAAGGTGACTCAATACTTTGATGCTCGTGCTGGCGAAGTGGCACTTCTTTGTATTGAGCTGTAGACCAGTGTTCGAAATGCACGTTAGAACTTCGTCCAAATGCTTATGGTGCAGAGGAAAAGCAGAATAATAAATTACGATGTCGTCTAAGTAACATAAACAGGTTTTCCATTTGAGACCACGTAAGACAGTATCTACCATGCGCTCGAATGTTGCTGGAGCGTTGCATAAGCCAAAAGGCATGACGTTAAACTCATAAAGCCCGTAAGGCGTCGCAAACGCTGTTTCCTCCTTATCTACTTCGCGCATAGGTATTTGCGAATACCCGGATCGTAGGTCGAGGATGGAGAAATATTGTGCGCCTTGTAGGAAGTCCAGGGTATTATCTATCCGTGGCAACGGATATACGTCTTTTTTCGTGATCTTATTGAGCGCTCTGTAATCAACACAAAAGCGGACAGGGCCACCCTTTTTTCGGATCAACACCACAGAAGACAACCAAGAGCTGGATGAAGGTTGAATAATATGCCGTTTTTGCATGTCGGTGACGTTTTCCTTAACAATTTGCCGTTCCGCCGAAGACAGACGGTATGGGCGGCGGCGTACAATGGAGCTGCCTTCGGTTTCGATGCTGTGCTCTGCAAAGGAGGTGCGGCCCAGAATTTCGGACTGTACTTGTAACGAAAAGCTGTGCTTTTGGAAAAGGTTTAAGAGGTCTCTCTTTTGCTCCGCCGTGATGTGAGGACTTAGGGTGTCGTTTAAAGCAACAGTGGTAGCCTTCATACCAGTTGTAGCAGACAAAGGCGTTGATTCTGCGTGAAGGGAAACCAGCGAAAAAGGCTCACTGTCAGCGAAGCAGCTCACAGCAGTGTCCTGGGCCAGCATCACTGGCGAAGAAGTTAGGTTCAAGGCGGTGACCAATGCTTTACCGTCGTTCAACCGCACAAGGCCGGGTGCTATGGTAATCCCCGCAGGTTTGAACGAATTGATGGAGCTATGAACACGCCACCGTTAACTAAAGTATCCGAAGCGATCGTGAGAATTTCTTCATCTCCTGGCGAAATGAAACAACCAGTGGCCGTAACGAAACGGCAGCTGTATGGATCGACATCGGATGAACTCTCAGTAGCTGACATTTGAAATACTTGCTGACGACACGCTATGAAAGCTGATGCCGATGAAAGGAAGTCCCATCCTAAAATTACTGTGTAAGTGCGCAAAGGAAGTACAAGAAACTGAATGTGGTGAAGGATGCCATCCATGAAAACGCGGACTGTGCAAACACATGAATAGGGACTCCATCTGTGCAACGAAGGGGAGGACCATCGTATGGCGTCCTAACTTTTTTCAAGTGGGCACAAAAGTCTGCGCGAAATACGGAAAGTGATGCGCCTGTGTCTACCAGTGCCTCTGGCTGTATACCTTCAACATACACCAACAAAACATTCGATGGGTGGTCCGGATGAGTTTCACGCAGTTCAAAAGATGCAGCTTTCCGTCCCGAAGCTGCACTGTTTAGTTTTCCAGTTGTCGGTCGGGAATCGAAGTAGAAGGTCGGAGAGGAGAAGAGGAACGCCGCATCGGTGAAGGTGAACGACGACGTGAGAGCCGGGAACTGCCAACTAGGTCAAAGTTCTGCGGAGACGGTGACCGATGTGTGCTGTTCGGATACAGCCGGCGATAGGGTGGTCTAGTGGCGTAGAAGTGGTGCCGTTCAAAGTTATCGTAGCTTCGTCTTTCGTCTCGCTGACGGCGCCGGCAAAACCTTGAGATGTGACCACGGATGCCGCAATAGAAGCAAGTCGGCCGCGAAGTGCGCCAGTCATTGTAAGGTTTGGAAGGTGGTCGTGGTGCAAGTGAGTTGAGCGAACCATGAAGTTTGGGCGCTGGTAGCTGCATTGGGCTCTGCTGGGGTGCAGGTATCCTAACAGCAACTTGAGCTAGTTGGCATTGCCACAGGATATGAGCTCGGAACTGGTGTGACTGTCATCGAGGCCAGGCTTTGCTGGGGCACAGGTGTCGTTGCAGCAACGTAAGCATAACTTCGAATGGGCACGGGATGTGACTCGGAACTGGTGTACCTGTGATCTAGGCCAGTTCTTCCCTCGCGACGTCGCGTAAACTAGTAGCAGGTGGCGTCGTTCGAATGTCAAGGTGGCGAGGTGAAGCCTGTGCATGAAGTTCCTCGTGAATGATAGAGCGGATCAATGCACGCAGCTCTGTTGTATCATGACATATCAGGTTGAACCCGAATGGTCTGAAGCTCCTCAAGGCGCTGACAGGTAGCGACAACATCGGCTACGGTCTGGGGATTATTCACCACAAGCGCATTAAAAGCGACAGTCGCAATGCCTTCTAGCAGGTGGCGCACACGGTCGTTTTCCGCCATGTATTTGTCGATGCGGCGGCAAAGGGCGAGAACATCTTCGATGTAAGAAGTGTAAGACTCGCCGGGGCGTTGAACACGTGCACCAAGCCTCTTCTTGGCGGTATCCGCGCGCACTGGCGGGTTGGCGAAAAGCTGGCGGAGCTGGCGTGTAAAGGCGGGCCATGTCGGAAACTCTGTCGCGTGGTTGAAAAATCACGTTTTTGCGACGCCGCTCAAGTAGAATTCAACGTGGGTGAGTTTCGCGGGCTCATCCCAGTTGTTGATAACACTCATGTGCACGCGGTCATACTCCTCAAGCCAGTCTTCAACATTTTCACCCGGAAGCCCTGCGAACAGGGGAGGATCCTTTTGAGGGCTGGTGACGAGGTGAGAAGGGTTTCTTGGCGGTGGGAGCGGTGGCGAAGCTGGCGCGCTGGGCTGGTCGGCTTGTGACATTACCGAACCCAGGTCGTTTAAGCGGAGGCCTGAACGGAGCTCCAGAGTGTGTTCTAGAAGAGGCTGTGGTTGTCCGAGATCTCGAGAGAACGCAGGAACTGGGCAGCACTCTCCACGACTTGTAAGATGTTTGTTTGTTTGGCGTCGAGTACCATTAAGACTCTTCGTTATTGTCTCTAGTATGTGCCCCACAACCTAAACTTGACTGGTGATGATGAGTATGTACAGATGAGAAGATGGGACGCATAAATAATGGTCACAATATATAAATATATATATATATATATGAGATCTAACAGACAATACTGCCAAGCAATGTATAGGGGAAATTATTAGAACAAATGGAATGTAAATAAGAAGAAAGAAAAGAGGGTGAAAAAATAACCAGCTCACGGCTGGTTATTTTTTCACCCGCTTTTCTTTCTTCTTATTTACATTCCATTTGTTCTAATAATTTCCCCTATACATTTCTTGGCAGTATTGTCTGTTAGATCTCATAATAATGTGTCAAAACAAGGAAAAACGAGACCTTAGGTACACACTTCTTACCCTTATATATATATATATATATATATATATATCACGTTTCAGTCGGGAGTATGTAAGCCTTCGTCAGCATGTGGTTCTGTATATATGGGTAAGCAGAAGTACACTACAGCGCTCTGTACCACAATAAAAACATAAGCGCATCAAGAAGAATTTAGCACCACGTGGTGGAGAGCACGCTCCACGGCGAATCACAACAGCCATAAGAAGGATATTGCTTTAAACAAGAAACCTTGTACTCACGCGTAAGGCGTCCGCGCTCAATGTCAGCAATTCTGAAGAAACGTTGCAACATGTTGACGCAGAGCGAGCGGTTAAATAAAGTTTTTCCAGAGACACTTCATGGCATGTATCAGCCTTGTAGGAATTTGCAGGGCACTCCTACTTGCACCAAAGCTCGTAATAATAGTAATAATCCGCCCGCTGGGGCTCATTATTGTTGAAAACTTTAACGCAAGGCATGCAATCAAATGAATACCACTGCGGCTAAAAGCACCGCCAATGATTTCAGCTTAAGATCCGTAGTGATTTCTCTTGTGACAGAGATAATGTAGTTTATATGCTTGCGTGCTCGATTTGCAAGTTCCTGAATATTGGTAAAACCAGCAATGCGTTTTGATACCGGTTCATTATTCAGAACGCACATGTGCACTCATTGCTTCATTTGCCGATATCTAGAGATGTTCCCACCATCGGACATACCTTCAAATTATTTGGGGCGACGTTATTGAGTGTGATTCGCTTAACAATATAAGCACGAACTACGTGAGATATTTTCATTTTATAAGTAGAAAGTTTTTTGTCTAGGAGCCTAAACAAAAACGCTGCTAAATTGTACAGTCTGCTTGCGTATTATGGCAATGATTTCCAATATTTTACTATAGTATATAGAGCATGCACCGCTTCATGCTGCCACAGACTACCTGTGTTTTTCTGGACAATCACTCTGTCATAAAAGCATTCTTTTTGTTGTAGTTTTTTGTCTAATTTTGTTTACAAAGTGCAGTCCTCTGCTGTATACGTTTAAAAGGCGCCAATAAATATCATCAGTGCTATGTCTCGCTGTGGGTCATTGCACAGTGGCGCGGTGTCTTGTCTAACAGGATTTATTTGAGCGTGCCATAGCGATTCGCGTTGCAGTGTTCTGCCCACCACACACCTATAACTTGTTTTCTATGTGCATAGAGTCTGATTGCGGAACATCGCGCCCTATAGTTTACATCTTCCCAACACTACAGGGTGTTTTAGCTAAAATCGCAGGGTAATGAAGAAGAAATATACATGAGCACTACACATTTAATTTTTAATTAGCGCAGTATGCTTCTGAGCTATACAAGCATGTGAGAATAATTTCTTTCCAGTCTCTCAAGCTTTGCATGTCTACGAAAATTGCCTAATGATCATTGTAATACTGACTCTGCAGCTAATCTTCAATTCTAAGTTTGTAGCGCCTAAACAGAAACAAGAAAACTTTATTTTGCGGTAAGACAACTGCAATCTTTAATATTTGCCCGCCTCGGTCTAAACTTCGCGAAATCTTAACATTATCACGTCACTGCCGCTAAACGCGCTGCGTTCTTATTGTCCTCCAATGTAAGTGACAGATTAAAAAAAACATGGTTTTCTCGAGTCACCAACAAGTACACTAGCATGTCACAATAACATTCGTCAGGCTTGGCAATCCAGGTATGTCGAGCGACGAGAGCAAGCGTGGGCACATCTGCGCAGCGAAACACGGAGGTCTATACTGAGTGACGTCAAAGCCCGCGGCAGAAACAGTGAGCAGGCCTGAAATTTTTAGGTGGCACTGACCCGGCTGGCCGGACATTGCGAGCGTGCGCAATGTCTGAAATTATCATTGGAGTCAGTGCACGAGCACCGGTAAATTTTTGCCGCATGACGTTTGACATCACGCCTACCCGCTATTTGCTCTGCTCTCGGAGCAGTGTGAATGTTCAATTCGGTAGACGAGACGACATGTGTCCGCTGCCCCCTTGTGCTGCTCTTGCTGCTTTGTTCCCCTTGCTCCTGCTCTCCCTATATAAAGCACTGTGGCTGCTTGACAACGATAAGAATAATGTGCATAACACAAAAGCTTGATTACACTGTCATCTATATTGCCACGCTTTTATCTAAAGTTGCGCTATCACGTCATTATACTGTAAGGGCTGCTTTGTGCAACTACGCCGATTGATTCAAGACTCATCGAGATAATCATGGAACTTTCCGATGCGATCCCGCCCGCTACGAGAACAACACAGATTTTTCTGGAACTTCCATGGCTACTAGCGACATCGCTGGAATATTTGACTATTCATGTACAAATGCCAACGTGTCATCGCTTATCAGTTGTTGGACTGCTGACGCTCAATTCGCCGCTATCAGTGCCAGTGTGTATCGCTGTAATCTGAGTTTCTGTTGACCAGCCACAAGTTCTGCCAAATAGAAAGTGTAATCCTGAAACTGCCGTCTGCGCCGTTTGTTCCCGTGACGACCTCATGACAATATTATGCTCCATTATTTCTGCACCGCATTCTGTGTAGCTTTTTAGCTGGCATGTGCTGAGAGACCTTCATGAAGTTGATCAGTGTTTTCTGACCACGGGGAAACAAATGTTGCGCGGTTTGTATCATAAGGTCGGGAAAAATTATCTTTGAAAGCAATGCCAAGAAGTAAGCATTTATTTCGAGACAGTGTGTGGCATTCGAGGAGCAAGGAGCTAGAATCGCATGTAACATCTCGATGTTCTTGTCTTTCTCACAAAATACCCCGGACATTTGCAGCCCATAGGGCAATAGTATTGAGAGCACTCCTGTAAGAAAGACAGTCATGTTAAATGACAAAAAAATTAAGAATATACATTTCAAAACATTCCTCCTCGGGTGTCCAAAAAATGCAAAGCCGCTTAGGGTGCCTTTTAGGCTTTTGAAAAAATAATAACTTTAAAAAATACAATAATTTTTCTAGTCCAGAGCTAGCCCACTGTGACATATATTAAATTGAAATATTTATCACTGTAACATTTATTATGAAATGCGTGATGTTTAATAGCACAACTTATTATGTACTAAATAATAAATGTTATTCTACTGAACTGCAACAGCAAAAGCTAGTCGCGTCGCAGATTTTGCCATACTATTAGACAGAAAGTTCTTGGCGCATACATTGTCAAAGCACCTTGAAATCATCTCGGTATAAGTTAAGAAGCTGCACTAGATCTTTTACCACTTCATTTTGTTATCCTCGAAGGACGCATATTTAACACTTTGCTTGGATAAAAATTAGCCTTTACACGTATAAATGCCACATCGACAACAATAATTCGATAGTTGCTTGAGTGGAAAGTACATTATTGTTAGCCACACCTTACTCCTGTGACCTGTGGCAAGTGACACTGACCATTGGAGCTCAAGGGCGCATTCCCGTCTCCGGTCTCTTTGGTGTTCTTGCTAAGACCATTCTTTGGGTATTTCCACGATAATCGCCTGACAGATAGTAGCCGCGCATGGCAGTGCCAACAGTCCCTCAACTCAAAAGGCGGGACGGACATACCCCAATACGAGGCTTACAACGCCTCCTGTGGTTGTTCTCTTTCTCAGAATACTTACAGTGATAGCAATAAGAATTTAATGTTTAACACAAGTGTGTTTTATGAAGTGGTTCACTAAGACTGTTATGACGTATTTCTGCCACGAATATGAGTGTTAACATTTGCACGAACATTATACGAAGCGATAATGAGAATAAAACGTTTCAGCAAGTTGAGAAAACCCACAAATCAAACCCATGAACTCTCAGTCGACAGTGATAAGAAGCGCGCGTTTAGGCGAGTGAGCCATCGGCATATTTGCGAAGAGTCTTCAGACGTGCCACATATTCCTTATCCTCATTCACGCTGTAGCTGCTCTCGTCGTGCCACGCCTAAAAGCGGAGATTTAACGCATTATGACACCAACTAACATAAAAGAGAAGCTAGTCTCGGCACTATGGTGCCTCGATATCAGCATCCGCTCGTACACTGGCTTCAGAGCGGCATACCAACGTCACCTAGGTGGCTTTCGCCCTAAGAGAAACAAAGTGTAGCGTGGGCCCCGCGATAGACTTGACAAGGTTTCTGGAGCTGATTTCGTTTGCCACAAATGCAGTCTGTAAATGCGAGGTGTTCTGCGGGCTTATTTGACTCTCTCACGACACAGTTACATGCTTCGTTTGCCGCCTTGAGCTAGGGTGTGCAACGTAGTGCAGCTTTTATGTAACAATGACGTATCTCCGCTCTCTGTTGATACGAGTGTGGTGGCACCGACTACAAAACTTGCTGCATCAGGCGCCACTAAAAGACAACAGAATATCATGGCGAATGTCGTTCAAGTGAGTTTACTTTTGCAATGTACACGACGGAGGAAGAGGCACGCATTCACCCAATCCCGGTTGAAGCTGAAAGCTTTGTCTCTCCCGTTAGTGAAATTGAGCTACATATATTATTTTGGTTCAGGACGCCTGGAAACGCTTTTGAACAAGAAGGTTTCCTCTTTTTCGGGCGAAAACATTCAAAAATGTTTGTTCCGACACTTGCTCCTTCAAACAATTTTTTAAAACATTTTTGTGTGTTTTTGCGTTTTCTCGCCAAATTCTCCAAAGATAAATTGTTAATTGGGAGCTTAAGAAAAGCAGTCAATCTTGCATAAAAACTAACGGAGCAATGGCCAGTGGTAGTTCTGCACCTTCTTTTTCCATTCCCACCACCAGAATGGTGTAATTTGCTGTCGGCTTTTGGTATTTACAACCGGTATACTCCTTATTTTCTTGTTCAATTTTTCCCTTAGCTACCAGTAAGCTTTGCCACTTGCGGTGCATTGTAATTCTATTTTTGTCTATGCTATGTTTGTCTATAAAGCATCAGAATGCCTTCTCCAAGGCTGTAATAGTTGAACATGCTACAAAAAGCGCTCAACGTACTTAGCATGCTTCCACGCAGAAATCAGTGCTTGCTTTTCTACTCACATATTTCTGGCAGTCAGAAGGGCTAAAAGCTCTTATCTTTTCCTGGCTTTTACTTCCAGCATGGACATGAAAACTGAAAAGTTCAAAAATAAAGTGTACAAGAAATAAACTTTTGTTCTAACGTATGCGCTAAATTTATAGAATATTTAGGGTTAACACCTCTTTCATTTAAAAATGGCAGCCTGTATATTTTCATTCGCTCGACTCCCCTAGAAGTGTGAACAAGCACGCGAAACCCAACCAGCAGTGCTTAGCGGGTGCTTAGAGAGTGCATCATCCTATGAAGAGCAGTTTAATAATAGCATAAGGTGAAAGATATGACTCAAGAGCAAGACAATACCTACATAACTGTTTGACGTGAAAACCACTCGCTACAATTCCGAAATATCAGCACACAGCTTTTCTTATGTGGTTGGAGTCCAATTATCTATACGGTGATTCTTTTCCGTGAAACGAGTGTTTGTCGAAGCTTTGATTTGAGCGAGAGTTCTACCTTTTATAAACGACTTGAACAGGAAGTTGCTGAGTGTGTTACACTTTCGTGACAGACTGAAGAATGGATACCATGGAGGTTTATTATCTGAGGCAGTGAACTACTAGCTGACCTGAATGCCATGATAAGGAATCGAGGTTGTCGCACTGTGATTCCGATGGAGAAAAAGCACTAGACCCTCTATTCTTAGAGGTGTGGGCTAAAGAGCTTCATTTGGTAGAAATTTCTTAATCTTTTTGCTATGACGTAACACATAAATATATTGTGGTTATGAGAAAATCCACGCCTTTAGTTATGAATTTGATCAACGCGGACATGAGGGCGAAAGCCTCCTGCATTGCTTCTTGCAGCTTGTAACCGGATGCCATGTAAAAGGTACTCATAAATTACCTTCATTTGTTCAGTTGGCTGCTTCAAAACTTAAAACATGCTTAACGTATGTATTTAATTGAGAGAGGTATTGATTCTGGTAATATTAATTAGACTTTGACGTGCGCAGCTGTGCACGAAGAATATGCACATTTAAGCAACACTTCTGGTCTAAAAAATTGTCATGTCAGGCAGAAGTCTGTGGAATGAAGAATTCGAGTCCTTCTGTGAGTGCAGCAGCGATTGCGTACAGCTGATTTTTCAAACTCATTATTCAAGTTCAGACCACGTGGGTATATTAACCTATTGGCAGTATGCGGAGAAATGCAAACTTATGGGCCAGTCTAAATTATTTATATGTGAAGCAGCTGATGTTGGGGGCTCTGTTTGTCCCTCTTTCGTCAGTTTTCAAATCCCCCCTCCCCACCATCCTTGCGTGAGTGTTCATACAATGGCCTCCGAAAATAAAATTTTATTTAGCGGCTAGAGGACACTGCCCTTCGCAATAACACTTTGCCGTTTTTTATCTCCATCCAGTAGAATAAATAAGCGATATTTATTTCTATTGGAGCACTGTCTTGCAGCCACTGTGACGGAAAGATTGATGATGCTTTCCAGGAGTTTGTCAAAACTTAAAAGAGATTTAGGTTATTCTCGTTTTTTTTAAATAAAATTAGCGAAGCCATCGTTTCTATTCTTTACACTATATTATTTTATTATCAAGTTCTTCGTGTTTCATCTTTCTTCTTTTTTAAATAGAGCTGTTCTAACATTTTAATAAACAATACTATTGTAGAAACGGCACGGTTCTTGGCCGATTGCCCTGCCTGAGTGTGTTCCACATATTTTAGAAACTGCTCTGCAAATGGAACCGAAGTTTAGCAGTCCATCGATAAGCAGTTACGTTTCTCTTGCACACAATGGAAACGCTAGCACGCCTTCGTGCAATAATCTCGCAATAGATGTCGAGCATATCACCATTAGGCTGCAGTCAACGCCCTTTGTTGACAATCACCCAAACTGGCTTTAGTGAAGCACCGCAACGTACTTTCGTATGTGGGCCTCCGACCACCTATCCAGACAAAGAGGTGACATGCTGCCGCCTATAGCCCGGTCTCGCTGCAACGAGCAGCGATGCATCCAAGTCCCCAAGCTTTAAAATAGGCGCACCCCTTGCTGCTCGCGTTGCAAGCAGCGAGCAGCAGTGATGCCGAAATTGGTTCATTCCCAAAAGTTTAGAACATAACGGTTGGAGGATCTCTTGCTCAGCAAGTTGCTGCAATTCAGAGCTTCTGGTGATGGAAAACAAGTTGCGACGTGTAAGCGCTGCGGCTGCCAACTTGGCAGCAGATTTTGTAACTAAAACTTTAGGGCTGGTAGATCTTCGATGCAGAAGAAACTGGACGTCGGTGCATACAACTGGATCTCGCTCCGTTGTAGGAATTGGTATAACACGAAAGGGAATCTTGTCCTCGCAAAACTTGAATGCTTACTGAACATTGGTATAGGAGAGCTTGCGCTAAGCTTCATAATATTTTACAGCTATATCACTAATAAGCAAGTGATACTCACGTTGACATTCGGATGACTGACATGCCTCCATTCTGACGACTGAGGTTGATGATCAATGATGAAACAAACCCTTTTCGTCAGATACACTTGCGGTAGTTGTAATAGTTGACGGATAAAGCCGAAATGGATAAAGTGCTGTGACATCCAGTAGATTTATTAGTGACTGGACGCTGAACTTAGGCTAATGTTGCTTTCTTGAGGTATGTTAGCATATTAAACTCGACTGCCTGGCCACAGAGAAACGCAACACGTGAGTGAAAGTGCAGAATGGGGAGTTACAGTCTGGTGACGCAGAGCCATTAAATGCAAAGCATTTCTTAGCGGACTTGAAGTTTTGAAAATCGACGTCAATTTGTTTTTTCATGCTTGTGCTCTGCAGATTTTGTAATGCCAAGTGAAAAGGAGTAGGAGCCTCATCAAACTGCTAACATAGCAGCTTTTTGCTGTTATCCTTGCGTTTTATTTTTCGCAACAATGTGAAGAAAATGCTCAATAAAACTGAAACTGAAACTGAAACTGCAGTGACATTGAGCGTATCTATCTATCCATCTATCTATCTATCTATCTATCTATCTATCTATCTATCTATCTATCTATCTATCTATCTATCTATCTATCTATCTATCTATCTATCTATCTATCTATCTATCTATCTATCTAGCCGCCTGCAACTTTTAGCTCTCCTGGCCGTTTCGATAATGGTATCAATACCAAACTTGGTATACCATAATATGACTGTATGACGAGCGTAAGCTACCAATCATAACATGAAAATCATGACATGAGTGTCATGATTTACAATTCATAATCTTGCTGATTTTGCAGCGGTTTCTTTCACGTGACGTGTTGAAAAACTGGCATGGTATGACATGACTGCATTGCAAACATGTGGCAGACCTTGACGTGGAACTAACTACATGGATGCAATGATTTTCATATTTCGACTAGTCATGAATACACGCCACGCTCAGAGTGTGCTCGCGGTCGTTTGGCTAGCTTCACGTATACTAAATTTTGTATTACGGGGCATGAATGAATGATGAAGGTATGTGACTGGTAAAAACATAATCATGAGATGCGTGTCATGTAACAACATGACTACATGCCACGCTTATGATGCACTGGCGGCCGTTCCGCTAGCCTCACTTATACCAAATTTGGTATTACGGGACGTGAATGGATGACGATGGTATGATACTGGTGCAAACATAATAAATATGAGATGCATGTCATGTAACAACATGACTACATGCTACGCTCATGATGCGTTCGCGGCTGTTTCGCTAGCTTCCCATGTACCAAACTTGGTATCACGCGATGCGAATGGACGACATAGGTAAATGAAGCATGCAAACATGATAATCATGACATGAGTGTCATGTAACAACATGACTTTATGCCACACTCTAAATGTGCTCACAGCCGTTTTGGTAGCTTCACATTGACTAAATTTGGTATCACGCCATGTGAATGGAGGACGAAAGCATGTGACTGGTGCAAACATAATTATCATGAGATACGTGTCCTGTAAGAACATGACTACATGTCACACTCAAGTCGCCAATACACTACGACATGAACCGACGCGTGTGCGCACCAGCGTTCGTTTTGTCGTGACACGCTGGCGATGCCACTGCAGGTGCAGATCTGCTTGCCATGTACTCGCAGGCATGCGCCACGCTGCGTTGCTTTGACACATGCGCAATTGAGTGCGCCCGACGTCTCTCCGTTACGAAGACAGGCAGTCGCGGAGCTGTCTGGGTAACGTCGTGGTCGTGAAATGCAACTTGTCGCATTTCGCACTGGTGGCCGCCGAGCCACGCCGACGGACGCTGGTTGCGCTGGTCGCGCCTGGCGTTATACAACGGAGTGCTCGTGTTTTGCTGCGCCCAGCGTGCGCCTGCGTCAACGTTATGTCGGAGAATATTGGGCTCTTCATGATGCGCTTGCCACCATTTCGCTAGCTTCGCATATACCAAACTTGGTATTACGGGGTGTGAATGGACGACGAAGGTATGCGACTGCTGCAAACGTGATAATCACGACACGCGTGTCATGCAAGCACTATCGGCATCAAATGAAACATGAACCGCAGAGCGCGTGGCACAAGCCTTATCAATGATATAGTGCGCGCCATCCACCAGTCATTGACACATACAGGCCCGCTCATCCGGTGTGGCAAAGGTGCGCGATTCCCCTATAGTGCAATATTTCTGCTTGTGTTGCAGGTGTGGTAATGGTATTTGAAAGGAACAAAACTGAAAAAATCTACAGAGGTTAAACTACTGCAGCCGAAGGTGAGCATCGTAGCACGGTTTGTCATCACGGAGTCCATATTCACGGAATGCCTTGCAAGTTCTATTTATAGTGACCAAAACTCGGTACACATTGTTGACTACTTCACGCCGTTTCAAATAGTGCCGGTAAAGTGAAGCAATTCGCGCTCTCTCCTCCGAGCAAGGGCTCGGCGTTTCCATGTAAAGTGAAGCCTTTTCCAGTCGGTCTCTGATAGAAAGGAGCAGGTGAAGCAGCGCTGGCGAACGAGATACGACGATCGTTTGAAAATCAACAGCAAACCGATTTTATTTCTCTTATTGTTTTATCTTGCCCAGACACTGACTGCATTGCGATGCTGAAGTAAAAGCAAGGAATAGCGAGTGATAGGGACACGATGAAAAGCTCTTGGCACGCCCGCGATGGCCACAATTATCACCACACGAAAACAAGGAAAGAATTGGAAAACAAGCAAACCCTGACGCAAGATCGGTCCGCCGGTTGCAACCTTTGGTAATCAAAATAAAACAGCTGCTAAGTTATCCTTCTTCACTTCCCAAGTACGTTTGGCCTATTGGGAAAACTTCTTCAGAATATATATATATATATATATATATATATATATATATATATATATATATATATATATGCGTGTGTGTGTGTGTGTAGGCGCACACGTTACTGCGCATATAGCATATAGTGCGCATATAGTGGGTTGGGTGCGTTATGTCAATAAAATCTTTCTTGTTTGTCAGCAGTTCTCAGAACCGACTGTGAGATATAGGAAAGGACCTAGTCAGCAACGCTTCTGCAACTTAGTAGTGAGGATCTGTAGAACGCAACTTCACGCTGTGAGAGATAGAGACCTCATAAATAGTGTAGACATGTATTCCTGTAGTTGGTTACAGCAACATGTAAGTCGTAAAAAGTCTACTTAAACATTCACAAAAGAAGGATGTCCTTAGATACAACACAAAACCGCCACGAAGCTTCGATCCACAAAACATAACTTTTTGTTTGCTTACTAAAACACGCAAAAGACAGCGAATATTACTACAAATACCATCTTCAACGTGGTCGTTGTGTCGTGTGAATTCTGGTTCTGGAAAAAAGGTAAAACGCCTAAAAAAGTTCAAATATGTGCATGCGTCACACTTAAGTCATGAAAAAGTAATGTCGTATGGCTGCATTATTGCCTGGTGCAAATTCTAAGCGCCGCATTGTGCTGAAAAAAAAAACAAGCGTATTTGTCGTTTTAGCTTTCCGCAAGGTACCGGCTACACCATAAAATTATTATCGCGAAAGCATAAAGCACCCAATACACCATACTTTTCTTTCTGTGAATAAGCGAACTAACTTCTACTCGTCTGCGAGGTAGTATGTGCGCTTTGTTCATGCGGCATGTGGCTGATGACCATTAAAGAATATGACTGAGCTTTTTCCTGTGGCTTAGTAGCAATAAACTACGTATTTGTGGTGCAATTAGTATTGTGTGATCACTGACTGTTATTTTTTCTTCTACAACACGTGTTCGCGTGGCTTCTTGCCCACAACCGTGCTTGTATGGGATCTTCCGCTAAGTGGATTTCAACGACCAGCGTCACTCCGTCGTAGGACACTCGACTACCGTGCATTAGGCCTTGGTTGAAATTCAATTGGATCATAACAATTTTTCTGATATCATCAATTCATATCAATCGGTCACTTCTCCATGTCTCGTGGCTACGCCACCAGCATCAGCGGCCATGCGCAATGCAGGAGCGGGTGCACGAGATGACCTCCAAATTGTATGCACGATGGCATACACAACATGGACCATTAGCCGCCTGCACAGCCCGCGTTCTATAGTCCAAGATGTTTTGTGTACTGTATTGGGGTGGTCGGTGGTTAGCGCTCGTATAAATGGACAATGACAATCGCAGGTGGCCCATGTCACGCAGGCAGCGACCACCAGGCAATTGAGGCTGACGCTTGGACAAGTAAACATGGTTTTAGGTTTGTATCAACCTCACTAACTCATCTATGAGAGGTTCTTGGACTAGGCACAACCCCGAACTCCCTGATCTGGCGCATAATGTGGGATTGTAACTCTGTGTTGAGTCTGCGTGCAATGGACAGCAGTGTCGTCATTGTTTTAACGGCAATTTCTCTCGATATATTTGAGTAGAACTTTGTCCCCCTTTTCATGGTTAGTTCTGTTCCCACATGTTTCGTAAATATTGAATGGCGTAGGCTGCCCTGAAAGAAGCCGAGTGTTGGGCCATGGGAGCTAGTGGATATGTGGTGGAACGTGGGTTCGAGCCCACGACCTCCAGCAGCTGAAGCGGACACTCAACCACGAGGCCACGGCTGCCCCTTGGACTCACACGCAACTAAATAAAATCCGTGAAACCCGTGCCTTACCACTTAAAAAAGCTCTGCGGGCTGATAGTGCTCCTTTGCTTCTGTGGACTCACACACATGGACCCACTAGAGGCCTTCCCCAGCTTGGAATTATTACGCACCCGTCTCCTACATCAAGCTTGCCTTCGCGATATTCTTACGACGAGCTTTGGTCATTCGACATGTGACAAAGTAATGAACACCTCCTTCATTTATGCACAATGTAGGCTTTGTCAAAAATCTATACTACTCTTAAATACAGTGTGCATTATGTAATGCTGGCTCGTGTTCAGTGCAGGGAAAAAATCACAGCATATCCACGGAGTAAATGACGATGAGTGGGGCGAAGCGCCTGTCCGTCCGGACGCATGGACAGACGCATGGACGACAAACGGAAGCACAGACGGACGAACAGAAGCACGGACGCACGCATGGGAAGACTCACGGAAAACAAATGGACAGCAGCACGGACGGTCAGCCATATGAACGTACACACGAACGGATAGATAGAAGCACGGACGAACGCACGGACGGTCAATCATTCGTACCCACAGACGGGCGGGTGAGCAGAAGCACGGACGCACGAACGAATGGACGGAAACATGAAAGGATGGACGTACGGAATGACGTCCATCCTTTCATGGACGTACGAATGAATGGGCAGACAGATGGACAGACAGATGGACAGACGGAAACATGGATGGACAGACAGGTGGACGAACTCAGCGAACGATGGACGAACAGAAGCACGGACACATGGACTGACGCACGGAAGCATGGACGGATGGATGGACTGGTGAATGAACGGACACAGGGAGGGACGGACGGACGTTTCGCCCCACTCAACATCATTCGCTCCATAACTGTGGTGTGAAAACCACTCACGCCATATATCTATATTATTCCCAAGAAATAATGCAGACAACGCCACCTATTGAGCAACTCATAAACTTGAGGTGGCTACATGCTATTACTACGACTACAGAGGAGGGAATGATCTACGCCTTAAGGAGCTTCGCCCCTAAAAAGCTTAAGTAATAAAGATGAGATTTGTAAACGTTATGTAAGTCATGCAACCGTCACCAATTAAGCAACAGTCTGATGTAATAAAATAATATACCACACTTCAGTCAAGCGTTGCGGTCTCGGCGACTTGATATTCAGAGTGGGCGCAGTCATTGAATATATCTGTTACCCGAAAAATATGCCCCCCTAGAGAGAATGCGTTGGGCTTGTGACCAGAGCAGCCTGTGAAGACAACAGAGAAATGATCCGCATTAGAGAGCGTTAGAAACCTTATGTACAGTAATCTAACAAAGCGACATTGTTCATCTAAGATAACAAAAACATCCTATTTTTCGAAAACAATGTCACCAGGTTAGCTGCGGTGATATACCAACAGTCGACTCTGATTATTTCAAGAAGTCTCTTGTCATCGCTTTATTTCAGACTAACCTTTTTTTTTTAAAGATAACATTCGTTCTGTCAGAAAACACTTTCAAGCATTCATTTTTTATCTTAATTTGCCCCCTAAGTGAAAAAGAAGTCAAAAAGCATCACAATTTATTATAGAGTATGCGCACAAGTATTATTTGTTGTTAAAAAACAAATCACATGTGGCGCACCTTCAAATTTTGCGTTACAGACAATAGAATCCTATACGTGTTCAATAATAAACGTGATGGTGTCATGTTGTTTGTTTAAAATTCTTTCGCCAGGTCGTAGTTAGAGGTCCTAGTAACCAGCTATGCAGGAATACGCTGTTGTCGTGGTTGGAGATGTGCACTTAAGGCACCGATTGTTTTCGACTTGTGTGCGAGGAAAAAAAAATATATGTCAATGAACAAAGCACAATAACCCCACTTATTATATAAGCTCAATGACATCACCCTCCTGAGAAAATAGATTCTAAAGCACTTATTGCTCAAAAATATTGCGCCCTCGAAAAACAGTGCCATTGTCAGTTTTCTGCTAGACACATCTATTTCGTTATGTGATGGTGCACAAATGTCATTTTTCTTGAATGCGGTTTGAGGGGCAGCTAAGCCTACCCGTCCTAACGCGAAACTACGTTTGTCTTTGCATAGTTCCGGGTAAACTTTTGTTTAACCGAAAACTATGGATTGTTTCGGCATCCTAGGGCCTCAGCCAGCGAGAAAGTCTTAAAAGGGTTTGGAAACATGCACCAAGGTTATTAAAGACGATAGTTTTTCTTGGGGACCTATGACAAAAAAATTTTGGTCTATCTGTTCATTCGTCTGTTTTTCCACCCTAACGATACCCTAAAGTCTAAACGGCATCGAACGATAACCCAAATAGCTGACCCCATCCGCAGCGCCCACCAATATGGCACAATGTTCAGCCTTTTATGCTCGTGTGATTGTCAATTATAAAGCAATTATTGCGCTTATCTGAGGCACTATAACAACACGTCAATAGTCTGTATGTGTGCCTATTTACTAGGAAAAGCATACATAAGTAATTATAATAACCATAGCACTTATCACGCTGCGCTGACGATGCAACGCTTGCACGAAGGGGCAAGTGTTTCCAACGCTTTGCTAAGACGGCATGGTGGTGGCACCTATCCGTCGCGCTTGCGTTCTACACCTTATCACTTCCGAGACAGGCGCGCACGCCACCCGCGCTTTGTTTTCCAAGATAACTGCCAGATAGCACTAACTACTCATGCGTGACGTGACTTGATGCGCTCGTTCGCCTCCGCCGCACGCTCGAGGCACTCTAACGCAGCGCCTCCAGAATACCATTCACCAATTGTCTTGCGCAGAACATCAAATAAACGTTTTCTTTATTCTCTTCAGACGCAATACTATTGTCTTTCGACGACATTTGCAGTATAACATGCAGATACGGGGCCATTTTTTGTAAACACATCCTTGGTAGTGTATCCAAGTTTTCGGCGAAACAGAATCTTTGTCTACGCCAGGTGTAATTGAATAGTTCTGTTGTTGTAGTTAACCTGCAAATTTTACACCTGAAATTAGGTTAGTATGAAAGTAAGCTTGAATAAGTCGATAAAAGAAAGAACATCGACCTGGCAGGAGGGTCTCTGCAAGGGCAACCAGTTCCGCTTATAATAAGAGGATTTCGGACTTGGGCTTTTTATTCGCCAAGTCGTTTGTGTAATTTCTCAGCTGCTTGTTGTGTAATTCTGCGTTGTCTTTCCAGAAAATATAACTATTTTCGTGACACTCTTTTCTTTCTAACAGCGCATCTTTGCTCACTAACAGCGTACATATGGTGACTTTAAGTAGCTCAGTATTGCAGTCAATTATAAGTTGGAAGAATCAGCCTGTAACGTTAGCCATGCGCTAGCAAACGTGCATTCAACCAAACCGGAACTACTGTGGGAAAAATGCTTAAAAGCCGCATTTTCGGCATAACGGCGGAGTAATAAATGCGATAGCAACATCCTAACAATGGTGCTGCGGCTCATAAGTTTGACAATATCGAAACTTAACAAATGATCTTTCATTTTTTCAGGGGCCATAGTAATGGCACTTAACGGCACTTACCCACTAAGGACGTTAGGTGCAGCATATACCGATGTTTCCAGAGCATCAGCCTCATTTGCAAGAGTGCTAAAGTATCCCATTGCTGTAGTCGAAAACAAAACTATTTTTTCTGGAACCAGCCACATTTCTGTGTTTGCGACATTTATTAGCAAACTTAGGGCTGCAACACATGTTAGGTTAAGGTACACGTCAAATAAGGCTCGATTGTCACAATAATTCGAATTACCCAAAGCTGCCCACCTCGGGAGTAATTTGAACAGTTCATCATTTTTGATACCACAAATATTTATTCTACGTCCTTCATATACGTCGTCCTAGAACCTTCTAGGCTCTGAAACGAATGAAATATGATTTTTTAAACTTTCATTCCCTGAAAGCTATCAATCACACCTCACGTAGGCCCTCAATACTTGGGTATTTGATGATTCTCTTGCATAAGTTTTACGCCAGAGACCCTAGAATCTAGTGAGCACAAGCTCCGAATCTGCTTGGCTGCTACAACTTCTGAAAACTATAGCGCCGTTCTTATATTTCAACTATAGTGACATTGTGGTAAATGGCAAAGGATATGTGATGAACGAAGTCATCTTCATTATCATCAGATCTGTCTTTTTATTTCACTATCAGAAAAGAGGGTATCTTTACTTTCTTTTAGTTGGCTTTCTCGAACACTTGTGTAAGCAGCACTCAGGTTACTTTAGATGAACAGGTTTCATGCTTTTAGACGTGAGCATGTGAGTAACGCAACTTCTGTAAATTATCCAGCATCAGACCCAAAGTAGACAAATTGATCACAAGGACCTAAACGACCACTATTTCTGCAAACTGTTAGGTGGTGCGTGTGGCAATATAATCGCCAAAAAAGCTCAAGAAAGTGTAAGACAGGTAGCACATCTCTGCTTTTTTAAGGCTTGTTTGTACAAGGGGTTGTGGAAATCTTCCACGTCCACCGAAACGCAGATATCAACCATACCAAGCATGCATGCTCAAGAGTATGCTAAGCTACATACGAAATGCTTCGTAGAAAGTGAATGGATGTAAGATCCTCTTCGTTTGTGGTTAGCTACAGATATGACAGATGGGGTGGTGCTTGGACCGTCAGCCAAAGAATCCAAGGGAAACCTAAATTGATGTGATCTAGTGCACCACCTCTTGCATACCGGAAAGATAGCAAACTAAAAGCTTCCGCTTGTGCGCTACACTCACAAAAATAACGATTTTGAGTCAAAATGTCCCGAATATACATAAATGGCATGTCATGATTGTTTAGCACTGTCGAATAAAAGGGTGATGCATGCTTGCGGGGTAGCTCCAGTGGTGGTGCCTCGGGATGGAACAGCCACAGCAGAGTGTGTTGTCGTGGCCGTAGAGTGGCAGCATGATGAATGACAGCTCATGACTTTCGAGTGTGTCTGCGCTATCACAACAACACCCAGTGACTGGTTGACTCTCTCGCGCCATGCTCCACCAGTCGAGGTTACTTCTAGATACGCAATATATGATAGCTTCCGCAGCTCCACTCGATTGATGGGTCTGTTGGTTTTTCACCGGCCATGAGAGGCAATCGCTTGAACTGCTGTGATGCCTGTAATAAAGGAATCATAATATTGGCGTCTACACATTGTTATTGTGTTGTTGATCATTGTCGCATTAGTGATGAACTCTTCGAATATCTCGTGTGGCTTCCACATCAGTGCAGCTGAGATATTTTTCTTTACATTTCGGAGTGACAAAACATAGTTTTTGTTTCGTGTGTGTCAGGGTAAGCGTAGAGGAACGTTCGAGTAATTTGTTTCGCGAAAATGGTAAGATTTCTGTTGGGAAGGTTTATCGATATCTTCAACAAGGCCGTGTCCCTGTAGTTGCAGACCAGGCTTGTAGGAATGTACAAGAAAAGCACTTCAAAAAAGGTCACAAGTTGTAAGTGCAGACTCTCAATTCTCGAGCCATTCTTTGGTGTCATGAATACGTTAAATTTAGACTTGACGAAGCTTCTCCTTCCAGTCCCAGTTACTAAAAACTGGGACACAATCTTATGTTTCTAGTCAGCATTAAGAATATTCACCATGCAATGCACGAAAAGTAAACGGCTCGTAACCTGCTGCATCGCTACTATTGTGAATGTCGGAGTGCATGTCATTATGGCTCCTTTCATCGCTGCTGTGGTTCATATCGTATTCGAAAAGGAACTGTATACCAACTACAATCCCTGTAGTCTATGAATGGATGGACTGTTGTTTGGTGGAATCAGTTTTTTTAATTGCCTCGGGAGCTGGGCTGAAGGCGTGGCGCGGGCGTCTGGAAAACAAACTTATCACACCTTCCTCTGATGTCACGCTGTACTGATGGTAAAGAAGATGGCAGTCATGTAGTTCAAGAAAAAAACTCTATACAAACTGACTTGTGCATGAACCGAACAGCGGAAGTGCAAAAAGAACATGCTGAACACCTATACCAGCGATAACACTCGTCGATCATCGGGAATTTCAAAATCCACGGAACCCGTCTTTTTTTGTACCTTAGAAGGGTCGTGGATTAGTCTAGTTGGTACTCGATTTTCAATAACGTTAAGAGCACCGAGTCAAATACAAGGGACGAGAAAAAAAGGAATGCAGACAAGCGCTACATCAGTGATTAAATCTTACACTATTGTCGCTGTTTTGTCGTAAACTATCGCATATTCTGAAGTAGAATATGCTTGATTATAGGGCAGACTGGGTCTGTCGCCCTGTATATTACTCAAAGCTGGCTTCGTCTGCGTTTTTATCTCTCTTTATTACTTCTGGTGTCTAATCTCACAACTGGTTACCCATTTACGAATTAGCAGTATGTTATTTATGCCTACATCGCTTCCACTGCCCTTACAGACTGCCCTGTTTAAGAATTCCTCTATGGCTTGAAATTCTGCATCACACTAAGTCAAGTCTTTTCGAAGTGGTGAGAAATTCATTGCACCTAATGTTGAAAGCAAGTTTTCAGCAACACTTCCCACAGTGCGATGTTGCTGGGGTAATAGTGTTATTTTCGTATGCGCCATATTCTAAGTGCCATCAGTGTGTTGGGACTCTGAAACTTAGGATAAGAAATCAAAGTGACAATACTTGCGGAAGGGCTGCATGTCAGAAAAAACTGAAAGTTACAATGTACAAATGTACCTTGATACCTTCATCCGTAAAAACAAGAAGGTGTCGCATCAGAGGTATACTTTATCCGCGCCGAAGGAACTTACGCAAATGTTTTGAAAATAAACCTCATGCTGAGCTCTACGTTCCATATTCTCTTTCACACGGCCATCTCTCACGCTACATATTCAATATTTGCCCGCATAATGAGGATGTCGATCACTTTTCTGTTGTCAAAATGTCACCGTTTTTTTTTTAACAAACTCCGCCTAGAAATGTTGTACGCAAAGTCTCCTTAAAATGTCGCACGTGATAGTCTTTGAAAGATGTCGAATGTAGCGTCTCTCTGCGTGCATGTTAGTTGCTATGACTATAGTATAAAACACGCAGTGAAATTTTTTGCCACCATCTTTGCCTAATGTGTGTATATTCGCTCTAACAGCTTCGAAGCAATGTCGAACCTACCCCTTCAGTAAAGTTTGGAGTAGCTGATGAGGAAGAAGCGCATTCCAGACCACGCTTTCTTTTTTCTTCATCACGGAACAACACATGCAAGGTACGTAGTATACGTCATTATGATGAAGTGGACATAAGACGATGGTAAAATGAAATTCAGAACTCAACAATGCCATTTATGAACAATATACAATGTACATAACTGTACATCGCTTTGTGATTCCCTTACATGCGTGAAGAATCAATGTCACGGGTGATTTATGATAACACTTAAATATGCCACTGCTTTGCACCCTCATCATCATTCACTTCGTCGATATGCTTGAAACTTTTTACATTTTGTTCAGATGTTACCGTCAAATTCGAAACTAATGGCATTCGTCTTAAATTAATGAAATACGCTAGAGCAGTTCCAAGACCCGCTATAGGAAGAATTTGTGGTTTATCCGACACCGTACATTTAGCGAAAGAAAGAGAAACAGCTGATAGCTATAAATGAAAAAAAAATGTGACATTTGCTTCCACTTCAGTTAGATGCATTCACTTACCTCCCTACGCTGCAAAATGTTTCCCAAGCTATTGGAAGGTTTACAAATGCGCACTTGAAGAACTCTCGCACTAGTTGTTGGAATAATACGGACATTATCAGTATTAAAACGGGGTGTTTTGCATCGTTTTTCTTATTTTGTGCATTTAGGATAGAGGCGAAAACGCCATAGGCCCGTGTTCTCATAATTGAGTGCTCGTTAAAAATCCCTATAGGAAGTCAAAATTTCCGGAACCTTTGACTATGGCGTCTCTCATAAATATATGGTGATTTCAAAACGTTGAACTCCACAGATCAATTTTCAAGTTAATATTTCTACTGTAGGTTGTTCTTATTAACCTCTTTGCACTGAAAGGGTTTTACAAGCAACTTGAAAAGTCGCGAACTGCATAAGTGGAACGTATTTCAAAACCAGTTCTTGTGACAGGCAGTGATAAATCACATGCGGTAATTTTAGCGGAAAAATTATAAATGTAGCATCTAAGTTTTACGACCCTAAGTCATCATACGTATATGTGAGACCGCGTAGTAGTGGGCTCCGGAAATTTTGACCAACTAGTGTTATTTACCATGCACTGACATCGCATGATTCTGACATCACACAGTTGCGATATCTGTGCTCGGCACTGCCATCGCAAGTCAGCCGCCGAGCACAGTAACTACTACGTCACCGTGGCGGACATAGAAAAAAGTATAGAAACAAATCTTTTAAAAATCAAGCAACTTGTGCTTGGGTTTCTGTCTTTCTGGACAGGCTATTACTTATCTTTTTTTTGTGGTGAAAAGGTTTTCCAAGTGATATAAAGGCAGACAACTATTTAGGCGGCTGATATTGCAAGAACTGAGTAGTTTGCGGCACATACTGGAATCACATACTCGCGCACGTGAATCCCATACAGCACATTTTAAAGCAAAGAAGGTAAGGAAAACATCGCAAAAGTAAAACGATGCGCACAGTCTTCAACTAGATTTCTTGAGATGTCTGTAATAGGCCGATTGCGTTAATAAGGTCTTATGAGGGACTCGGAGCTTCTCATAACCTTTTCAAAGCACCATTCTTAAACGCCTGCTTCAAGGCTGCGTTAAGTGCAAAACTAACGACATGAAAAAGAGTTATCACAGCAGCTGTTTGTATACATGATTGATTTCGTCCTTACGGCATTACTCGTAGCACTTCCCAAGGATGTGATCGCGACATCTTCTGGGCCATCAGTTGATTCCCTGTTGAACTTCCTGCTGATGTGTCGAACTTTGATATTAACGGCAACCACTATTAGTGGCGCGTGGATTGACCTGGTGTTTCACGTCCGAATATGAGCAAAAGCTGTACTTTACGCTTTCACCTACCTAGTAGGTGAAAATGTGAATGAGCGCCCACGGAAACTATGTCGCGTGCTGCCGTACCGATGCAGGTGCCAGTACGTGAGCGAGTGCACTCTTTATAAAAGGTAGTAATCAGTTAGTAAACACCTGTGTTTACTAGTTTCCGGAGCATTTAGTATCATCGTGGTGTACTTTTACTTGCTACCAGCAAGTACGGCTAGTAATTTAAGCCGTTACAAACCAGGGAACCTTTCTTAGTGTTCTTTACTAAGCAACTATAAGCCACCTACGTTGTTAAATATTTCGTAAACCGTGCAGTACATTTTGCCGTGATGGTGACATCGTGAGCAAAGTTTAGGCAAGGTCTAATTTATTTACTACCTTGCAATAGAAGCTTCGTGCTACGTGATGCCACACACATAAGAGAATAAAATATTACATAATGATGGGTAGAAAACAACAATTATCTTGTAAACTCTGTCACTGCTAACCAGTACACCGAGTGGTATCCCAAAGCAGGGGTATATATAGCCTTCGAGCTGCTACTACAGTGGAAATCCGCTATGACCAAGCCTTGAAAACTTACTTGTGCATGCGTTTGCATGTGTGTTCTCGTGATTTGTTCACATGAGTTCTCAGATAAGCATATGAGTATGACATGTGAGTATGAGAACTCTTAAGAGTATATCATATTCTCATATGAGTCTATTTGAGCATATGGGATTCACATATGTATGATCATATGTGAATCTGCTTTGATCATAAGATGATGGGGTATTCTCAATAAATACGTTACTGTGATGCGCACTTACCACAGTATGGTTACATGACGTAGTTAGAAGAAATTAATTAATTTACGAGGGTCATGTCAATTCGTTTTTTATCCTGAACTATTGTAATAGAATCATTTTGATACGGCAACTGACACGCACGTTAACAAATCAGATATAAACCTCTATTTTTGGGAGTTTCTAATAATTTAGTAATGTGCTAACAACTCGAGTTGGCACTGTTCACTTACTAACTAGGTAATAAATTTTACTAACCAGCATTTGACCAGCTTCACTTACTAAGAGGCTAGTGCCAAGCTTTGTTTTTAAGGGTGTGGACCATGAAATAAATCAAGTGGTTTTTGGTAATGCATGTAGCTGCAACATTCTTCTTCTGCCTCTACACTACACTGGCAACACCAGGCTATAGTATAGCATTCCAGATGCATACACCGGGCATGCGCATCGAGCCAACTAACATCTGGCACGCCTTTCAAGGCGTCGGGAGAATCAGATGAAACTATGACACCCTGCATTTTGCTACTACCGGAGCTTCCCTACCTTCAGCCGAAAATTTCAGCCATGTGACTTATCAAGGCTGGTCTGTACCTGTGTAACATCGTTTTTTTCAGCAAGAAAGGCACGCCATCATGGTAGCTATGATGTTGTTCCTGTCCTGCGACGCGTCATGCCTATTCCTGGACCACTGACGTATGACCAACCTCGATGTTTTGAGACAGCCTTACAGCAACTAGCAGTGCCACGTCATCTACTTCCTGCCACGCTAAACGTTAGCTTCGAACCCCGAGCCATCAGAACCAAGCTGCCAAAACAAGCGAAATTGTGTTTTTCCTATTCCACCAGGTTTTGGGGCTGCGGCATCAGTCAGTTCACCGGTAACCCCGAAACCATTGCTTGACATGGTTTTGGACAAGGTTTCTGTATGCGTTACTAAAAACAAAACGCCAGGCCTGCGCTTAAGGTTCAGCACACTCGCAGCGAAAGCTAGAACTAGAGCCTTTTCTAAACACTAATTGAGAGAAAACTAGAGAGAAAGTTGCAGCCTTTTTTAAACACTAATTGGGTAGCTACTGCAAGCACACTTGCTTGCTGCCCACTACGGTATAATAAAGAAAAATTCAAGGGAGGTAGGCCGGCATTTACTATGCTAATTTTGGTTATTCTTCTGAGACGCGCCAAACAATTGCGAGGAATTTTGAGCCGATTCTTTATGCAGTGGCTGACGACGATGAAGATTTATGCCTGAAGTAGGTATTCGCTGAACAAAAAAAAAGCTTTTTTAATGGGTTGGAGCATTGGACAGCCCACTCGCTACGCTATTCACATTGTGCGACGACTGGTTGTTCTTTCACCGTTTTAAAACGCTTTATAAGTCGTAATAACGTGATTGCTTTCCCGACATCAAGCCTGCCTGAGGCCAGTTTGTCAAGTCCTAAGCGCCGGCGTAACTCAGTGGTAAAATACTGGGCTAGCACGCAGTGGACCTGGTTTCTAGCCCCGCTGTGTCATTTGTACTAGGTTTTTTTTTAGTATTTCGTGCGATGTGGTTACGGACACTGGCGGCGGCAGCAGTGGTAGTGGCGGACACTATATATACGGTGCTGCGCGAGACGCGAGTCGTGATATCATAACAGCTTTCGCTGTAAAAAGGTGATATTACTTCGGCGGTCTCTGAATTCACAGCAACTTACTATTGCAAATGTGGTGCGATAGATGCGAGTAAAAAGGTGAATTGGTGTACTGTGATTTAACTGAGCTTAATGCAGACCAAGTGCCATGGAAGTGCTCATACACTTAAATGTGCGGAATCACAGATCTGCATCGCCTGCACATGTACCTTGTAGGACGTCAAGAAAACTATATCCAATGTCCTTCAGACGTCAATATAATATACGATAGGTGTCAGAGTAGTCTGTATGATGGAAATTGGTTGTTCTTTGAGATCATAGCATAATTTCAATCTACAATATCACAGAATTATTAGCATAATCTTCGGCAAGATATTGTCCTTAAGTTAAACAAGGGCAGATAAACGAGGCGACGATGGCCTTTGTAGGTGATACGATTTCAACATAACCAGTTACCAGTATGCGTAACATTTTTTTTTCAATTCAACACTGTGTCTTGAAAGTAGGTGTGGTAAACTGTGCATCATGTGTTATGTTAGGGGAGCAGCTACGCCTTCCTTTAAACAAATAGAGAGTGTTACTTTCCAGCAGTAGTGGCAGCACGCGAAAATATTTTGGGGATTTGAGATGTGAAAACTTTTTCTAATTACAAATATTATTATAAAGCATATTTTTCATCGACCGATTCAAACAAGTAAAACAGCTGTATGTAGAGGCTGCTCTCCAAAAGGAGCAGTTTGACACGGACCTGTTGCTACCTTTCACGAAGTTCGGCAGCCGCACTGCGACGCAATCATTCAGCAATGTAGGAGTGCTGCTCAAGGTTACATCGACGTGGGGCATCTTTTTGCTAACTCGCCCTGTGGTTTTCTTGGTTCTCTCGTCACTGTGTGGTGTTCGCTGCGCATGCTCGCCGTCTCATGTGGCGTTTAGAACATACCACGTTATTCTTGAAATATGTCACGTATTACCCTGATGATGATGAAGATGTTGATGACGACGACGATGATGATGATGATGATGATGATATGTAGCATTTGACGTCCCGAACCCCCGTATGAGTGGAGGACTCAAGAAATTTCGACTATTTGGGGTTCTTTAACGCGCACCCGAATGTGAGCACTCAGGCCTACATCACGTATTGCCCTATGACCAACTCTCGCCGTGCTCTTCCGACTCCTCCCGCACTGCCTACGTCCTAGGCACTAGAAGCCGACTCACCGTTCCACCGACTTGCCTTTCTGCTAGTGTGGCTTGACGAGCTTACGTAGTGAATTGGCATTTCGACAACCTGCTTTTAGGTGTCATTCAGAGAGCTTACATTATGAACATTTCAGAATTGCTGAGCTACCGGGAAGCCAGCATTCTCGAAATTGGCTAATTGTTCATCCGGTTCCTGGCGTGTAAATGTCCCTTCTCGTCTTGTCACCTTGAGGCTACCACGTCTATTAAAAATGTGATGTGTCACTTTCATAATTCATATCAGTGCATCTTAAGAGAAAAAGTAGAGAAACGAATCTATCCAAAATCAATTTGTTGAATTTTGTACAACGCTTGGCTCTTCGTTTATTAGAGCTCATCACTTCACCAGATCACAAGGCCACGACGAGAATCCATGAATTCTTTACTGTAGTCGAATCATGGCCACAGATGTCACATTCTTTGATGGCGGAATATTCGTGTCCCATGTACAGCCACGGCCACGGGTAGAGCGTGCGGACAGCTGGTTGTTGCTCTGTGGGGCGACACCTTTAGGCAGTTTTTATCTCTGATGGGGCCAACCTGACTATTAGGCCGCGCATGCTCCTGACACACAATGTAAGGCTCCGAGATTGCCTCAGCATGTCACCTAGGGTAGCGAAAGTAGGCTGCTGGCGCACTATACACAGACATGACCATGGTTGTACATTCTGGTCGGCGTCCGTTATAGGACCCCAAATTGTAAAAACCCCAAAGTTCTTTACCACGGAGTTTGTATTTCTCCTAACGTAAATTTTGGGTGTGAAGCCGTAACAAATAATAAATTATAATTGCATATAATAAGTACGCATGAATTAAACAACTTTTTCATTGTATCATTATACAAGCTGCAATCGCTAAAGGTGTCGGCAATGGCAAGCTATAGCTAATAGTACAGCAATTATCCCAATGAACAATTAAACTGATTGATTGATTTGTGAGTTTTAACGTTCCAAAATCACCATATCATTATGAGAGACACTGTATTGGAGGGCTCCGGAAACTTCAACCACCCGGGGTGCTTTAACTTGCACCCAAATCTGTGCACACGGGCCTGCGACATTTCCGCCTCCATCGGAAATGCAGCCGCCGCAGCCGGGATTCGATCCAGCGACCTGCGGCTCAGCAGCCGAGTAGCTTAGCCATTAGACCACCACTGCAAACTAAACTGAAAAAATGCCACTAGTCTTTTGTAGATACGATGTAACTTTTCGTTTGTGTTCGCATGAACTGCTTATTCGGATACATCGATGCACCGAAATCAAAGCTATGCAAGATGCAGTTATTAGTAAATATGATTGAGCCATCACATGTCAAATCAACAATATATTTGCAAGAGAACCCACAGTGCAAATCCTCGGGTGTTTTGACCACCTCGATATCATTCACGTGCATCTAAACTTCAACCCATGGCTCTAGAGTTTTACCTCAATCCCGAGGCAGCCATCCAGGTGGGGATTCGATCCAGCCTCCGCTGTTTCAGCAGTGAAGAAGCATTAGAACTAGAGAGACGTGGTTGGTAAACGGTGAGGATAAACAACTAATCACGTACGTATATCTCGTAAAGGACCGAGATGTTCCGCGTAAAGGACCGAGATGATCCGGCCGCTCTCCATGACACGGACAGATGGGTGGACATGGGAATTGGCATTAAAGGCTTTTGCCCTTGGGTGCCTCTGAAACTACCTTGTCATTGAATTTGTACCGAGATTTGTAGTTTCCATATGTACGTCTGCTCGTGGCGTATAATAAATTACTCCTTGAACAGAATGCACGACTAACTAGTGACAGAGGCTAAGGGTTCCAACGCTTTCGTAACAACTTCATCGGTAAGGTAATTGATTTAAACTAACTTATTGATTCACCGCAAAATGTAGACCTTACTGACTCGTACGTGTAGGAATTCATTAGCATTTACTTCCATGTTTGTACCTGTTACCAGATTTGTATGATTACTTGGTGCGCTTTGTGCTTTTAGAAATATCCACGTGTTTTATTGCGATAGGAATCAGGAAGTATGTGAACACGCTTGGCTGATTTTTCGCCGTCGAGGTGTTGTCCCATATTGTGACGACGTGAGATCGACGAGCACACAAAGCACCTCGAACAAATACGCTTTATCGTTCACAGGACAAAGTCTGCAACGAATTCTTCGTCTCTGCTGTCGAACAAGGACACTCGCGCTGCTTCGTTGTCACCGCCACTGGCACATACGCGCGTCATTATTCCATCTTAAAAAAAACACCGCCCTGATCCCAAACCTGCGAGAATCAAGGTAAAACCAAAACTGCACGGTTAGTCACTGAAAGTAAGGCTTCATTCGAAGCAACGTGGACAATCTCTGGTGAATGTCTGCGGCGCTTCGAACACCGAACGCCATCCGGAGTAACCTCGTAGTTGACGTCACTGATGTGTCGCAGAACCTGGTAGGTTCCGAAGTACCTTCGCAACAGCTTTTCTGGGAGCCCACGCTGACAAATAGGTGTCCAGACCCACACTTTGTCGCCCACGTTGCATGTGACGGTTCTGTGCCGGAGGCTGTAATGCTTGGCGTCATCATCTTGTTGTTTGGTTATTCGCAACCTGGCAAGTTGTCTGGCTTCCTCTGCTCGCTGGGTAAACTCTTCGTCGTCCGTCTGATTACCATCATTTTCATGAGGGAGCATCGCGTCTAACGTTGTCGTAACTTCGCGTCCTTAAAAGAGACTGAAGGGTGTCTTCTGAGTGGTCTACTGATGAGCCGTGTTGTACGCGAACGTGACGTAGGGCAATATGTCGTCCCAGTTTTTGTGCTCTACATCTGCGTACATGCTTACTATGTCAGCCAGTATCTTGTTGATGCGTTCGGTGAGCCCATTGGTCTGGGGATGATACGCCGTTGTTTTCCTGTGAGCTGTACCACTTAGAAAACGGCGCCTAAAAGCTCGGCCATGAACGCAGTGCCTCTGTCGGGGATGGCTATTGCGGGAGCACTGTGTTTTAAAACGATGGCTTCGATGAAAATTGCGCTGCTTCAGCTGCCGTTGCGCGTGACCAAGCGCCTGTCTTCGCGTATCGAGTCACGTAATCTGTGGTGACAATTATCCACCTGTTTCCAGTGGCAGACTTTGGGGAGGGGCCCAGAAAATTCATGCCAATTGTGCGAATGGTGTCACTGGCACTCGGACAGGCTGCAGCAAGCCGGTTCGTTTGATGGATGGTGGTTTGCGACGCTGGCTATCTAGACATGCCTGCACGTAAGTTTTGACAACTCCGGCGAGTCATGGCCAGTAACAGTTTTGCCTTATCCTCGCCAATGTTCTTGCGTAACCCAAGTGACCAGCGGTAGGTTCGTCATGGCATGCTTGCAGTACCTCACGGCAAAGCGAAGAAGGAATGACGAGCAGGTAGCTGCTGCCGGCGGGGGAAAAGTTCTTCTTATAAAGAACGTCATTCCGCAAGCAGTACGATAGTAGCCCTCTCGAAAATAACTGCGGCACAATATTCATTCGCCTTTGTAGATAATTTATGAGTGGTAGTAGTTCAGGGTCGTCGCGCTGCTGTTGAGAAAAGGTAGTAGTGTCCACAATTCCCAAAAATACAGTTTCGTCGTCGTCATCCGGTGATGCTGTCCCAACAGGAGATCGAGAAAGACATTCGGCATCGGTGTGTCGTTTTCCCGACTTGCAGGTAACAGTGAAGTCAAATTCTTGGAGCCGAAAACTCCAGCGTGCAAGACGGCCAGATGGATCTTTCAAGTTGATTAACCAACAGAGCGACTGGTGATCGCTAATAACGGTGAATGAGCGGCCATACAAATAAAGAAGCTTCATGACTGCGCACATTATTGCAAAACATTCTTTCTTCGTCGTAGTACAGTTAGTTTCTCATCGGGACAGCGTCCTGCTGGTGTGGGCGATCACCTTTTCCATGTTGTCCTTCGACTGTAGGAGCACTGTTCCAAGACCCACATTACTAGCGTCTGTATGTGGTATTGTTCGCTCATCTTCATCGAAGTGGGCGAGCACGGGCGGTGCTTGCACGCGCTGACGAAGCTCGTGAAATGCCTGCTGCTGGTCTTCACCCCATGTGAAGGGGATATCTTCTCGAGTAAGCTGGGTCAATGGCCATGCGATGCGCGAAAAATTGGCAATAAACCGCTGGTAAGGTAATAGGCACAGAGTACCAAAAAACGTCGCACTGATTTTTTGTCTGATGGCGTCGGGAAATTCGCCACGGTGGCAATTTTATCCGGGTCGGGTCGGATCTCTTGGCTACTCACGACGTGATCGAGGAATTGAAGTTCATGGAAGCCGAAGTGGCACTTTTAGGGTTTTAGAGTAAGACCGGCCAAGCGTATCACTTCAAAAACTACTTCAAGACTTCGTAACTATTCCTCGAAAGTCGCCGAAAACACAATCACGCCATCGAGGTACACCAAGTAGGTCTGCCACTTAAGTCCTGAGAGAACCGTGTCCATGAGACGCTGGAATGTTGCTGGCGCCGAACACAAACCGAAAGAAAGTACCTGAAATTCATAAAGTTCATCGGGTGTAACAAAGGCGGTCTTCTCGTGATCTCTCTCATCCACTTCAATTTGCCAGAAGCCGCTTTTAAATTCCATGGACGAAAAGCAGCGTGCGTGTTGTAGTCTATCCACTGAATCATCAATACGCGGCAGAGGATAGACGCCTTTCTTTGTGATCTGATTTAGCTTCCGGTAGCTGACGCAGAAACGCAAGCTGCTGTTTTTCTTTCTTTTTTTACGAGTACTCCTGGTGATGCCCAAGGACTGTTAGATGGCCAAATAATACCATTTTCCAGCATTGTTTTCACCTGTTTTTTTTAATTCCTTCACGCTCTTTTGAGGCGACGCGATAAGGACTTTGTCGGATGGGTCTGGAGTCGGAATATGTGATGATGCGGTGTTTCGTTAGTGCCGTTTGACCAACTCTTCATGTGGATGAGAAGCAGCCGTGAAACTTGTTCATCAGCGTGAGAAGGCGGTCTCGCTCCATGAGAGATAACGTTGAACTAACGTCGACAGATGTCGCTGTAGTGATAGTAGACGCTGCTCCTTGCTCTACTAAATGACAATCTTCTATATGAGCGAGTTCGTCGAAAAAGGCAATACCCGTGCCTCTAACTATGTGTCGTCGTTCTCTGCTGAAATTTGTCAACAAGAGTTCAGTGCATCCGTCAATAACAGTGACGACAGTCCTGGCAATAGACATGCTGCTAGTAAATACGAGCCCCTTGATGATTTCAGCGATGCCAGTACCGTTTTGTAAGATGTTGCAGTGCATGGATACGAAGGAACAACTTCGTGGCGGCAGTATGACGTCGTCATCGGCAATACGGAAATGAGGTGGCTGGTGCTCCTCATCACGAGCAGTGTGCGAGCTTATAGCGAACGTTACACTTCTGTCGTGGAGGTCAATCACAGCCCCATATTTGCGCAAGAAATCCATTCCCAATATGAGCTGCTTACAGCACCCGTGAAGAATAACGAGGGTGGCGAAAACGGCGGAACCAGCGATGAAAATTCGGGCCGTGCACTTTCCAACCGGTGTCATCAACTGACCTCCTGCAGTTCTTATATTGGGTCCGTGCCATGGCACCCTCACCTTCCTTAGTCTTTCTACTAGCTGTGTAGGCTTATCATAGAAAAGTAGGAGCCAGTGTCAACAAGAGCCGTCACTTGGTGGCTGTCAATGTGAACGACAACGTCAGTGCTAATAATGTCGGTTACGTCGGCAGTTGTCTCGTTCATCAAACTAGTCGTCGCTGTCGTTTTCTTGGGTATCAGTGGCTTCTAGCTGTCATTTGTATGCAATGGGGGCTGTTCGAAATTTCGATCATTGGCAACACCACCCCCCGAGGTCACTGTGTCTAGTTTCCTTGTCGCGGGCTTGGGGATCTGCCCCACGTGACGTCGGCAAAACTGCCACGATTAGGTGAACTGGCCCGCGCAGGAGATGGAGAACGTGATCTGAGCATTACTGAATTCTGCGGCGGTATGTTTACAGGAGCGTCGTTGTACATGCGTCAATCGTCATATGAAGCGTAATCAGGGTAGCGAGGAAATCTCGAGTACTGAACGTCGCGATAACGGCAAACTTTGTAGACTTGCCCAGCTTCGCCACAATGAAAGCATACTGGTCGACGGTCAGCGTATGCCACAAAAAGGTTTTCCGACGCTGGTAGGTAAGTGGAGACTCACTACTGGGCCACGTCGTGGGGCATGTTGGCTATACGGCATTCGTCTTGTCGGAGGAATCGGTGAGGTTGGGAAAGTGGTCGGTGCTGAGTGTGGCTGTGTTTGCAGGGCTGGTGGTGGTCCAGTCATTGGAGTTCGCTGTGCCGAAGGCACGACGACGGGGCGTCAGACTGCGTCAGCAAAAGTTAGATGCCGTCACACATCACCATAGTCAGATGAAGAGAGAGCCTGACGGACCTCATCCCACACAACATTGCCGACAAAAGACAATGCCAGCGTCAGTTCGGTTGCGGAAATTAAACCAAGCTGCCGAAGCTCCTTCTTCAAAATCTCCCAAATGACTTCCCGCAGAGGCCTGTCGTTGTTGGTGAGGCTCGCCGCAGCCGTAACAGGACTACTCGCTCGAAATTTGACCAGGTTCTGCTGGCGGTACCGTTGCTGTAGGGCCCGTTCAAGAGCTGTGGCTTCTTTTGTGAACTCAGCTACTGTGTTTGGTGGATTTCTCACAGCCCAGCAAAGAGTGGCTCCTTCACACCTCGCAATAAATATTGCAGCTTCCTGTCTTCCGGCATATCGTGATCTGCCTTGCCGAAAAGACGGGTCATGTCCTCGGTGAACATAGCAACGCTCTCCTTTGGTTTTTGAAATCGAACTTCCAAAAGGCGTTGCGCCGTTTCCTTTCTGTGGAAACTGGTGAAAGTGTCAACCAGGTGGTTGCGAAAGTCGTCCCACGTAGCCAAGCTTCTTTCTCTGTTGATGTACCACGTCTGGGTGTTGTCTTTCATGTAGAAGTACACATTCGCAAGCTTGTCGTCTGAGGTGGGCCACTGGTTGTACTTTGCACAGCATTCGAACTCGTCCAACCAGTCTTGGGCGTCTTCATAAGTCTCACCATGAAATCAATCAGGAATCATAGGATTCTGCGGTGTCATGTGCACTAGAGCTGCACTGGCCATAGTGGGTAAAGGAGGCAAGCGATTGCTGGCAGTTTCTCGCAAGAGATTAAGCTCTGGAGCCAGGCTTAGCAGACGGCGACTAAAACAGTGGACTGGTGTGTCGACGCGTGGTAGTGATTCTGGGCTCAAATGTCGGGTCCACAAAGGGGTGCCAAGCGTGAAGACTACCCCGCACCTCCACCAGTGTGACGACGCGGGCTCGACGAGCACACAAACCACCTCGAACAAATACGCTTTATCGATCACAGGACAAAAACTGCAACGTCTTCTTCGTCTCTACTCTACTCTCGGCCAAGGACACTTGCACTTGCACTGCTTCGTTGTCACCGCCACTGGCACATACGCGTGTGTATATATATATATATATATATATATATATATATATATATATATATATATATATATATATATATATATTACCGCGTGCATAGCTGCATTTAGCGACGACAACGAAGAACGCGGATTTGCTCGAGAGGCGCAGCGCAGCAGAGTGAAGAAGACGACAATCTTAGCGGCCTTCTCTGAGAGCGTCTTTACAAGTCCTACTGTCCGTGTTTTTAAATAAACCCCCCTGTCATTTATAACCCGCGACACTGGTGGAGGAGCTGGGTACTACCACCTCATGACCAGCACCCCTGTGAGAAGCCCCGAGTCCAGCCCTACGAGACAGCCACGCGTGGAGACGCCTGTGCACCGCTCAAGCCGTCGCCTTCAAGGTCTTCAACCAGAATTTGGCCTTTTAAAGGGAGCAACACGTCCGACAACCACCCCTACTCAAGAAATGGCAAGGAGTCCTGCACAGGTGACGGTCCAGAATATGCGCATTCCTGAACCATTTCATGGCCGGCCGAACGAAGATGCACAAGACTGGCTTGGGCAGTTCGAACGGGTAGCTAAATCGAACTACTGGAGTCTCGATGAAAAGCTCTTCCACGTATACTTCGCCCTTGAAGACGGCGCGAAGACATGGTTTATAAACCGGGAGGCAACATTGACGGCATGGGAGGAGTTTTGTCGTCGGTTTCTTGACACCTTCGGTAACGCGGACCGACGCGAAAACGCACAACGCCTTCTTGAAGGACGCACCCAGCAGCTGCATGAAAGCGTCGCCATGTTTGCTGATGATATGGTGCGCCTGTGCCACCGCGCGGATCCCAACATGCCCGAGGCTCGAAAGCTAACCCATCTCATGAGGGGCGTCAAAGAGCAGCTATTTGTTGTTCTTGTGCGCAATCCGCCAACAACAGTGGACGAGTTCACCAGGGAGGCCACTGCAATAGAGCGTGCGCTAAAGCAACGGTACCGACAGTCTGATCGCCCGGCCACCGGCGCAGCTGCAGGCGCCGCCGCACTTACCGCAAACGACGAGTTTGCTCTACGCCACCTGATTAGACAGATCGTGCGTGAGGAGATCGCGAAGGAGAACGCAAAATACACATTGCAGTGACAGGCGCCCCCGCAGCAGGAGTCCATGGTAGCCTCCGTCGCTGAAATAGTTCGCCATGAACTTCGACAAGCGTTTGCCTCTCCTCAGCAATATTCCACTCCACCGCACCGCCCAAACTCGTATACCTATGCAGATGCTGTGCGTCGTCCATTGGCTCCAGAAGTATCGTACCAGCCGAACGGATACAGCTATGCAGACGCTATTCGTCGACCCACGCCCATGCCAGCGCCGCAGTACCTCGAACCATATCCTGTGGCAGCCTGGGCTCAGCAGGATTCTGTCGGGCGACCCTATATGCGGAAGACCGACATATGGCGCACTGCGGATCGTCGACCACTCTGCTACAACTGTGGAGAGCCAGGGCACATTTGCCGTTTTCGCCCACATCGCCGAGCTGAATACCGCGGTAGTGCACCTACAGCTACGCGCCGACAGTTCGATGAAAGCCGTGCCCCCATCGACGACGACCAGGCTGGCAGGCGGGAAGGCTCTTCTACCTTCCGGACGCGGTCACCATCACCGGCTCGCTTTGGTTCACCAAGCCGCCGTAGTTTTGCTGACGCCGTCAGAGGTCGGTCTCCCAGCCCACGGCGGGGAAACTGAAAGCAGCGACCTCTGGGGGGAAGGTTGCAAGCCGTCGAATTGCCGAAAAACCCCCACTGCTGCCGAAACACGTGAGAGACGACGATGAAGACTTCGCCGAAAAAACTGTGACTGCCGACCTTGCTGTGACGATCGACGGCGTTGAAGTGACGGCCTTAGTCGATACGGGTGCAGACTTCTCCATAATGAGTGAACGATTGGCAGACGAACTCAAGAAAGTCAGGATGGAATGGACGGGCCCTTCTATCCGAAGTGCTGGAGGCCAGATAATGACCCCCACGGGAAAATGTACAGCAAGACTCACTATTGAGAATGTGGCTTCTGTAGCCACATTTCTGATCCTACCGGAGTGCTGCAAACCTATGATTCTGGGAATGGACTTCTTAAGAGAGTACGGTGCTGTGGTCAACATACGCGACGGTGTGATCACATTCACCACTGACAAGTCTGTGACCACTGATCCAGACCAAGAACCCAGGGTGTTACGTGTGGTCGACGACGACGTCTGCGTGCCACCACTGTCATGTAGTCTTGTTTCCGTGTGTTGCGCCGTGCACTGTAATGAAGACGCCATAGTCGAACGCATCACTGACCTTCTTTTTCACCAAGGCATCGCCATCGCTCGCGGTATTGTCAGCTTAGTGGATGGGCGCGCAGACGTGCTTCTGACCAACTTCACGAATGAGCGCTGGCACATCGGTAAAGGCACGGCTGTGGCGTACCTCGAAGAGCTGGACTGCTCTCACGACTGCCTTCTAATGCAAGGGGAAGCCACAGCTCAATCACCTCCACATACACCACCAGTTGATATCGGTCTGAGTCTAACACCGACTGAAAGATGCCGTCTTATGGAGCTGCTCGACCAGTTCAAGGACTGCTTCTCATCGACATCACGAGTGGGTCGAACGCCTCTGACTAAGCATCGTATAATTACGGAGGACACAGCAAGACCGATCCGACAGAACCCTTATCGCGTCGCTCAGAAAGAACGTGAGGTAATCCAGCAGCAAGTCAAGATGATGCTACAGGATGACGTTATCCAACCATCAAAAAGTCCTTGGGCATCGCCAGTGGTACTCGTGAAAAAGAAAGACGGCAGCTTGCGTTTCTGCATCGATTATCGTAAGCTGAACCATGTTACAAAAAAAGACGTTTATCCATTACCACGGATCGATGACTCTTTGGACGGGCTACGGCATGCACGCTACTTCTCGTCAATGGACCTTAAAAGTGGATACTGGCAAATAGAAGTAGATGAGCTCGACCGAGAAAAGACCGCCTTCGTGACGCCAGACGGGCTTTATGAATTCAAAGTCCTCCCTTTTGGTCTATGCTCAGCCCCAGCCACGTTTCAGAGACTAATGGATACCATTCTGTCCGGCCTGAAATGGAAAACATGCCTTGTGTACCTCGACGACGTGATCGTTTTTTCGGCCACGTTTGAAGAGCATCTAAAGCGGCTACTGTCAGTCCTTCAAGCCATACGGTCCGCTGGACTCACACTGAAACCGGAAAAATGCCACTTTGGCTTCGAAGAACTCTAGTTCCTGGGGCACGTGATAAGTCGCGAAGGTGTGAAGCCTGACCCAGATAAAACAGCAGCCGTCGCAAAGTTCGCAAGGCCTGTTGATAAGAAAGCGGTCAGGCATTTTCTGGGTCTCTGCGCCTACTACCGGCGATTTATAGCAGACTTTGCACACATCGCCTCTCCACTCACCCGCCTTACAAGGAAAGACATCGCATTTGTATAGGGTGAAGAGCAAGAAGCTTCATTCAACGAGCTGAGACAGCGTCTACAAGCTCCACCTGTCCACGCTCACTTCGACGAGAATGCACCAACAGCCATCCATACAGACGCCAGCAATGTGGGCCTAGGTGCTGTTCTTGTCCAATGCCAAGATGGTGTGGAGAGAGTGGTTGCCTACGCTAGCAGAACGTTGACACGCGCCGAGTCCAACTACTCAACAACGGAGAAGGAGTGTCTGGCCGTCGTTTGGGCAGTTGCGAAGTTCCGCCCGTACTTATATGGCCGCGCTTTCCAAGTCGTAAGTGACCATCACTCTCTTTGTTGGTTGACCAACATGAAAGACCCATCTGGACGTTTAGCACGATGGAGCTTACGGCTCCAAGAGTACGACATGGCCGTAGTTTACAAGTCCGGAAGGCAACACTTAGACGCCGACTGTTTGTCAAGGTCACCGATTGAATCACCGGCTATAGAGGATGATGATTTCCCAGGTTTTTTAGGAGTTGTTGATGCAGCTATCATTTCTCGGCAACAACAAGATGATCGGGAACTCAACTCGCTTATAGAATTCTTGAACGGACGAGCCGCCAATGCACCAAGAGTGTTTTCGAAGAACTTATCGTCATTCTGTTTACGGGACGGAATTCTGTACAAAAAGAACTTTTCATCAACAGGTAGAAGCTATCTGCTGTAAGTTCCTGGAACTCTCCGCAGCGAAATTTTACAAGCCTGCCATGACGAAGCCACTGCGGGCCACCTCGGTTTCACAAGAACACTGACACGCATCAAAGAAAAATATTACTGGCCAAGAATCGCAGCAGAGGTTAAACATTACGTCCGAACATGCATTCACTGTCAGCGGCGCAAGGTACCACCTGTCCAACCCGCTGGGCTATTACATACTGTGCCCGTGCCAGAAAACCCATTTTCTCGAATCGGAATGGATCTGCTGGGCCTATTCCCAACATAGGACAGCGGCAACAAATGGGTTATAGTAGCGACGGACTACCTCACCCGATACGCGGAGACCAAGGCAATCGCGAGTGGCACTGCAGCTGAAGCGGCTCAGTTCTTCATTGAGAACATTGTTCTGAGACATGGTGCTCCAGCTGTCGTCATAACAGACAAAGGTACCGCGTTTACAGCCGAGCTTTTGCGCACTGTGCTTACGCTCCGTGTTTTTAAATAAACCCCCCTGTCATTTATAACCCGCGACAATATATATATATATATATACATATATATATATATATATAACTAAATATATATATATATATATATATATATATATATATATCAATATATATATATATATATATATATATATATATATATATATATATATATATATATATATTTAGTTATATATATATATATATATATATATATATATATATATATATATATATATATATATATATATATATGACGCTACGATGACTGGGAGACGTGGCCTGGCTCATACACCGTGTTTATTTCATTCTGACTTCTTCCTTCTCGACCTCTACTAACCATCACTTGATACGTCACACGATTCCCCCTCCCCCCCGAAAGAAAGCGTGGATTACAAACAATAAAATGTAAACAAGGGGATGTTAAAAAGTCACAAATGTCAAAGTTCACAATTGTTTCTGTGCTCCAGGGGAGTTCCGTAAACTTTCAGACTTCAGGGGAGAGTGCAGCAGTCCGGTTAACGCAGGAGTTCTGGTGGGCGAGGCTGGTGGTTGCGTCCTGGATAACACAAAAATGCTTTGGACGTAGAGATAAGGGTAATCACAGCTGGCATTTTTGTGAAGAAAGAACGAGGTTCGAACATCTTGCAGAGTCGACAGTTCGAATATTGTAGGCATGGAATTCTTCGTCGTGGCACAGGTCGAACAGGCAGCTTGCGTGTGCGTTGATCGAGGTTGATTGGGCGCTGCCTGTGTTTCTGCCGAGTACAAGGGGTACTTTTGTGGCTTTTGGAGATTTTTCTATGGCGATGTCGCAGATGGTTTGATGGAAGGCACATTCTTGATCTTTGGTAAAGAATGTATCCACGACGATGGGCCTTTTTGCAATGTTCTTTGAGCCTTAAAAGCGGTTTCGATGAGGTTTCCTTTCGTCGTTGACAATGTTCAAGTATACGTTGACGTTGTAGTTTCTTGGTTTCGTCGACTTGCTTGTGGTGTGACATTGATCGTGCTGTGTCAGGATTCTTAGCAAGTCCTTCGCAGGCCTCTACGACGTGAACCAATGCAGGTGTTTCCGGCATAAAACAATGTGCGGGGTTTCGTGCACTTGAATCTTTTGTATTCATAAATCGTTCATTGTTGGTGGTTGCTTGAAGATTACTTGTGTCATCAGAAGTCGCACCTCTGCTTTTGTTTTCATTGTTGGCAGTGAGGTTGTATACTGGATTCACGTCACTTCGATTTTGTAATTGATTAACACTAGACGCTTCGGCAGAAGACTTTCCTTCACAAGATGCTGATTGTGAATGCTTCTGTCTTTGTGGCACTGCTGAGCTGAATGCCAAGTCAGTTTGCAAAGTACGCATACGGCATGAAGTATTAAATGCATCTGGGTCATTAATAGCGGGTTCAATTCTTTTATGCAGCGGTGAGTTGAGCATTGGTTATATATCCGTGGATGAGGAACCAGGTGAAAGGTTGGGAACAAGGCCACGTGGTCTTTCCGTGAGCATGTGGCTAGCTTCACCTGACGGGAATTGTAAATTCATGCTCTGTACTCGAGTGCGTGAAGGCTGCTTATGACTGCGATGACTGAGTTTGAATACACTGAGACTGCGTGTGCTAATCGAATTTTCATTATAGTCTTTAAACCAGATGATCATTCCTTCTTTTATCTTTTGCCAAGACTCGTCGTTGTCGAATATGTGGGGGAGGTAAAACTTAAATGCCTCACCGGTGACATAGTCGCTGAAGTTCGTAACCATCTCCCGTTCCGACCACGATGCAGCGGTAGCGTGGAGTTCGAACAGGTTGAACCAGTCCTGCACGGGTACGTCGTCCGCTGATCCGGTGTACTTGGGGATGTCGAGGTCAGCCGATGGTTCTGTCATGGTGCTGGTCGTTGTCCTCCTAGGCGATGATTCGGTAGTCAATGTACGGTCAGGGCGTCTTCTGGGGAACTGTGTCGATGATGAGTGACTGATGAAGGGGCAGGCAGGTCTCCATCCTGTCGACTTGTGTGACGCTACGATGACTGGGAGACGTGGCCTGGCTCATACCGCGTGTTTATTTCATTCTGACTTCTTCCTTCTCGACCTCTACTAACCATCACTTGATACGTCACACACACACACACACACACACACACACACACACACACATATATATATATATATATATATATATATATATATATATATATATATATATATATATATATATATATATATACATATATATATATATATATATATATATATTGTAACAGGGTTTATTTGCAGAGCAGAACGCTGAAAGCGCAGCAAGCACGAACTTATGCTAATGGCGATGCCCCTGAGGCGCCGGGAAATGCCACTGAAGCTCCTCTTCTTCACTACAATCGCCCTCCGCACAAAAAGACGTTCTCCTGGCGGATTAGGGAAAAGAAACGACTAATGGGTCATAATATGGCTTGAGGCGAGAGACGTGGACAGTGTCGCGGCCGTGGTAGCGTAGGTTTGTAGATGAAATGATGGGCTCCACGATATAGTTGACGAGTGACGTTTGCTCCACAACGCGGTAAGGCCCGATGTATTTGGGAAGAAGTTTTGCGGGGCGGCCAGGTGCGGTAGCAGGTGCCCGAAGCCATACCAATGAACCAGGTGGAAAGTTTGGAGCCGAACGGTCCCCAGTCTGGCGGGATTGCTGCTGCCACTAGTCCTCGGTAGAAAAAGAGCGGGCAAGCTGGTGACATTCTTCAGCATGTCCGGCAGCTTCAGACAGAGTTGTACTTTCGGACTCATAAGGTTTATATGGAAGAATAGTGTCTACTGTATTTGAAGGTTCTCGTCCGTACAGAAGAAAGTATGGCGAAAACCCAGTAGTAGCTTGTACGGCAGTATTATACGCGTAGGTGACGAACGGGAGAACTTGGTCCCAATTTGAATTATCAGAGGCGACGTACATCGACAGCATATTGCCAAGAGTAAGGTTGAAGTGCTTCGTCATGCCACTCGTTTGAGGGTGGTACGCTGTACTTGTGCGGTGCACGATTCGGCATTCGTTGAGTAATGCCTTCAAGGCGTCAGAAAAGAAGGCATGGCCTCTGTCACTTAAAGGCTCGCGAGGGGCACCATGACGTAGAATAAAACGTTGCAACAGAAACGTTCCAACGTCACGGGCTGTGGCAGTCGGCAGTACGGCTCTTTCGGCATAGCGTGTAAGATGGTATATCGCAACAATAATCCAGCGGTTACCAGCTAGAGTTGATGGTAGTGGTCCGTAAATGTCAATGCCGACGCGATCAAAAGGTCGGCTAGGACAAGGAAGAGGTTGTGACGGGTAGACTTGCCCGGGAAGTAACTTTTGTCGTTGGCACTGAGCACACGAGCGAATGAATTTTCGCACGTAGTTATACATGCCACGCCAATCAAATATGAGTTGAAGCCTAGCGTATGTCTTGAAGAGGCCTGCGTGGGCGCACTGTGGGTCCGTGTGAAAAGCTTCGCAGATAGCAGCTCGAAGATGGCGGGGTATCACAAGGAGACACTTGCGACCGTCAGAATAGTAGTTGCGTCAAAAAGCAGATCATACCTTAGGCGAAAGTTGCTAGCCTGGCGGCAGAGAGCGCGAGACGGCGAAGGAGTAACAGGATCAGAAAGAATGCTTATGAGGCCACTGATCCAGAGATCCTTTCGTTGTTCCACCGTCAGGTTGCGCAAGGTGGACGACGCAAGTGCAGGCTCGAGGGAAGAGAGGCAAACACCTTCATCCGATATGGGTGAGCGAGAAAGGGCGTCGGCGTCCGTGGGATTACAACCGGATCTGTATATAACGTGGATGTCGTTTTCCTGAAGTTTAAGCGCCCAGCGAGCAAGTCGTCCGGAAGGGTCTTTAAGTGTGGATAGCATACACAGGGCGTGGTGGTCAGTGACGACGCCGAATGCGTGACCATACAGCTCGGGGCGAAATTTTCCAAGGGCCCAAATAATAGCTAAACACTTTTTCTCGGTCACGGAGTAGTTAGCTTCGGCTTTCGTCGAAGTTCGGCTTGCGTGAGCGACGACATATTCATCAAACCCTGCCTTTCATTGCGCGAGCACAACGCCAAGTCCAACACCGCTGGCATCAGTATGAACCTCCGTGGGAGCGGCAGGATCATAGTGGCAGAGGATGGGTGGTGAAGTCAGCAGGTGGCGTAATTTGGAGAATGCATCATCGCATGCTGGTGACCGGGTGGAAAGGTGGAAATGTCCTTGTCGCCGCTAAGAATGTCCGTAAGGGGCCACATACGGAAGCAGAATTTCTAATAAAGCGTCGGAAGTATGACGACAAGCCAACAAAACTTCTAAGTTCCTTCAACTTCTTAGGCTTCGGAAAATCGGCGAATGCTCGAAGCTTGGCGGGGTTGGGAAGTATGCCGTCCCGCGATACGACGTGGCCAAGAATGGTGAGCTGCCGGGCTCCAAAACGACACTTCTTGAGGTTGAGTGGAAGGCCGGCGTTTGTGAGACGTGTGAGGACGTGCTCGAGACGATTTAAATGGGTGTCTAAATCGGTGGAAAAGACAAATACGTCATCAAGGTAGCATAAACATGTGTTCCACTTGAGGCCTCGTAAAATAGTGTCCATCATTCTTTCGAAAGTGGCTGGAGCGTTACAAAGGCCAAAGGGCATAACGGTAAATTCGTATAATCCATCAGGTGTAACAAATGCTGTTTTTGGTCAGTCAGATGCTTCCATAAAAACTTGCCAGTATCTAGACCGTAAATCCAGCGAAGAGAAGTATTCTGCTCCCTGCAAACAGTCAAGGGCGTCGTCTATTCGCGGTAACGGGCAACGTCCTCACGGGTGATCTTGTTTAAACGTCGATAGTCCACACAGAACCGAATGGAGCTGTCGTCCTTCTTCCTAACAAGAACGACCGGCGACGCCCAGGGACTGTTAGATGGCTGTAAAATACCCCGCTGGAGCATGTCAGCAACCTGGTCGTCAATAACACAGCGCTCCGACGCTGAGACTCTGTAGGAGCGCTGCCGTAAAGGCGTATGGCTTCCTGTGTCAATCTTGTGAGATATGTTCGATGTGCGACTGAGGCCAGAAGCGTGGCTGTCAAAAGAAGTACGAAACGTTTGCAGCAGGTTCACTAACTGGCTTCGTTCTGAAGAAGACGTTGCGACATCGATGGAGCGGTGGAAAGCGTCAAAGATTGACTGGTCAACAACAGAGTCAGAAATGACTGCGCTGGGGTCCGTAGAAAGTAAACTAGATGGAGCGTCCAAAATGCGACGAGCGTCGATCGGATGCACGTGACCGAGACATTCACCATAAAATAACGGTAAAGGCACTTCTAGCGTATTGTACACGAGCGTCTTCGTGACGCAATGGTGGAGAGTAAGGAGAGCAATGGGCAGTGGAGAACATTTGCGTTGAATGAACAGGGCAGAGGGCGTATATAAAACATTACCGTCGGAAATAGCATCACACGACACAGTCACCAGCAGAGAAGAGCGCGGTGGTACGGTGGTGTCGTTGGAAACAAACAGTTTATAACACGGCAGGGAGGCTTCGACAGCGTCGACATCAGGAAGTGCAGATAGCTCGAGTTCAGCGCGACAGCAGTCAATGACGGCATTATTATTCGCGAGGAAGTCCCAGCCGAGTATCATGTCATGGGAACACGAGGGCAGCACTACGAATTCAATGATATACACAATCTCTTCGATGACGACTCGTGTGGTACAGGCTGCGAGAGGTGTTACACTTTGTGCGTTAGCCGTTCTAAGAGAAAGGCCGGATAATCGCGTCAGAACTTTGCGGAGTTTGCGGCACAGGTTGATGGAAAGGACGGATAGAGCTGCTCTCCGGTGTCGACAAGTGCCATGACGACGATACCATCGACTGACACTTCTATGACGTTAGCTGGACAGGGGCGAGGACTTGTGCATGGCGACGGGGACGCAGTTCGTGCCTCGGGAACTGCGGCCGTTAGTTTTCCTGGTCGGTGGGTCCGGAACGGCGACACATAGGGGAAAGCGAACGTCGACGTGGAGACGGGGAGCGGCGGGTCAGGCCGTGTGGACGATCAGAAGGAAAGGAAGAGGAAGGAGGGCTTAAAGGCGTAGAAGAAAACTGAGGGTCGAAGGAGGGCATTCGTCGAATGTTTTGAGCGGCCTGGCGACGACTAATATAACGTGCCACGCGGCCAACACCGCCACAAGCAAAACATATGAGACGGTTGTCGTAGGTCCGCCATTGGTCGGAGTAGACTCTGACTTGCGGCTGGGAAGCAGAAAACTGCGGCCGAGGTAATATCGGCATTGGCGTCAGTGAATAGGTCGGTGGCGAAAAGGGCGGCGGCGAATACATAGGCGCTGGCTGGAACGCAGGCTGTCGAGGTCGAGCAACGGCCTCGGCGTACGTGAGAGGTGCGGCGAATGGGGGCGGTTCACGGGCGGGAGGAAGAACTTGTGCGACCTGGTCTTGAATGAAGTCGCGGAGTGTAGACGTCAATCTGCGTGGTTGATCGGGTGCGCTGAACATCAGAGAGAGCTGACGAGCGACCTCAGCGTGGGTGAACTTTTGGATCTTGGAGAGAAGAGGGGCATGGTCTTCTCCTATGCCAAGGGTGGAAAGGCTGGACAAAGAGTCGTCGAGCACCGAGGGACGTCGGGTGGAAAGACGTTGCCTGCGCAACTCTTCAAAACTCTGGCATAACTCGGTCAGTTCTAGGACAGTGCGAGGACCCTTAGAAAGCAACATTTGGAAAGCATCGTCCTCGATGCCCTTCATGATGTGCTTGATCTTAAGCTCTTCGGACATCGTCTCGTTGACTCGCTTGCAAAGGTCTAGGACGTCCTCAATATAGCTTGTGAAATTCTCACCAAGCTGCTGGGACCGAGTATGTAAACGTTGTTCGGCACGGCGTTCGCGTACCTCAGGCCGTCCGAAAACTTGTGTGAGGCTCGTTTTGAAGACCGACCATGTAGGGAGTTCCGCTTCGTGGTTTATAAACCACAGCTTGGCCACGTCCAACAGGTAGAAGGAGACGTAAGCCAACTTGGCGGCGTCATACCGTTTATTGTGAGTACTCACTCGCTCGTACCTTGAAATTCAGTCGTCAACGTCCTTGTCTTCTGTGCCTGAAAAAATAGGGGGATCTCGCAGACGCAGAGAACCGGCGCAGAGACCAGTAGGTGGTGCCAGTGGAGGAGTTGGAGCGGCGCTTGCGTCGGTAGGCATAATGGATGGTAATATGCGATTCCGCAGCTCCAGGGTGATCGAAACCCAGCAGACTCCACCACTTGTAACGGGGTTTATTTGCAGAGCATAACGCAGGAAGCGAAGCAGTCAGCACGTCCGGCCAAGCGAAGCAAGCACGAGCTTGTGCTGATGGCGATGCCCCTGAGGCGCCGAGAAATGCCGCTGAAACTCCTCTTCTTCACTACAATATATATATATATAATATATATATATATATATATATATATATATGTATATATATACACTACAAATCTCCTGGTCAGCTTTAAGCGTCATAACTAGTGCTCTGGGGTGTTCTCATCGTTCGTAGGTTATCGGACTGTATGGACTCACATCCATACAACCCGCCATTTAAGAATTTTGAGTGTCTGTGAACTTACGAATAAATCAATGTATGACAATATTTGATGCAATAGAGGCCAACCCAGTTTCATGAGCCAATGCCTTAAATATCTGGAAAGTCTAGGCAGACTCTCACCTTTTAAGTATTCTTGTGGAAACGTTGTTATTGCTTTACTCAATGTTTAAAAGATGGTGTTTTAGCAATGTTTTTTTTTGACGTAGCAAGCTTCCCAAAAAACAAGTGAAATGCTTGCTGAGTCATTCATTTTATATTGTAATAAACAGGGTGGGTATCTTCTGAACTTTGCTTCTATTTTACTAGCAATAGAACAAATATATCGTTAAACCATAAGTGTCTCTGTTGCTATGTGCGGCACAAGAAAACACAGCCAACATTCATTCATTCATTTATTCGTTATTTCTAACAAGTCTTTTACAACCAGAATAATCACGTAACATCTAATGTGACGTGATTATTCATATAGTACAGGTGTTCCCACAGACAAATTTTCGGTAGTACAGGCGTGAATCAGGACTTAGGGGTGATTTATAGGTTCTCAAAGCACTTCTTATACCCTCTGTGACTTTGTGGGGCAGTTGTTTTCGAGTGTCGCCGTTACTCAAACAAAAATGCGTCCACAGCGATGCCAAGTCACAGCCACTTGTCATTTAACACCAGCGCCACAACAAGAAGATTGTGCACCTGGCTGTGTCGATGCTGCTGGGCTTCTGCAAAACCAGTGAAAACCACGACATTAAGACCGGGGGCCATTACTCTATTTAAAGTGGCAAGTTGCATCGCACACACTTTTTTATTTGCTTCATATGCGGGCTTGCTTCGCTTCATATGCGGGCTTGCTTCGTGTTTAGTAGACCAGGTATATTTAGTGGGGTTTATCTATTTCTTGACAAAGATCGTTTTTTTTTCAAAGAAAGACACAATGTCTTTTCTTTCGCGCATTGGACAGTACAAGGGTTTGCCTAATTTATCTTACACACAACAGCGCTATAGCTTTTAACAATAGTAGCGCGGCTAATATAGCTTTGCTCTAGTATACTGCACAGAGCCACAAAAAAAGATAGGGATTATTGATATTTTGAAACGAGCGTCTTCACTTAAGTGCGTGTGGTCCTATTTACTTGTGGCAAAAAGGAAGAGTAAACACTTTTGATTATCTCATAAAAAAGATGTACACCTTCTTTATGAACTTGTGCACTTGCGCAGGCATGCTATTCGGCAAGTTTCTAAAAACTATAGATGATTTGACGCATAGGTTTTGGTCTGTCCGTGTGTCCTTCCTGCTTTTCTGCCTATCACCCGATGCAGTAAAATGGTGAAAGTTTGACTCCTTGCTAAGCGGCCTGCTAACTTCATCTGGTTTTTGTGGTAACAAGCTATCACTGTCAATAAAACAACAAATATTACGTATATTATGGCACAACATCAGTATTGGTCATCAGATAGTGTGTTTCTTTATTCCTAAAATGCAAAGGTAAGTAATTAAGAAGACCGCAGTGACTATTTTGCAGTACTAGCAAGGTGATGATGTAACTGAAAGACTGGGTGTTTCCTGCACTTCACTAAAACTTGTGGAGGTGCTAACACCAGCTGTAAAGTTATTCGCACGTCGTGGCGGAGGTGTCTCGTGGAGAAGCCGCATTCAGGAGTGACAACTATTGAGCGGTAGGTGGCGTTGCGTTTGCGGGCGTTTCAGATTGGACTGGCACGGTGGATACACGTGTTTTTTGAGCGCTCCCGATCGACTGCGCAGATAAGTGGTTTTGCATGTTTAGGGCTTGCATTTCTAGTTAATAAGGCAGCAGTTAAAATTTTTGTAGCACTTATTACATTGTACGGCTTTTCCAGGGGTCAGTCACCAGATATTTACTAGTTTGTGCGTGTGTTTGTTTCTTTGTTTGTTTGTTTGTTTATTTTTTTCTATGTGTTTTTTCTCCTGCCACCCGGTGGGGAGGTGCACGTACATTGAACACGCAAATTTTTGTAGTAGAGCTTAGACTTTCTCGTAGGGCAGGGATCGCGTTTTCTAATTATCGAGTGAGAGAAGTCTTGAGGACAATTGGTGTCATAAAGACATTGTTAAAAAAAGCTGTAAAGTGTTCAGAATGCGGGGTGAGTTTAAAATTGAGCCAAGTGCAGAAGCGAACATAGAGGAGGCTGACGCAAAGTGCAGGCAATGCGAGGTCGAGAAAAAATGAAGGAAACGGTTGCTGCCCAAAGTGAACTGTTTTTGAGAATCATCGAGCTGGAGACTGCGTTGGTAGCAGGGAAAGAAAAAACGAGGGCAATGGAAGAAAGCCTGATGTCCGACAAGGAAGCACTAGTCAAGGTGAACAAAAGAGCGGCCGACGGAAAGAACAGTAGGGTACCGGCGACCAGAACAGCGGGAAAGAAAGAGCAAGCAAGTTTGGAAAAAAGAGGTTCACCCAGTTCAATTGTCGCAAGGCCCAGCTTCAGGAAAGTAGTGGTGGGGCTGGGAGAAGACGAAGCAGCCAGCGTCGCAGGTGCAAGTAGCCCGCAGGTGCATGACGCTCCAGCTGAAAAGTCACAGCATGTGATAATCGCCGGGGACTTGAATTTAAATCGATGCACAGAAGCAATCAAAGAGAGGGTAAGAGGGGACAAGTGCTTTGCAGTAGCGACGTTCCCAGGACGCCAGCTGGAAGCAATCATGAGGCAAGCGAACGCAAAACTCAAAACTACTACTGATAGACGAAACCTCGTGATAATTTCAGGCGGTTAAAACAATGTCTTAAATGAAGATACGGCGGGACTAGCGACCACAATGGCGAAAGGCGTCGATTACATGCACGCCACTTCTACTCAGGTACAGGTAGTGATATGCATGATACCGGAGGTACCAGTGCGTGACGACAACCTGCAAAGAGCGTTTGTGAAGGCAAACCGAGATATATGGCGGATAAGTCCAGAGAAAGGCTTCGAGGTGGTAGAAGTAAAGAGAGAGGTGCATAAATTAAATGGTTTTCAACGCGACAGAATTCACTTCGATGGGCGGCTAGGTCATGAGGTGGGTTGGCGACTTGCCGGACGCGAAGCAGCTTTTTTGGAGGGCACGTGGAACTTTCGGGGTGCAGGATAGCCAGTAACGTGGAAAACAACAAGGAGACTCTTTGACAGGTGGCATGGACAGGTACGATCCCAAAGTGGCACCAGTATCCAAGATAGGTCGAGTCCAGGGCAGAAATAGACGTAGCCACGAGCACCGAGCCAATTCAAACATTAGGTATATCAACATGCAGAGTGGCAGAAACAGGCTGAAGTGGGAAGAGATAAAAGAACAGCTGAGGAAGGAGAGGCCGATAGTGTTCGGTTTGGTAAAAACACATCTTAGGAACATGGAACAACCTCCTAAAATCCGGACTACGCGTGGGAATATTGTAATAGAACAGAAGGCAACATAAAGAGGACGGTATTTAGGCATTCATTCATAAAAATACAGACTGGCACAGGGTCAAGCAGGAGTGAAAGAACATTTATGGGGAAAAGGGAAAGTGGCAGGGCAAAGGACACTCCGTGGTTAGGTGTACTTGTGGACGGGCGCAAAGACCAGAGAGGAAAACCAGGCAATAGTATAGTGTATAACAAAGGATATGGAGGAGTTAGGAGAGTGCGAGATAAGTATAGAAAGAGATATGAATGTGAACATAGAAGATATAGAGGGGTATACTGACCCAACAGGCAAAATGATTATGGATATGTGTGAAAGGCATGATTTGATCATTTGCAACACAACCGAGAAGTGTGAAGGGCAAATAACATGGGAGGTAGGAAGGCGGCAGTCGACGACAGATTACGCAGTGATACCACATAGGATGTATGATAAGCTCAGGGAATGCATATAAATGAAGGTGGCTCTGGAAGTCTGGATAGTGATCACAAACGTATCAAGCTAAGTTTTGAAAGAGCAGGGAAAGTGGGAAGGAGACAAGATCAGCAACTACAGGAAAAGTTTATTCAGAAAGACAAAATGAAATAGCTACTAAACAAATTGAGAAAGTGATCACTGAGGATAATAAAACAGTGTGTACATGCACGAGTCTCATTAGACTGTTTGAGCTAGAGCTTGCTAAGTCACCCCGGAAAAGTCACCCGGAAAAGAAGACACAAACCCAAGAGTTGTTGGGATGAGGAAGTTAAGAGAGCCATATCAAAACGTCAGGAACCTTCTAGGGAACACAGACATGCTAAGCAGCGGGCTGAACTGACCGACGGTGTTGAAAGAAAGTGGGAAATCTTTCTAAACGTATAAGGGATGCGTCTCTTTTGATCAATGAAAAGATTAGAAGAAAAGGAGCTCAATGGCTGGCAGAAGTACATAAAAAAGATAGGAAGGCAGCTACAAAATGTTGGAACTCCCTAAACTCTCAATAAAGGAGACGAGCCTAGAGCAGAGTTTTATAACTACAGTGCTAGGCTAGAACGTGATGAAGCTATTGAATATGTAAAAACAAGGGTTACAGAAACATTTCAACACAGAAGTGCCTTATGCACCACAATAGACAACGATAAATCAGATGGCGCAATGGCTCCATTTTCACAAAGAGAATGGAAAAGGGCTCAGAAGAGGGTTCTTAGTAGTACATCAACAGGCCCAGATGGCATTCCAATTATGCTGATAGAGACATAAGGTCCGAAGTCTAAGCAGGCTTTGAGCGAGATAGTGAGCAAAGTAATAATCAATGGTGAAGTCCTCGATGGATGGAAACTTAGCAGGATGAGCATGATTCATAAAGGAAAGGGGGACAAAGCTGACATAAGCAACTAACGTCCGATAAGAGTGACATCTGTGGTCTACAGGTTGGCCATGCAGATTATACAAGAAAGACTGCAGGCATGGATAGATGATGAGAGGTGCTGGGGGAACTGCACAATGGGTTTCGAAAACACAGGAGGTTGGAAGACAATCTGATCTCAGTGACGCAGTGCATGAAATTAGCAGAAATGAAACACAGGCCCCTGTGGCTAGCATTTTTGGATATCAAGGGAGCGTACGATAGCGTGGTACAAAAGGACTTGTGAGGAATACTGGACACACTAGGCGTGGAATAAGAAGTCATTAATCTTTTAAATGATATCTATAAAAGTAACAAGGCAGTTATAAAGTGGGTAACACAGGTATTCAAGCCTGCAGAAGTATAACGGGGGGTTAGGCAGGGGTGTCCACTGTCACCCTTGCAATCATGATGTATCTACAAAGATTAGAGGCCAAATAATAAGAAAGTGGACTGGGCTTCACCCTCTCCTTCGTGAAACAACGAAAACTCATTGAACAGGCAGTACCAGCATAGATGTACGCAGATGATATAGTGCTAATGGCCGACGACAAGGAAGATTGGTAGAGATTGATGGACATCTGCGGTAACAAGGGAGATAGCTTAGATTTCAGATTCAGTAAGGAAAAATCAGCAGCCATCATTTTTAATGATAATGAGGGTAGTGAGTTTAGAATACAGGAGGTCACGCTGGAGATAACAGATAAATACAAATATCTGGGCGTATGAATAAGCAATGAGGCCAAGTACCCAAGACAACACGAAATATACTTGACGACTAAAGGTAACAGGAATGCAACGGCGATGAAAAACAGGGCACTGTGGACTTACAATAGGTATGATGTTGTGAGAGAAATGTGGAAAGGGGTCATGGCTCCTGGACTGACGTTCGGAAATGCTGTCTTGTGCATGAGATCAGAAGTTCAAGCATAATTAGAAATTAAGCAACGTGGAATATGTAGGCTTGTCTTACGAGCTCACGGGAAAATACAAAATCAGGGAGTACAAGGTGATATGAGATGGACATCATTTGAAGGCAGGGAAGCTAGCAGCAAGATAAACTTTGAGAAGCAATCGAGAGAAATAAGGAAGAGCATTGGGCTAGGAACGTATCCAGCTACTTGTACATGAAGAATGTCGATACAAAATGAAGGAAGCGAACCAGAAAATTTATTGGTAAACACTTAGAAAACAGCATGGGGCCAAACCAAAAGGATTATCGGTTAAGAAGATGATTAAAGAGGCTGAGACCAATATGAGGAGAATTGGCATGATTAAGAAGTCCGAACTAGAGATCTACTGAACTTTTAAGCAGGAAATTGCCAAGAAAAGGATCTATGGTAATACTCGGGGTATTTCTCTACTGTTTGAGGCCCGAACGGGAGTATTGCGAACCAAGACATGTCGGGTCAAATTCGAAGGGGTAGACACGGTATGCAGTGAGTGTGGAGAGAAAGAGGAAACTGCCGAACACTTGATAATGTTCCGTAAAGGGCTTCACCCTGTAGTTCAGGATGATGGCGCACAGTTTTTCAAAGCACTGGAGTTCAGGGACAGGAGGGCAAATTAGATTTTAAGCGGGTAGAATTAACAACAAAGAGGTTATCTGATTGGTGACTAATATCAAAGCACGAGTGAAAATTAAACTCTTTACTGCAAAGTACGAGTCTTCAACCTCACTATTTAAAGGTAAAATAAATAAATATAGTCTTTGGTTCACTAAGTATTACGGCTTGGTGGCGTGAGCCACCGCCTGATCTAAAGGGTGCATCAATATCAATCCATCCATCCATTGCTTTACCACCACCATCGTCATCCAAGTTGTTCGAACGCCAGCTCCGGCTGCAACGCCTGGCCGCACGTCTAGGTCATGGCACACGAGAAAGAAGTAGGTCTCTTTGGCGGGTGGCGGTTGCCGCGAATGGTTGTCCTTCGCGTAGGTCGCCGGTGCGCGGCATCGCGGGTTTCGCGCCAGGCGCCCTCGTGGTGAGTCAAGTAAGGGCGACGCTGTCTTGGGTGTGTTATCGTGCTTGTTATGTGGCTGAGCGTTGTGTAATTTTGCGTAAAGCTGTTTTAGCGTGTTGATCACAATTGATGTATAATAGTTCAGCTGACGATATCGTCGTTCTCGAAGTAGTTAAATAAACGTGTGTTGCTTTGGTTTGTTCCAGCCGTGTCTACCGTTTCCGTTCACTCCAAGAAAGTGGTGGTGCTCTCCACATCCACACCCCACCAGGCCCCGGAAACTCTCAAGTTCAAGGGATCACCTGTAGGGAGCGAAAAATCAACCACAGCGCGTTTCTGCTTCAAACACCCAGAGTGGATCTACTAACCACTCTCGCCACTCGCGCTATTGCACTTTTTTGTAGGGGTGCTCTGGTCGGGGTCAAGTTTTGATTTTAAAATAATCAAATACTACATTTTGTTGTACCGCTACACACAAAAAACAACTTGTTCTTCTAGCATGTAGTTTTTCTTAAACATGTGCTGAGTCATCAATTTTTTGTAATAGCTTTTGCTCCAGCTGACTTGAGGCCAGCAGCAGCCTATTGACATCATTATCCTCACTTCAAAGTTTGCGGCGGCCGACGGTTGCGACGGTAAGTAACGGCTCGCGGTACGTTCGGATGTGTCTCGGACTGTTTTGTTTCGCTGTATATATTTCGAACCTCTGCTGAAAACACGCTCTTTCTCTTTCTGTTTATTTTGACTCGTTTGAATGCTTTCGTGAAGCGAATTCAAGTGACTTCCGGGGAACGAAGCGACCTCTGAAGCTTTCATCGGATGAACACCTGTTGCAAGCTCGGGCAGGTGAGTAGAAACCACTTCAGTTTTTTAAGGACGGCTGTTTGCGGGGCAATTGGTTCATTTGAACCTATGTAGTTTTTTTTTTTGCCAATGACTGCGTAGGCGTCACACCATGGCAGCGCATTGCAACATTAAATTTTAAAATTGTTTAACGCCTCAATCTGTGAACGGAAACACGAGCGTTACTTGCGGCGTGGCTTCACGTGGGAACGAGTCACTGACTCAATAGTTAATTCTGAAATGCTATCACCAGATAACACCAACCAGGCCGTTGCGACGAAAGAAGGCAAATAAACCACTGTCGCCTCGCATGTGTCTTCGTAGCTAGCCCATATATTAGTGCAAAAAACCTACTTGATAATAGTTTACCGCAGTCGCGTTTGAGAAACATCACATATTTATGGGTCTTGTTTTGCTATAGTGTGACAAAGAAAGCGTAACAAATAAGAAATACTTCTTTTTCTGCTACAGCCTCCTGACCCACCTGACATGGAAGCAGCTGTGTACAATGGGCAAAGAACCTGCTACATATCATGCCTTGTGAAGAAGCAGCCCGGAGTGATACACGTGTTATGAGGTACGATTACATATATGTATAAAATACTGCTGTTTACTAGCTAACTGAGTTTATTTGCTTACTTTGGAAAATTTCGTGCATTGATTATGCATTGAATACATACATTAATATCTGATGATGTTACTTGTTTTTTTTTCAGACTGCCATGCAACGACAGGATGACTACTCCCGAATGTCCACTCTGCAAACACGTTGAAACATCTGAATGTCCACTACAACAGGTCATCTCGAACCTCACACTTGTTGTGCGGTATTTCTGAATGCTTTACCGCGCATATCGTGGGGGGAGTGCTCCAGATTGGCCACAAGCATTGGTTGTCTACCGCCGCATGGAATGTACACTTCAATAATGTTGAAGCTGTAAGACTATTAGTTAGATTGAGTGGCACTGCTGAGCTCAAAAACACACTGTTTGATCCCAGCCACAGTGGTCATATTTTCATGGGGGTGAAATGCTAAGATGCTAGTGTGCTTAAGGGTTTCTTCGATTCGCCTTCCCTACATGATCCATTTTACAAAGTGCTGCACCTCGCCATTCGTTTCAGTGGCGCAGCTATGGCATCTTCTAAATCGTGCCATTCATTTAAAAAGCGCAGGAGAGGTACAGCACCAAAACTAGTTCATGACTTTCCTGTACCTTCTGCTCTGACAGCGCTGGTTTGGTGCAGCCGCACACACAGCTTAACAAACAACATAGCATTAGACGTAGGTACTGTACCTACCTCTGCAAATGCGGCATGTTTTGCCACTATGTTTGTACCTCATTAAATTAGGCGAACAAAAATAAGGATTCCACCTTGTCGGCACCTTGTCATTCACTTGTGATGCCACACTGCTGAACTCATACTGCACAAGTTCTGAACTTTTCGTGCACAGCTGTGAACCAGTTTCGTTTGGTGCAGGTGAACCAAACTGACCCTTAAAATATGGAAGCTCGAAAAGATAAAAAATTTGTTAACATAAGGTGTCAAAGCAAATGTTTCGACAAGCACTCTTGTCTCCTATGAGGCTACAGTGTCAGTTGTCGGAACCCCTGAGGGCCGGAATCAATCTAAATTTGCCAACTACTGCATGACTCACGATCACTCCATAGTTGGCATGTGAATCGTCAGAAAATATCAATTGCAAAATAAACAGCCCCGCAGTGACGGGCATTATTCGGCTTTTCAACATTTAGTTGTGCCTTGTGCCAGTTTACGAGAAACGCCCAGAACTCGTTTGCCTTAATTAACTCTGTTTAGCTCATACAAATTTACAAAAAGATACACCAAAGCTCATTGTTTTAGCTGAATTGTTTTACCACTCAATTGTTTCAGCTTTGCACGTGTTCAATGGGCTCCTTACATAATAAATCATAAAGGTGATGATCACTTGCAGCACAGCTTCCTCAAAGACGTGAATGCTGTCGTGAAGAGCAAGCCTGTGTTCATTGCATGTGTTAGTTTTTTTTTCATATAGCAGAGAAACGTCCCACATTTTTTTGAGCGCATCTGCTTCTGTTTCAATTAAGTTGTCATAACTATAGTGTCTACCACTACGAAGTGAAATTATGTGCACTACGATCATGAAAACATCTAGGAAATCGTACTTAGTTGAAACATACATGATCTTGACATATGCACAGCCACACTGCAAGAGAGTATGTATTTCAAGTCCTAACCTCTAAATGTAGCAGAGAGAAAACAACTTCAGCTTTCAAGCACAAGTATACTTAAAAAGTAAACAATACCAATTGTGTAATAAATGTGACCTTTATTGATCCAGTATTCGGACAGATTCGCCTCATGTACCAACTGATTTCAGGAGTGCTTGCTTGCAAGAGATTGATATGTCTCTGCAAAAAAAAAGAGATTGAGCTGAGGACTGAGCAGATAGCGTCGTGTAAGAGCACCAACAAAGATGTAAAAACAACAAAATTGTACAGTGCATGCCTAAAGCTTATTTTCTTAGAATTGGGTCTTTTCGATCTGTAGGCACACACCTCATAACTGTGTTCCTTTATCAAGCATGTTCGCTGCATACTCAGCACACCGGTCATTACTTGCGACGAGAAATTCTATCTGTAGTTACTGTGTAACTTAACTCTAGCAATAAATGTAGCAAGCCAGAAATATTTTTAGGCCCATCACCTGAATACCTATAATATGGGCTCACGGCTGAGAATCAAAACTAGTGCCTACCCTGTCGACACGACGCGACATTGCACAATTGTGAAGTACTCAATGTATCTTTGCAGAGCAAAAAAAAAATTCAGAACTGCACGCATCCCCAATTGCTTATTTACAAATTTAGCGAAACTACATTGCTCTCACTGCGCGAGCTATCTATCGGCAATGTGGAAGTTTCCTTCCCGATTCCACATCATTCATTCACTTCACTTCAAGATCAACACTGCAGAGCAAGCGCCGCATCTGATGGTGAAATCGCACCTTTGTCCTGAAGCTACGCTATTAACCTCGAGCGCCGCAACACAATGAGAGCGACGTTCATTCAGCGATCTCGATTATCAGTTATATGCATATGCTTGTTAGCTTTCAAGAGTCTTTACACGTGGGTTGAACACTTTCGATATGTATGAGTGACTTGTTTTGTTTGGACCCGACCGTATACATTGATTGTACCGGCTTGGACCCTCAATAAACGATGCAAACCTTACTTGGTTGACGTTGATTTTGCCGGTCGAGGCCAGCTAGGTCACCTGGTGATAACTACAGACGCGAAACGTGATTTAGCCACGGAAAAAAAAAAACGCAGAGGAAGCGAGCAGCGCGAACCAGCCACACCCCCCCCCCCCCTGCAGCAAAAAAAAAATGCGTTTGTTTAATGATGATAATACTACTACCAGTGATATCTCGCCTTGCGGTATTGCAGTTCAGTACGCCGCTGCTATGTATTTGCATGTTCTTTTGATACAACAGCCCAAAGTTACAGTTTCCGTTCTCTAAACTGGTTGGTGTTCTGTGACCCCAAAAAATACATGGTGCCACCTACCAGTGACTTTTCGTTCTAAAAGAACTTCGTTTCTTCAAATTACTACTAGATTATCATTACTCGCACAGCGCGTACTGGCCTATTTTCTTGAATTGCCGACCTATGTATTGTGAACATAGAAGTGGTGAAGTAGACAATAAAGATCAAGGTGGAAATGTGAATGCTTTTTTCTAAAAACACTTGCACAAGCGCAAGCATTGAGAGAAAAACGGAACATGAAAATTACCAGCAATGAAGCCGGTGTCTGAAAATAAGGTCGTGGGACCAATGCAATCCAGAGCGCGGAAGGATATTTTTGCAGAACCCTATTTATTCTGTTTATGGACCACGTATTAGCCCAGTCAAACCAATGGTCCGAAAAACACAGGGCACTTCTAAAGGACTTTTCAGTAATCTTACCATCCAGAATACCACCACTGTATGATCATCGAAAGAAACAAGCAGAAAATCTTCCGACCAGTTTTTGCGCACGACTTCGAAAGAAGGACTGTATTGTAAGAATTGCGACTATAGTGGACGAAGTGACAGAACAAAGCCGCAAACCAGCGCCCCACACAGGAACCGATGCCCTTTCTCATAGCGAAAGCAGGTTCTTCCTGAATGTGCAAAAGCTGCTGCAGATTCTAGTCACTAGTACACAAAGAACGCTTGCGAGCATGATGTTACTTAAAAATTGCCTACGCACCACGATGTCCGAGGAATGCATGGCTTGCCTTGCACTTCTGTACGCCCGCAGAGATGTCGACATCAGCGTGTCGGAAATCATTGACCGCTTCGCTAAACTTCTTCCTCGAGTTGACTTTGTCCTTTGATACCAAGCAAGAAAAAAATCAGTGCAAGCGATAAAGACAAAAAACTGCCGTTCTAGAGTTCAAGGGAACGAGCAAGTAATTATGCAGGAATAATATTGTGGATCATCTTCTAAAGCCTGGAAGTTCTCGTACGTTTTAACAGTTGACAGCATGATCTCATATAAACATTTCAATACGAACATTAAGCGCACCTTAACAGCTAATCGATTACTTCACTTTGTTCGCTGAGAGGTCGGCATTCGTGGTATTACCAACCAAATTCAGCTATACGACGTTGTTTGTGGCGTTCAATTACCATTTCTACTCCTCAATCTTTTTAGAACTATATTCGACACCCCTGCTTTTGTATTCAGTGCATAATTATGGTTCACGCTTTCAAAATACCTTTGAAGGTAGTGAGCTGAAGAACGGGGAGATAAAAAGCACGAGCGTACAAGTGAATAGACAATACGATATCATCATCACCACCAGCCTGACTGCGTCCACTTCAGGCCAAAGGCCTCTCCCATGTTCCACCAGTTAACTCGGTCTTGTGCCTGCTGCTGCCACTTCATATACGCAAACTTCTTAATCTCATCTGCCCATCTAACCTTCTCTCTCCCCCTAACCCGCATGCCTTCTCCGAAAATCCAGTGATTTTCCCTAATGACCAGCGGTTATCCCACGCGCTACATGCACGGCCCATGTCCATTTCTTCTTTTTGATTTCAACTATGATATCCTTGTATCTCTCCTTGTATCTTAAGGTCACTCCTACCATTTTTCTTTCCATTGCCCGCTGCGTCGTCCTCAATTTAAACTGAACCCTCTTTGTAAGTCTCCAGGTTTCTGCTCCGTAGCTATGTACCGAGAAGATACAGCTGTTATATACCTTCCTTTTTAGGGATAGTGGCAATCTACCAGTCATGATTTGAGAGTGCTTGCCAAATGTGCTGGACCCCATTCTCATTCTTCCAGTTACTTCAACCTCATGGTTCGGCGCCGCGGTTATTACCTGTCCTAAGTAGACATAGTCTTTTACAACTTCAAGTGCACTATAACCTATATAGAAGCGCTGCTCTCATCCGAGGTTGTTGTACATTACTTTGGTTTTCTCCAGATTAAATTTTAGACCCACCTTTCTGCTTTCTTTGTCTGACCTCATAATTCTGAGTTGCAATTCGTCCCCTGAGTTACTCAGTAATGAAGTGTCATCGGCGAAACGCAGATTACTAAGGCACTCTTCCGTATCTGTTATCCCTAACTGTCCCATTCTAGGAATCGAAAAACCTCTTGTAAGCACGTGGTGATTAGCATTGGGGAGATTGTATCTCACTACCTTACACATTCGTTCACTGGTATTCTATTGCTTTCTTTATGAAGCCCTATGGTAGCAGCTGATCTCCTGTAGATTTCTTCCAGGATGGTAATATATGCTTCATCTACACCTTGGTTCCGCAGTGCATGCATGACTGCTGAAATTTCTACTGATTCAAACGCCATCTCGTAATCTATGAAAGCTATGTATAGTGGTTCGCTATATTTTGAGAATTTCTCTATTACCTGATTGATAGTATGAGTGTGGTCGATTGTTGAGTAGCCTGTTCAAAATCCTGCTCGTTCTTTTGGATTGAATTCTATTGTTGTCTCAACTCTGTTAGCATTACCTTTGTAAATTGCTTCCATACTACGGAGAGCAAGCTGATCGGCCAGTAGTTCTTCAAGTCCTTGTCATCCTTTTTCTTATATATCAAGATGATGTTAGAATTCTTTCAAAAATACGCTTCTCTTCAGGAGACACATCGTAAAAACGGTGGCTAGTTTTTCCAACACAATCTGCATGTCCTCTATTATTAAGCAGATCTGATGTTACCTGATCCTCACCAGCAGCTTTGCCTCTTTGCATGCTCTCCAAGGCTTTTATGACTTCTTCTATCATTACTGGTGGGGTGCCATCTAGGTTACTGCTGGTTCTTATAGCAAGAATGTCGTGGTTGTCTCGGCTATTGTACAGATCTCTGTAAAACTGCTCCTCTTTTTTAACTATCTTCTCCGCATTGGTAGTCATTTTGCCTTGTTTGTCCCTTAGTGCATACATCAAATTTTTGCCTATCCCAAGTTTGTTCTTCACTGTTTGGTCACTTCCTCCTTTGACTCTTTTATCGCTTCCATATGATATGCAACTGTCCATAACTTTAGGTGAATACAGAGCTCACGCAATAGTTTTTTTGTGAACAAAATCCAAGTACTAAACCTTTTGTTTGAGAACATGACATTAGGAGTATTTAGGCTACTTATAGAAATGAACCAGCAGCCTGAAGGTTTCAGGTGAGGGCTCGAAAAGCACCAAAACTTGAAACTAATGCATATTGAGAACCTGTTTATTGCTGCCAAATTGTGCCAGATTTCAGGAACAGAGAGGCATTATCGCCAATAACAACCATATCTTCCAATCGCTCTAGCCATCGGCCCTGGACACCTGCAGTTTATTGGACACCACTTATCTTTACAAGTCTGTAAATACAGTAAAACATTATTACAAAGAAATCACCATCCGTCACGGTGACACGCCTAAAATATGAAAATCAATACGTGATGCATACTGAAATTTTTATATTCATCATTACTCTTAAGGATTAATCGTTGATAAATAAGCACCAACTTGATGTACGCTGCTTAAACAGTAACTTAGTATGTAAGTCAAAAATACATAGCCTCAGAACAATGTCAGTATGAGTAATGTGTACGAGGTGTCAATACGCCAATATGCAAGCAAGATGCAATGAATATTCCAAGCTCTCTCTCATGAAAATTTAGCATTCACACCTATGAATGTCCTGTCAACCTTTAATTTCTGTGACTATGGAAAAAGAAGGATCATTGTTTGCCGTAGCTCATTCCTATGAGATTTGTTATTTAACAATAAAGAAAACTATAATCATGCCTCTTCGAAGTGAAGCAAAGTATTCCTTTTTTTTTGTCTTACGGGCACACCTTTCTGCATCGCATCTCTCACGGATTCATAATAGTCCTGGATATAACTTATTCTATTCGCCGGAATTCAGGATGACATGATGGGTTTATATTTGAAAAAATCCTACAATTTGCCGGAAAATAGATTCCAAACACAACAAACAACAATAAAACAAGTTCTCGAATACTGAGCGATCATGTACCTCTTATCTGTAAGCATGGTTTACAAGTTCAGTCGGGTCTTCTATTTTTTACAGCCTGTTAACCATCTCAAATGGATACCCCAGCTTCTATATAGGCAACTAGTGACTATGCGGAGTTTATGTCTCCCAGGAATTGCACTATACGAGCACTGTCAATTTTACACAAACCAGTACTCGAGTGTCGGAGAGTCATACACACCTAAATGTCCACGTTGACGGCAGTGTAAGGTCACCAAATTGTGATCGGAATTTGAGATGTCGTAATACAGTGGAATTCCAATACTGATCGTACAATCAGTGAACAAAGCGTGTGGGGATAGCACGGCTACAAAAAAGCACGATAAACTGACAACGCATTGTCGGGAATTACATTGTGTGATATCCGATTTCGTTTGTCACAGTTGCGAACTAATTCATGCTGAGCGAATCAGGAAGCACAAGAAAAAACCAGCGACTTTCATTTTATTTTTGCGTCAGAAGGAGTATTCATCAATGCTACAGAGGGCATGTAAACTTTATTCAAGAAGAAAAAAAGTGATTTTAAAACTTCTATGGTTGGGGTCCTATGCCCAAGGCTCCACTGGCCTTGACCACCGACCGAACAATTTTCAGAAGTACGAGCTGCACTTCCAGGTCCGAGCTGGTGCGTTGCGAAACTCTTGCTCATTATAGCGGATTGAGTGGTCCACCGCAAACACTAAAGTATGGTCTCGCAACTCATGCAAATGGCTCTCCGATGTTTATAAAATCGTCTCTCTAAAGAGAAGACTCCCGATCCACGTCAGTCATATTTAGATGCTCCTCCTAGGAGAAATATGAGGCAGATGGAATAAAAGGTAGCCTTGTGGTTGTGGAGATTCTGTGGTGCGCTGATAAGCTGTGGACTTCACAATAGGAGGAGTATGAGGGACATCGTGTGGGGTGTAAGAGATGAAGGATATGGCTGCCTTGTGGCAGCTACAGCCTCATGGCTACTCGTGAGTCTACAGGTATCTCAGGATTGAGTAATTTGTGTGGTGGCGGGAAGTACATACAGCTTTGTCCGGAATACTGTAGCTGTCAGTGTAGCTTAATGCTTTGTTCGGTGCTTCATCAGAGGTGGACAGCTCTTCCGATGCCGCCCGATTTGTAAGCTTTCCAGCTACCGCATGAGGGCTATCATTGGCATGGAGTGTGTCTAGGTGTCCAGGCAATACGCAACTTGGGTGAAAATGTGGGATGTACAGATATCTGGATATGGGGTATGTAGGGCGCGACCTGTCCTTCAGAAATATTCCGACAGGCTGTGTGCGAATCAGTAATCACAATGAATGGTTCGTCTGGTGCTGGTATTTGTGACATGTGTGTGATGTAGAGGGTTATTGAGGCCGCCAATGCCGCGCCAGTGTGCACTGCTTTAAGTGAAGCCGATACTATTAGAGAATTGGTATTGTCCACTATGACAAGACACATGGCCGATTTTCACAGATATTGGGCCGAATCAGTGTAAAGAACCGGTGTGTCATACGTGCGGTCCCCTAACATTCACAGAGTAGGTTGATCTCTTGCCCGCCTCTGGCCTTTATGTCGATCAGAGTGAACATTACGGAGTATCAAACTACTTTATTTTACCTCCTAATGTCCAGTGAAATATGTTTCGGTTCTTGTTGCAGTTTTTCTGGCGCGTGGCAAACCTAACCTAAACAGAATGAGACAAGCCTGCCTTGTCTGCTGGAGGCCTTCAATTTCGGTATTTCAATGTCCTCTAAATAATTCTCCTCATGGAGTTGCAAACTATATTGAGGGACCATGAATAATCTTATTGCCGTGCGTTTTATCAGAGCATGAGCCACGTTTTTTTTTTTAGAAAAATCCCATTTTTTTCCTTGCCTGAGATTTGAAAGGCCGCGCAAGATGTACGTGGGAATATACGAGAGCCCGCTAATGTTTTCATTATAGCTTTTTTCCTTACCAGGAAAATTTACCAAAAAGAAGGGATTGAACATGGTGCCAATGAATGCTCTCTGTCAATGAATAAAAACACGGAACGAAAGATACTTGCAGCATATTCCTTCTGTTTTATCCTGTAATAATTTTTGTTCCATAAAGAGCAAAGACATCAGCATATTTGCTATGTCGACCAACACTAACAATGTTGAGTCGTTATTATTGGTAACCAGGTGGCCACAAGCACTGAAAAGAAAAAAAAGCTGTGCCATTTCCAATCTTCTTCAGCCGCTGTAACCGTGGCAGGCAATGGCTGGAACTCTCCAATTAAACTACGGATAGCTACACAAATTTCATCCTCAAGAAAAAGCGGGGCACCAACACCAATTTACCCGGATCATTGAAATGACCGCAGATATTATTGCCTTCGCACTCGAGATATTAGCTGACCCTCTACACGTTGGCTAATGATCTGTAGTCCCATAACTGCACCATACCGACTGAGTTTTGTTGTATCGAACTGACTCATCACAATATCTCGGCGTACACTATGTTGCTATACCATCTATCTATGCAGACGTTATCACTACAAAATTGCGAACTGAAGACAGCCACAATATTTCGAATTTATATTGCAAAAAATGTGACGTTACACTTTCCAAATGGAACCTTGTAAGCGCTGCTGCTTTACAAGGTTCCAAAGCTCAAGATAACTTCTGTATCAGTGTGGCAAGGCCCTATCTTACTTAATCTTCACTATTGCATTACACTCGCTTGCTCCTACGTCGAAAACCAGCGTAATTGACGAAGTACATTACCTTAACTTCTGAATATAATTATGTACCTCTATAAAAAGTGTTGTTGTGTAATGTAGCAAATATAAATATGCCAAATATCAATGGTACCTAACTTGTTTTCGCATGGGCATTAACGTTTTAACAGTATTTAACCAGCGAGCTTTATATTCCTATAGAATCACTCGAGAGATGTCATCTTTAGCGTAAACTAAATAACTTTATTATGCCCCAATAGACGCTAGTTAACTCAGCGTCACCTGGCAATGCCCACTCAGGGATGATCAGGTTAAACCTGACCACCCTCGCGTGGGCCCGCTAATTGATATGTGGGGTTTAACGTCCCAAAACCACTGATGATTACGAGAGACGCCGTAGTGGAGGACTCCGGAAATTTCGACCGCCTGGGATTTTTTAACGTGCACCAAAATCTGAGCACACGGGCCTACAACATTTCTGCCTCCATCGAAAATGCAGCCGCTGCAGCCGGGATACGAGCCCGCGACCTGCGGGTCAGCAGCCGAGTACCTTAGCCACTAGAGCACCACGGCGGCGCGCGTGGGCCTGCTATACGACCAGGATTTGAGAGGTGAGGTCTTGGGCCATAGTCAGCCTGTCCATTTTTTTTCTTGTAGGAAAGGGAGACCGACAAAGGCACAGCCCCACAGAGCATGCTCAAAATCCGCATAACCGCCACATAAGGCGTAATCAGGGCTCGAAAACGATTCATGGTATATTGTGTGCAGTGCCGCATGGCTCGGGTAGGGTCTTTGTTGGAGCACTGTGAAAGTAACAGCTTGGGTCCTACACAGTGAAGAGTGTGGCAGGGGCAGCACTTTTCTTGAGAGATAATTGTGCTTAAATATCTCGTTGTACGTGCAGAGAGGCTCGGATCACCCAGTAAATGACGCGTTTCCAGCACCCGGTCAATCAAACCTCGTGCAGACGAATTCACCTCCTCGTTTGCAGTGATCGAATGACCATGAATTAGTCTAAGTGGGCTGGGAATCAGGCCAGTGAGTGGTTCTTAAGGTCTTCCGCCTTTTTAAGGATCAATATAGTGCCTGGGGAGCAACATACTCCTTAGAAGAATGAAAAAATTGTGGTTCGACGACAACCAGCATAGTTTGAAAAAACTTAGAAGAAAGATGAGCACCAAATTATTTCTCCTTCGTGGACCTCGAAGCCTAGTACTGGGAAATTGAAGTAGACGGGAGCGATAGACAAAACCACCTTCATCACTCCAAATGGCCTATTCGACTTGAAAGTCTTCCTCGGAACCTGTGACGTTTCAACTAATAATGAATGCGACAATGTTGGGCCTAACACGACACCCTTGTCTCGTATTTTCCGATGACTAAAAACTTAACTGCTTACAATGCGGACAAAAAAATGCGGTGCGCCGACTTTGAGGTTGTTTTTCCTGTAAGGCCTTCAGCGGTTGTTTCTACAATTGTACTTCAACTTTTTAGGTTCGTGACACATCAAGTGCTTCTTTAATTAGCCTCAAACTCAGTTTGCACACAAGTGAATAGTTTCGGAATTGAGAGGTGGGGACGGTTAACTTTATTGTATTGTGCATTGCTGCCGGGGATCACTTTGTGGGAGACACTACCATGTTAAGCAAATGTCCGACGTGCTGTGCATCATGCAGGACCTACGTAAGGTGTATTTTTGGCTAAAAAAAATACTACTAAAAAGCAATCTGTGCACGCTTTTTAATCTAATATTTGGTTGTTTACATGCAAGAATCAAAGCTGAATATTTGCAGAATAGTTTTGTGTTTATTACAGGCAATTAGGAATTATTGAGCTAACAAGTAGAGAGCTGTACATCCTTTTATTTTCTTTTTAAAAACATAATTCTGAGTGCTTTGAAGTAATGTAGTAATGATGATGGCACATATGCAGGCAGTGCCTTATTATACCACCTGAAGGGGTAATAGTGTGTAGCGCCTCAATCCGCCACTTGTCAAGGAAGAAGAAGTTGGCATTTGGGCCGCGCGGCGGGTGCAGCGCGATAATAAAAAAAATCAGTTCGAAAACTGAATGTTGTCAGGGCTGGATCTTTCCCGTGTTAGCTCCGACAGTTAATGGTGACCCGGACGTGATTCCTACAACTCTCGCTCTACGGGTGGAGCCCTGTAGAGTTCTGTTTCACGGAGTGCCCGCTTCCATTTTCTACCTCATTAATAACGTTCGAAACGTCTACTGGTGTCCCTCAGCCCTTCGTGCCTTCAGCTTTTCGTCGTGCAATTCCTGATCAATTGCACAGCATGAGCCATCCTGGTATTCATGCGACCCAGAAGCTAGTCACATCTTGTTTCCTTTGGCAAAGCATCAATGCTGATGTCCGACGCTGGGCGCGAACCTGCCTTGAGTGCCAGCGCGTTAAAGTTCACCGTCACACTGTCACGGCAAGATCCCCGTTTCGGCCTCCAGACGCAAGGTTTTCTCACGTCCATCTCGACATCGTCGGTCCTCTTCCGTCATCGCAAGGAGCCTGTTACCTGCTGACATGTGTGGATCGCTTCACCAGATGGCCGGAAGCGTTTCCCATTTCCGACATTACAGCACCAACAGTTGCCAAGGCTTTCACAAACGGCTGGGTGTCGCGCTTTGGATGCCCTTCTGACGTCACCACTGATCGCGGTCGTCAATTTCAATCGGCCCTTTTCACCGCACTTGCCAGAATTCTGGGCATTCAACACATCCACAAAGCTGCCTACCATCCTTCCGCCAATGGCATGGTCGAACGGCTTCATCGACAACTGAAAGCTGCCCTCACTGCTCACCAGCCAAGGAAACGTTGGCTCGACTACGTCCCATTCGTACTTCTGGGCATCCGATCAGCATTGAAAGTGGATCTCGGCTGCTCATCAGCCGAACTAGTCTATGGCGTTTTCCTGCGTCTTCCAGGAGAATTCTTCGAGCCATCATCGCCTTTTTCCACTCATGACGCCTCCACGTACATTCGAGAGCTGCGCACCACATTTCGGGACCTTGCTCCTGTGATTCCTGCCGACCGACACCCCCAGGCTGTCTTCATCAGTCAGGATCTGTATGACTGCAGTCACGTCTTCATTCGGCGTGACCAAATACGGCCACCACTAACACCAGCCTATGATGGTCCATTCCGCGTACTCCATCATACACCTAAGACGTTCACACTGGACATCAATGGCCGTGAAGACGTCGTGGCTGCTGATCGACTGAAACCTGCGTATATCGCCGCTCTCACGGCTGCGGGGTTTCAATCTAAAGTCTGGATGCCAACATCCAAGCATGTCCACTGGGTGACTCCTCTGGTGATTCCTACGGCTCTCGCTCTACGGGGGGAGCCCTGTAGCGCCTCAATGCACCGCTCGTCAAGGAAGAAGAAGTTGGCATTTGGGCCGCGCGGCGGGCGCAGCGCGATAATAAAAACAAAATGGCAGCATATCCACGAAGTGAATGATGGAGAGTGGGGTGAAGCATTCGTCCGTCCATGCGTCCATCTGTGTGACCGTCCATGCGTCTGTTCGTGCGCCCGTCCTTGCGTTCGTTCATGCATCCGCCCCTGCGTCTGTTCATGCGTCCATCCTTGCATCTGTCTGTGTGTCCGTTCGTCCATCTATTCAACACTCCAAGTCCCACCATCTCGCATCTTTTTATCATATATTTCCCATATAGAAGCACCGCCATTCAGTGAACATTCCAAGGACTAAACGAGAGGTGGCACACGCACACTTTCTTGCGGCTTGCGCTTCGGGTCTACTTCCCACCTTCAACCACCTTGAGTTCATGGTATATACTAGTTCACTGTATTCATGGCACTGCGGCCCAATTCTCGCTAAACCTTTCTAAAACCAAGGAGGTTACGCCATGCGAGTATAACGTAGCAACCTTTTCCTGTCAGATAGTGCTCAATGTACATGCCAGTGGCTGCTAATGTGAAATGAGAGACAGGAGGATTCAGCTTTTAATTTCTTACTTGCGCTTCGTATCTGCTTCCCCCATTTAACCACCTCGAATTCATTCATGGTATATACTAGTTCATTGTATTCATGGCCCTGCGGCTCAACGCTCGCTGAACCTTTCTAAAACTAAGGAGGTTACACACAGCGAGTATAATGTAGCAACCCTTTCTTGTCCGATAGTGCTCAATGTACATGCCAATGGCTGCTAATGGGGATCGCAGCGTGCACGTTGACTAAAAGCCAAATGCTCCTGTCTCTCATTCCCCATTAGCAGCCAATGGCATGTACATTGAGCACTATTTTTTATTGTTAAACAATGGACAAAAAAAATCTCGCACCGGCACCACCTTGGAGGTCAAATGTTATACCTATTTCGGGTATGTGCCACTGGTGGTTACGTACTACGAGAAACGCTCAAGCCACGCTACAAGGGGCTTCGCCCCTAAATCAGTTTGAAAACTGAACGCTGTCAGGGCTGGATCTTTCCCGTGTTAGCTTCGACAGGTGCTTTAAGAAACCCTCCTCCGCATCATCGTCATCTGACTATTCTTTACCAATATGATGCGAATGTCATGTGGACAAGCTGACAGATTGAATCATTCGAAAAGCGAAAATGACTGCAGTCGCCGTTCATTCTTTCAAATGTTGACGAGCAAGAGGAAATTGCAAATCACGCCGGCATGGCTTGTTCAAGACTCGACACACTGGTCGTCGAGAGAAATGATGACCTTGAAAGGGCATTCACTTATGCTAGCCAGTCGCTCTTAAAACCGACATTGACAATTCTACAATGGCTATCCTTTCGAATATCCTTTCGGCCACTTCAAACTTTCTCCAATACCTATAAAAGATACCCCTGAAAGTGGCGTGTGACACCATCATGACTTTCGTTGGCTTCTTTGTAAGCCTGAAGGACGCTTCCGATTGGCTCGAATGGTGGATCCCAATACACCACTTCTTCAAGACACGACAAGATGATAACATACATAAATGTCATCTCTATTTATGAGCCTAAAAGAGTATACTGCAAGGACATTCTCGAGAGATTGCAAATACCTTTTGGCACTCTAGTACAATTGTCACATCTGCCGCACATCTCATGGTAGACACAGTACAGGAAGTTGATCTTTCTTGTTCTGGCTTGCAATTTAAAGTGACCATGCGCGAAATGTTGCTTGACGTAATGTAATCGTATAGCCTGATTCGCGCCATCTAGTACTGTTCTCTAGAAAATTGAGCCGTAAGCAGCGACTTTCAAGACAGTCTCCACCGGGTTAGATAGCAACGCTGGCATGCACGTAATTACACCTAATCGTTTCACAACTTTGTTACCTTCGAGACGCAAGTGCACTATTTCTAATGCTCGTAAATACATAATGAGCATGTAAAAACAAGCAAATATGTTACAGCTTTTATTAAACGCAAGAAAATCGGGCGTGAATGAGCACGCAAACAGTTATGTAAGCGCTCATTCATGGCACCAGCCGAACGAAGATGCATCTCATAGTTTACCCTTTTACTTGTAAATATTATATCGTTTTGCATTTCAAACTTCTCAAATGAAATCAGACATCGAAAAAGACTTGACGATGACTCAACGGAGAAACTGCTGCCAAGAACTGCCCATGATAACACGTGCGGTATGATTCTCTAAACAATGAGGAAGAGAAAGGCCATCGAAATCAGCCTGTGAATAGCAAGATTAATAAGAATGGTATAATCTCGCTTTGGTTTGGGAGTTAAACAACAAAATGAATTTTATTGGTGGTCATAATGTACGATGATCCTGGCCCTGCCAGAGCAAAACTGAGTCATTTGCCTCTGCTGCGCGATGAGACCAAAAAGGAGTTGTCAAGCGAACAAAAAGGAGAGCACAGTTGGTGGTCTCCTCTTTGTTTTAGATGGTGCCGAACCATCTTGCATCACGCTGCGCTAGGCGCGGAGCATAGAGTTAGATTGGGTGGGAAGCAAGTGGTTAGGTGTATTTAGCGGGGAAAGCGCACTTTTTGCAGTTCCCTGCCCATACACATGTCCCGGTTTCGCATTTCATTTTACAGGTCGTCATGCAAGTGTCATAAAAAGAACTTTACGCGTGCTGCTTCAAATGATTTACAGACGATCTATTTTAAAAAAAAAACCCTAACATAGCCCAAATAAGCGCACACTTTAGATTTCAAAAGCACTGTTCTGAAACACCCACCTCCACTTCCACCTAAAATAAAAAAATAAACGTTTCGGAATAGTAGTTTTGCTATTTCACACTGATGTTTCCATGACACAGAATGTACTGGACTTCTGCAAATCGCTTTTTATCTAAAAAGCTATACCTCAAGATTGCTAGTTGGATATAAAAATACAAATGTCTGCCCCAGTCGTTCAGGGACAGATGACTGCTTTAGAAGATTTTGTAATTAGTTAGGTAAGTGTTTACATTCAAGAACCTAATTTCTGTTCTGTGTAAACAAGTGCTTTCATGAGACAGAAAAGGCAGCACTTTCTTATTTCTATTGACTGAGTCACAGATTGCTCATCTTTGTACGCCTCTTAAAACATAGGAATAGTACCTTCATTTTTTTTTCAAATAAATTTTATGGATAATTTTCGTGCTGAAAATTAGTGTAAATTTGTTTCCTACATGTTATTTCAACGACACGGATTTACATATTTTTGGATAAATTCTGATTCATGTTGACAACAGAAGACACTGCGGATGACATGAACATGTGCTTCTTGATTACAAAAATGTGTGCTGAAGGCAGCAAATGAATAACAGAAAAAAATAATTATTTCATAACCATGCACTTTATTGGTATTCTAGAATATCATATAGCTCAAGCTTCGCGTGTTGACTACTGGATTAGGAATAAAAAAACTTCGCACGAGCTTTTCATGTCCCTCTGATCAGCCAGAAACTTTTTTTTTTCATTTTTTGTACACAACTCAATACCAGAGTCAAGCGATAAGAAACGGTACCAATTAGGAACTTCCTTACCTATTTCACGAGCTTTGTTTAAAGAAAGAGGCACATCGCGAGTATGCAAGAACTACGTTGTGTTTCTCCCTAAAAAAACGCCAAAAATGAGCTAGCTTTAATAGTAGCAGGCCTGCAGGTAATGTTCATGAAAAACAAGCTATGACAACAACTTAGAAACGTTTTTTGAGTACTGCTGTTATTTTGTAGTGATTATTACTGTAATATGTTGTAGGGCATGGGCGTTGGTGTTTTGTACTTCTCCCTAAAAATTAAGAGCAAGTTTTGCAAATGTCGTATAACGAGCCTAAAGTGCAAAAAATATTCAGCCAGCTTAGACAAAGAGGCTTCAAAGTTCACGTTTATACTCACGTATTTGCTGCAGTCATGAAGATTAAGAACGACGTCCTGACTTTTTTCCGAAGCCAAGACATTTGTACTAGAAGGGCAAAACAATATCTTGAGATATGTGTTTTTGCAGCGCCGATGCATTTTCAAATGTCATACAATCTTTATGGGCGCTTTGTATTATCTGAAAGAAAAAAAATCACAGCATATCCACGAAGAGAATGATCATAAGTGGAGCGAAGCAGCCATCCATCTGTGAGTCCGTCTGTCCGTCCGCGGACGAACGGATAGCCAGGGGCATGAAATTACAGGCAGAAGCACGAACGAACGAACGCATAAACGGACGCTCGGACGGACGGAAAGATCAACGAAAGCAAGAACGGAAGCATGGAGGAACTCACGGACGGACGAATGGACTGAGAGGAGCATGCAAGGACGCACAGAAACGCAGAAAGACGCACGAATTGACGCATGGACTGATGGACGGATGGACAGAAGCACGAACAAATGGATGGACGGACGGAAGCATGAACTGACTGTCAGATGAACGGACGCACGAACAGACTCGCAGATACATGGATGGACGGGCAGAAGCCTGGACGCGCTCACAGACGGAAGCTCAAACGCACGCACGTAAGCCCAGATGGAAAGACGGATGGGGTAGATGGACGAACGAACTGATGGATGGATGGACGAATGGACGAACGCTTCGTCCCACTCATCATCATTCACTCCATGAATATACTGTGAAAGCCACTGATGCCATCCAGTTATATAAAGGTATAATAGACCCAAGGACATATACACATAACGCCATCTATTGACCAATTTTATGAACTAGAGCTGGCTACGTACTACTGCTACAGAGGAGGAAACGACCCACGGCGTAAAGAGTTTCGCCCATAAAAGCAAGATCTTTGTTTATTCGAATGCAGGAAAAAATGTGAACAATCCCGTAAAAAGCACATAGGCACCAAATGGCAGATGTTGCAATGACGCCAATCATAACAACAAAGTAAGTTGTATGGAAACGCACTACTTGCGCTCTGCCACTCTATACATGCCGGCGAAATAAGCTCCCATCGAAACATTGATTTCACACAGATTTCAAGCTCATTCTAGGGCTACCTACATAAACACCTTGCTGTGACTTACACTAGCTGTATAATAATGAAGAGGAGCAGCTAATGGTGACCAGAAAATTATAAATCACGTTAATTGTACTGTTGTACTGTTCTAGGCACACCAGCAATGCGAAGGTTGTAGGTTCAGACGCTGCAGGTGGCAAGTTGTCTTCTCGTTACTTTACTTGCTTCCATCATTATCTCGGTTAAATTGTTGCAGTTAATAGCACGATAAACGTCTCCTATACGTTCGTTTGCTCAATATTCAGCTGGTTAGTGTAATAAAAGTATACGCTCCAAAAAATTTTATTTCGTCAACACTATGTAACACGCTCAAACACATCAAGGGTGGTTAATGACGCCATAAGCGCTTCCTATGTTGCGCGACAGAACCAGAAAATCGCGTCATTCAGAGTATATGAATTGAGCAATGACAGTGTGTTTTAAAGGTCACCCATTATGAACGACTCATATGAATTTGATCATCATCGGCAGCATGAAGCATCAATAAAAGAAGCGCTGCGTGGTTTTGTCTGCGCACGCAGGGCCCTTCACTGATTCGCAAAAGAAATAAACATGGCGTAGGCACTTAACATCTGTGCGCGCTATAAGTATTCAATCGACCTTTTTCACAACAGAAACTGCGCCCTTAGCGGGGAGAGCCAATAGCAAATTTGGTGGGTTTCCGGTTTACGCGACAGCGTGGAAGCTTGTGCATTCTTTTGCACCCATTGCCTCCGAAATGGTGCGCCGACAGGTTTCGGAGGCCACGAGCCACCAAAACTGTTTTGGAGTGGCGCCATAAAGCGTTTCCGGTGTGCGTGAGCAGATGGTGCCAGTAAAAAAGGCCCATTCTCCTTTGAAACAGTCAGTGTTACGAGCATAGTCGTTCGTTTCCTTACAGTACGGTTCAGTCATACACTGAGAACGGAAGGAAGTTAGTCATTCAAAAGGCGATACGCTGGAGGTCCAATTACGCAGTCGCGCCCCACTCTTCGAGGTGAAGCTCAGGCTAATTTAACAGTGAAAGCTGTTATGAGATCACAACTCGGATCACGCGCACTTGTCTGCCGCCGCCGACACTGGTGTCCGTAACCACATCTTGCGAAATTAGAAAAAAAAAAATGGCAGCATATCCACGGGGTGAATGAAGGAGAGTGGGGCGAAGGATCCGTCCGTCCATTCGTTCTTGCTTCCATCCGTCCATGCGTCCATCTGTGTGACCGTCCACGCGTCCTTCTTCGTGTCCCTGCGTGCCTCTGTTCGTGCGGTCCCACGTCCATCCGTGCGTCCATCCCTGCATTCGTCTATGCATCCGCCCCTGCGTCCATCCATGCGTCCATCTGTCCGTGCAGCCATCCGTGCGTTCGTCCATGCATCTGTCTCTGTGCCCGTTAGTTCATCTAGTGAACACTCCAAGTACCACCATCTCGCATCTTTTCATCAATATTACACATATAGAAGCACCGCCATACAGCGGACATTCCAAGGACTAAACGAGAGGTGGCACACGCACACTTTCTTACGGCTTGTGCTCGTTGTCTACTTCCCACCTTTAACCACCTCAAGTTCATAGTATATACTAATTCACTGTATTCATGGCACTGTGGCCCAACGCTCGCTAAACCTTTCTAAAACCAAGGAAGTTACGCCCAGCGAGTATAACGTAGCAACCCTTTCTTGTCAGATAGTGCTCAATGTACATGTCAATGGCTGCTAATGGGGAATGAGAGACAGGAGAATTCGGTGTTTCGTTAACGTGAGCGCGGCGATTTTTTTTTACTTTTCAACAATGCACAGGAGAAATTTCTCACCGGCACCCCCTTGCAGGTCAAAGCGTAGGACATGTTACGCACTGCTACGAGGGACGACAGGGTAGCGACAGGGTGGCGACAGGATGGAGGTTCGCCCCTAAAAAAAAACCTAGCACCAATGACACAGCAGGGCTTAAACCCTGATCTGCTGGGTGCTAACCCAGCATTCTATGACTGAGCCATACCTTTGCTCCGGACTTGTTGGCAAACTTGCCTTAGGTGGGTTTGGTGTCAGGAAAGCAATCGCGTTAATGGGACTTATAAAGCGTTTTACAACAGTAAAAGGACAACCAGTCGTCCCACAATGCGAATAGCGTAACGAGTGGGCCATGCAATGTTCTGATGATGATGATGATGATGATCCTTGACACTCTGGCGCACACCCACAAAGGGGGATCGGCCAAGAACCGGGCGGCAGGATCTTAACTAAAAGGCTAATGGTTTTTCGAAGAAAACGTAATTTTGGGCTAAAAAAAATATAGAAAGGAAAGCCGAAAATCGAAAAAGGAGTATATCTGAGCAGGGAGCGATGCAGGCCATCAGATGCGATTTGAGACAGAGGTAATGGTGGGTCTATATATATATATATATATACATACATACGCATACATACACACATATATATATATATATATATATATATATATATATATATATATATATATATATACATACACACACACACACATATACATACATATATAGGCAGATTAACATGGCAATCGCTTTGTTTCAATTATGTATTCAAATACCGCAGAGCAGACGTTCTTGTGGCTATAACCGAATTTAATGCTGCCAAACGACAAAATTACTGCCACATTTAATTCTAATCCCAATTTTTCAAGTGGAGCTACCAGGTATCTTTTCCGCTGATGAGAATACCGGCGACAGAACAAAAAGAAGTGATCTATCGTTTCCATTTTTTGGCAAGTCTGACATAAAGGTGACGCCTTAGACCAACTTTATGCAAATAATAATTCAGTTGAGGAATTCTGCAACGCAATCTTGTAAAAGTAACTTCCAAGTGCCGTGTTGCACACCACTGTCTATTCCAGCGGCATCTTAGATGTGCGAAATCTCGATATTTATCCAATGAGTAGCAGTCGTATTCACGCAAACAGAGGTTTCTAAACCTTATTGCTGTCGCGTAAGCCGTATCAGGCAAAATCGGGATAATGGGACCGCTAAGAGATACTGTGGCTAGTGCATCCGCCATCTCATTGAGATATATGCCACGATGACCTGGTACCCATAAGAGCTGCAGTTTTTTCAAGTTTGTCGGTATGAGTTGTCGAAACATCTGCATAAGTGTTAAGTTGGCTCCTGAAGACAGAGCAGCACATACTGAAAAAGAATCTGTAATTACGACTGCTTCCGATTCGCCCAAAGGAAGTTTCCGTAGTGCCAGTACAATAGCAAATAATTCTGCCATGAATATTGGTGTGTAATCTGGGAGTCTAACCGAAAAGGACCAGTCAAGGGAACGTGAGAAGATACCTGCCCCAGCCTTTTCATTTGATACGGATGCATCGGTCGCAATTATGTTGTTCAAGTTCAAATGCGCCAAGTAATCCTGCAGCCGATCATTTAAATATTGAAATGGCATTTGCTTTGCGTTAGAGGGATAAATATTCTCAAATTCTATCATAAGATCTAAGTTAACGTCTCTTGTTGTGAAAATATGTTTTATTTTGACGTTCAGTGGTTCTAGCAGCGCTTGAACGAACAAGATCTGTGGGCAGTGGAATCTTGACCACCAAGTTTCAAAAAATAAACTTGGTTCTTTAATAAAAGCATAAAAGGATGCTCTCTGGGGCACAGTGTATAGTTTTAAAAATGTTTGGATAGTAAGCATTTTGAATCTATTTAACAATGACGGTAGACGCGCTTCCATGTATAGCACGTTGTTAGCAACAAACTTGGGCAGTCCAAGGCACAGTCGTAAGGCCTCCCTTTCTAATAGTATTAGCGGTCTCATTTTATATGTCGCACTGCCCGAAAATAAGACGCAGCCGAATTCCATGATAGGACGAATGTACATTTTATAGACCATTACCAATGTATTTCTTCGCAACCCCCTTTTTATGTTGCTGAGCTTGCGTAACCACCCCATGGCTCGTGTTGCTTTGGACGCAATGTGATCGATGTGGCTTTTCCAATTTAACGAGCTGTTATATATGATGCCTAAGTATTTAAGTGAATCCACCTGGGGAATCTGCTCTGTGCCATACATCAAGGAGATGTTAACAGGATCCCTGAACGAGAACGCTAAAAGCGCGCTTTTGTTTACATTTAGAGACATTCCAATTTTTTGAAGCCATTCCTCTATCATGTTTAGGTAATTCTGTAATGTCTGATAAAGTAATTGCAGATCACTGTTTGTCGCAAAGAAAGCGATGTCATCTGCGTAAAGATATAAATGAATATCGCTATGTGTTGGAATCGAACTGAGGAAGATGTTAAACAACACCGGTGAGAGCACTGCACCTTGTGGTACGCCACGGTATTGTCGATATCTGTTAGAAAAACAACCCCTTTGAAAGCAATAAAACTCTCTCTCCCTTAAAAACTCTGCTACCCATGATGTCATGTATTTTAGTAAATGTGACCTTTCCATCTGCTCTATTAGTATTTTATGCTCCACTTTGTCATACGCCTTGGCCAAATCCAGAGTAACTAATGCACAATACTCTCTTCTACGCCTAGCCAACTGTATACGACTCTCCAAATCCGCGTGCGCACACCATATGGAGCATTCCGATTTAAAGCCAATTTGACTGGGGTTCAATATTGATTTCTCTTCAATGTATTTTATCACACGAGCATTCAAAACTCTTTCAGTTAGTTTAACCAAATTAGATGTAAGAGAAATTGGCCTCACATTGTCAAGTGTATACCCAAGCCCCTGTTTTTTAAGTATCGGAATTATTTTGGAAAGTTTCCAATCCGCCGGTATCCAAGAAGTTTTCAAAGAGTAATTAACCATATTACAGAGTTCATGTGGGGAAATGTCATATAGTACTTTTATCATTGCTGAAGTTACTCCATCTGGTCCAGGTGCTGTAGGAGGTAAGTGCCTCACTACACCCGCTAGTTCCGCTAATGTCACCTCGTTGAACTCCTCCCCTGCAATTGGCTTTACTATGTGTCTTGGCATTGTTGATCTGAATCTTTCTTCTAATCCTTTAGCAACATTTTCTAAGATTTCAGTGAGTTCGCTAGGTGATAGAATTGAAGAATCAGTATTGTCTGATGGTGGTATCATTTTTCTGGAACGCAAAAATCTAAAAAGCGCCTTTCTGTTGTATGGTTTTGAAAGATAGCTAAATTTGTTAGTGTCATAGTCATCTTTTGCTTTGCGTACTGTGCGTTTAAAATCTGCTGCCACGTATTTATAGTCACACCAGTTTTTTGGGCATTGGTTGTGGATAAGTTGCTTCCACGCCGCTTTTCGTTTTCTATACCCCCTTGTACAATCAGCGTTCCACCATGGGCTAAACGACCCGCCTGTGCCTGAAGTTATTGAAAAAGTTGACTTTTTTATTGCTCTTTTCAGTACCGCACACAGACTCATAGCCCGAATGTCTTCCTGCATGTCCTTGCGAAGAACCAAAGTGGGCTTCAAGTCTTTTTGTAAGCGCTCATAATTTACAAACGAGCCAATTTTACCAGTTAAAAATATTCCGGGAAAGTTAATATCAAAGCTAATAGAAAGGTGGTCACTGTTTGTTGCGCAATCTAATGTTTTCCACGACGAAATGTTTAGTGAGGAGCTGCAAAAGGTCAGATCTATCGCCGACTTTGATTGTCTCCTAATAAACGTAACAGTGGGGAAATTTGCACAAGATAAGTTATTATCAACATTCCATTCCCACAAGCGTCTTCCATTTACATCAGTCTTGAAACCCCAAGACACGTGGTGTGAATTAAAGTCACCAGTTAATATTACATCCTTCCTGCAGGAAGCTAACATTGCATCTAAGCATCTTGTGTCCTGTACTCCTACCGGAAAGTATGCGTTAACAAAAGAAAAAGGGGAACAGCCTGGCAGAGTGATGTCTAATACCATAATTTCATAGTTAGAATCCATGCACAGGTAGTTAATCTTCGCTCTATGACTAAATTTAGTTGATATAAAAATGGCAAGTCCACCACCTCTGCTAGGTCTGTCTAAACGAAATAAGCGATAATTTTTTAGGTAAAATTTTTGTCCGTTTGTAAGCCAAGTTTCTTGTAAAGTAATAATATCTGGGGAAATTTGCGAACAAATACACAATAAATCTGTGGTAGCCGACCCTATTGATCGACAATTCCACTGTAATACTTTTAAGGAGCCTATTTTGATTCTATAAACCCGCCGCAGAGACTGCTTGATCCAAAAGATCTTTCTTCAAAAAGTCTTTTTTGGAGAGGTTCTCCAAAACGTCTTTCTTTGACAGGAACTTTTTAGATTTTGATTTCTGTGAAGACTTTTTCGATAGGGGAGATCTGGCGCGCTTCAAGAAATTATGAGATTCCGCATCCATATCTGTGAATTCATCAGTGTCATCTGATACGGTTTCTAGATCTGTCCGCAGTATCTTATTGGAGGGTCCTGCTTTAGGAGATGAGCATCGTGTAGGAGCTATCGGACTTTCTGTCCCGGCACAATTTGAAACCTCCAAATCCTGTGAAGTCTGATTTTTCATAGACACTGAAGCAATGATTTGGGTCAACTGAGATGTTAACAATTCAGCCACGACTCCAATAATACTGCTGGCAAGACGCTCCATCGCCTTTTCCGTTGCCTTCTCTACAGCCTCTGCTATATATTTTGCTAACGATGCATCCATAGCAGTGGTGTGTCGTGCTGTTACGCTTGCGTAACCTTTCGAGCGTTCTTGTAATTCAGTCACAGCTTCCCTCCGGGAGCAACGCCTGCGTTCCACAATTTCCAACAGCTTAACTTCTCGTTCTTTCGCCTCACAATCTGAAGAGTCTGCAGGATGCGCCTCATGACATAAACAGCACTTCTCTTCCGTCGAGTTGCACTTACGGCTGTCGTGATTTTCTCCGCATAGTCGACATCTGGCAGTTGATCTGCACCCTTTCACGCTGTGGCCATATCTCCAACAATTCAAGCACTGCAGTGGCTTAGGGGATAGAGGCTCTACCTTATAGATAAGAGGCCAAGCTTTAATTTCAGATGGTCTTATCGTTCCCGCAAAGGTTACTATGACCGATTCGGTAGGTGATTTTTTATTGTCAACCAGACACGTGCACCTGTATACTGACACTGCACCTGCTACTGAAAATAACTCAAGAATTTCTGCAGGGGTCAGGCTCGTATCTACACCGCGGACTATGCCTTTCGAACATGCCAGATGCGCTGGAATAAACGGGCTCACCGGCTGTGCTGCAAATTCGGAACAGTTGAGAAGCTCTCGGACGCACTCCTGATCGGCAGAGCAGCACAAAATACCACCACGACCGAAATGCCGGACCTCAGTGATCTTTTGAAAGTGTGTTGTGGCTTTCCGAAGCTCCATTTGAATTATCTTCGGGCTCTTCATAGGTATCGTACCTCCATTGGTCGGTACCAAAGCCACGGGGACGTTAATAACCCCACTGCAAAGAAAAGAATCAATTGGCCAATCTTTGACCGGTATAGATGCTAGCCAAGGAGAAGGCCCTTGGCCAGGCGAAGAAACCGACATCTAGATAGCCTGAGTCGCTTGAACTCAGAAAATCATATGGCACAAACCACAAACAACTGCCGAAAAATCACTAAAACAACAAAGAAGCAAACGTTAAACTCAAGTGCAATCCCGCCGCCCGTCGTTCAAGCCGTTCCAACCCGTGAGCAGCAGCGCAGAACCAAGCAATGTTTGCTTGCTTGCTTGTTCCTTTCTAAACCATCACAAAAGCTTCTTTTTTTTCCTTTACCTGTGGCACATACCCACTTCAGCCATAATTCCTCACCGTCATCAGCCACTGCACAAACAATTGGCACCAAATTTCTTGCTAGTGTTAAGCAGATACCACGCTTCTCAGAAAAATGACGAGAAATAGCATACCGAATGCCTTCCTACTGCCCAAAAAATTTTTACTATTAATGCCCTAGTGGGTATCAAGCAAGTGTGCTTGCAGTAGTTACTCAAGAAGAATTTTGAAAAGGCTTTGAAAGGCTGCTGTTCTAGCTTTCGCTGTGACTGAGCTGCACCTACCGCGACGACCTGGTGCTTTTTTTACACCTTTTTCAATTTCATTCTTTCACAACGGAATATATGATGTGCTAAGATGACTTTATCCCACTGCATAACATTCATGAAGTGTTTTTTTTTTGAGCAGGTTGAACAATTAGTGCAGTTCTATGGGAGGACACCTGCTTGCCATTCAGGTGGTCTCAGTTCGATCCTTAATACGACCTGAAATTTCGGTCCCCTAGAAGATGATTTTTTTTCAATAAGAACCAATGACGCTGACGCCCGAGTTTTAGCGCAAGATGACTTTTTTATAGCTATTGCACTAAAATGATGGAGGCCAGCGAGCTTAGAATCAGCTGCGCTGTTGAAGAGCTCCAGGTGGCAGAAGTGCCCCTAGTTCTCTGCTACGTTGTCTTCTGTAGCCATGTAGTGGTTTTAGAGTGTTCAACCCAAATAATGTTTAAGATGACTGACGAAGACTGGAAGTTGAAAGCCTGCCAATTAGAGACACATTATGTTATACGAGCGAAAACTCAGTTACTTTCAGCACATAACAGATCACCGTTTGACAAATTATTTGGACGTTTACAGTCGACTGCATCTTCCTACAATCCCCGCATCCTTCTGCAAGTTTCCTTCGACTCACGTGGGGTTACGCACACTCCGCGATAGGCACGCTTTATTGAAGCGACGATATCATTCCGTGACGTAATGACGAGGTCCCAAATTGTAAGAACCTGTGGTCCCATCAAGGTGTCAGAGATATACGATCGGCCCTTCTTTGTGCCGCCTGAGTACAGCAGCAGTTTCTAGGTTACCGTAATATTCTTCTCGTGCGCCCTTTCGGACAGAGTGGGTACGTACATTTAATGTGCTTTTGCACTCTGAAACTAATTTCGAGCATTGTCTGCCATTTTCACTCCCAGCTCGCCTGCTGGTATGTCAGAGTAGTCGGCAGGAATTCATCGTGGGTGCTACTTCGGCGTTCAACGGGTGCTGTCGAGCGAAATTCCAAGTTCGTTTGTTCAATATTTCACAAAACATTCCAGGGGTGGTTGAATTTACCTAAAGAATGAAAAAAGTAAATTTGCTGCGTGGTCAAGATTCCACGCAGCGAAAGGCAGCCTAGGTAGAAAACACCAGGCCTGAACGAAGCCCGCAGCACTGATAAAGCGAAATCTGAAGGAGTGGCATTTGTAGAACCTTTGTTAAAGGCTCTTGCAGCAACAAATGAGAGCGCACATGCATCTTACCCACTACGTCATCAAACATTTTCGTCTAAAGAAGAAGCGTCTCAACGGTCATATTCTTCATTGCTAATAAATGCCTGGTAACCGGTACATACACTTGTAAGGAATGGTATGCTCTTTCTTCATGCTGTCGTTGACGACAATAAAGAATTATGTCTGAGTCCTTTGTAATAGGCTGGAGTACTCAACGACCCACTCTTCACGCAGTTTGCATTGTGTGACACTTGTTTGTTACTACGCTGTTCTAATATGTCTTATTACGCACGTTAAAGTGATTTTTCATCCGACATTAGTGGAGTCGGCGCAGAGCCTGTTTCAAGCACCAGTTCAACTCCGTGGGAGAGAAGTGGGCGGTCACGCAGAGGAACCGGGTTTGATTTCAATTTTGTCATCGCTATTTTTTAATCATACAGTTTGTTTCTTATTTCGTGTGATAGGGGTTTCGGACATCAGTGGTTGTAGACAACTACGATGCCAGAGTAGACCCTTCTTGTGATCTTTTAACAGCTTTCGCTGTGAAACCGTCATATTTGTGAAGTATTGGTATTTTTGCGCTCTCCAGGAATAACTGTTTTTACATTGAATGCTTTATGAAATCACACAGATGACCAATTTCAGCATCGTCGTTCTGTGGCTGCCATTGTCAGTGTTTGTTTGCGACGACGGTCTTACAATATGAGGAAAAAAACTATATGCATAAAAAGCCTAGCGTTAAACATTGTTTGAACCAAGGTCTTTGGCGGGGCAGCTGATTATACTAGAATTGCTTTATACCGTTTTTGCTTCTTTATTTTTAGCTGCAAAATAGCAAAAGAGAATGTGGATAGATTACAATTTGGCTTGATTGTAACGGCTGGCTTGCACAGTATACGTTGGTTTCGAATGGCAAGATTTCACTGTGACCGTGACAGGAGACCAGCAAGACAGTACTTAAAAAAATATTGGAAGGTTTTTCGAGGTAGTAAGAGTGATTGGGTGTGTTCCTTAAGGGTTAGAAAGGGTTACAGTCCTGCTTATTTCGAGACAACTTGATGTTCCTTATCAATGAGCCATGCCGGTCCATTGTAAACTGACCCTATGCAAGTCCTTTTTCGGGCAACTAGTTGCATTCACCGTTTGTCATAATGCACTTTAGAGCATTCATGTAACAACCAGGTGTCACACATTGCGAATGACGTGTGGAGTAGGTCGTTGAATGCTCCGACCCACTACAAAAGTCTCAGAAATCATTTTTCGTCGTCGTCAGCCTCAGCATCAGCGAAGCGCCCATAATGCCTTACAACTGTGTAGCTGGTACCACGCTACTTCGAAGAATGTGTTCCAGACAACGGTCAAAATATCTCCACGACATGAAATAGCAGCACTAAACGCATTCCTTCGCCACTGTAACAAGTTTCTCTCTTTTATTGAATTTGCTACGCACAATTCATCCAGTGAAATTGCCTACCTAGGCACGACAGTATCTATTGAAAAGGAAAAATCGAAAACGATGCTGCACCAAAATCCGACTGACATCCGTCATTACCTAGATTTTGCTAGTCACCACCCACGAACCTGAAAACAAAGTATATTGGTTAGGGAAGTGCAGCGTATCCGAAGTATCTGTATGGTGACAACGGCGTCCACGCTCGCCACTCAAGATAACATGAAGTTGAAAGAAATTACCCGTATGACGTCCTAAAGAAGGTCTACAACGAAGCGCGTAGCTGAAACAGGAAGTCAACGCGACTTAAAAGTGTCACTGTAGCACTGCTAAATTAGCCGCTAGCATTCCTAATCAAATGTACAAATGCACTTAAACGTAAGTAATACCTTTCGCAAGTAATCTGCAGTATTAACAAACAACAAGTGCCTGAGACAGGCGTTTCCAGAAGTGTCAAATGCCATGTGTCACCGCAATAGGGATGCTAGCGCCTACTAAAGTACACTCTTATTTCTCTGCCTAGATAACACCTTATTCTTGTTCAAGATGTAATACATGCAAACGCCGTCAAGATAACGTTACAGTTGAAAACCCCTAGTTATTATGTACCTAACTTAAACCCATATTTACCTGCACTATAGCTCGAATGTAGTCTACATGACAGAATGCTCATATTGTCGCAAATAGTACATCGGTGACACAGTACAGCCTGTTGATGTTAGGTTAAAGGGGCATCGCCAGGACACGGCTAGATTTAATGCTAGCCAACAACATTCCCTTACTGCAGATGCGAAGACAAAAAGCTAGATTAGAATTCCTTGATCAACTTTTGAACAAAAGAATAGCTCTAGACCCATCCCCGTATTTCACACCCCTTAGTAGCCGGCCCACCCGACACCACCACCCAAAGGCCTTAATCCCATATTTTGCTCGCACAGACCTACTGAAGTATTCGTACTTTCCAAGAACCATATGTGAATAGAACTGTCTTACTAATACATGTGATGAATGAACTAACCTACCAAGCAACCTTCTTCGCCCTTTATTGTTTCGTTTCGCAATTATTTTATTTGTATGTGTATCAACACCCTGCTTGGACCTCGAGTGGGCAGTATTGAATAAATAAATAAATATTAAAATAAATTTTCAAAATCAGTGGTACAGCATTTTAGCAGAGCAGTTCACGACTTTGACAACCTCAAACTTGACACCCCCCAGTGAAACTTATTGATCCCAAGAGACAAAAACTATATAGTGTCATACCTTATTATTCACAAATTTATTATACTTCTGCCAACAGGTATAAACAGGTATAAATATTTTAAAAGGAGCCCTTGAGTTAAAGTAGTATGGTGCATGCACAACAGCATCTGATAATTCCTAGGTCTGTCTTCGAGAAATTTTTAACACACAATTTTTAAGTGGTGGTTTCTTCCTTTAAATAAGGTGCCATGGTGACTCCGGGCGTTGATGTCGTCATATAAAATCGTCCCTTTGTCAAGGCTAGCTTATACCAGATGTTTCAATGTCACGCGAGGTGTACAAAAGTCCAGCACCGAAAAGCATTGCAATTGAGTGAGAATATTGAGATAATAGGATGCGTGACGCACAGTGGAGCTGGTTTTGTTGCGAAGGTGTTTTGTTGGGAAGGCCACCAAATGTAAACCTTAACCCGATACAAAATAAACAAAAGGTTGTCCCGTTTGAGTGTTATGGCTTAGCATTCTGCTGGATATTTTGTTACATACGTCGTGCCCGTTTAACCTTCTGTACAGACCACGTTTCCGTGGTGCTTCAGCAAAGATGTGCAAACTTTTGACGACACCAACAGCTTTCTCAAAACGACAAAGGCGTTGACGATGGTCTAATTCAAAATAGTGTGATGGTCAGTGGTACGACAGCCTGTTAGTTACAATCTTTTGTTATTATTGGTTGATTGCTCTCTAGCTATCTCATCATTTCTTTATTTTCATACATGTCCTAGTAATATATTTTATACTTCCAGGAGAATAGCACATTTATATTTTTGTTGCTTCTAGTTAGCACTGGTGGACGAGAAAAGGGCATACTCTTGGCATGAGCGGAAAAACTTCATTTTTCAAAGAACATACATTGGATACCATGTGGAGCGTTGGTGACAAGGCCATCCTCTAAGTAGCCCGATCGACAGAGAGTGCCACAGTTGGAGTTCTTTTAACCCCGAACTAGCTAGACGCATATCTACAGGTTTTCCCACTCCCTTTATTCCAAGTGCCAGCTAAGATAATCCACGTGCCATTAAAATATTTTGAGCGCCAAGCTATTCATTCCATGTGCGAAACATTTAATCCTGGCGCCAACAAGTTTAATCCAAGCGCCAACTCAGGCCGCGTGCCTGAGTGTTTAGTCCAAGTGCCACCATGTTTAATCCAGTTCCCGACGGCAACTCAGGTGCCAGTAAGTTTAATTCATGCGCCAGAAACACTGGGTTTACCACTTTAGAGAGTGTAAATGTCGGAATAATGTGAACAAGAAGAGACAGGAGGAACTATTCGCTCACCTATGGATGCTAGCGCTTATGAAATGAGGTGCATAGCTGTTTTCTCCTAACATTTCATTATTATAGCTGCGAATAAAAAACGCACTGTGCATTAACTGCATTTACAGATACTAACTATTTGCTCATAGAGTTTATGTTAGTATACGCTTCATCGCTATACTGCTATACTGCGGCTAATCATGTACACCATCACACATGAGGAGGCTAAGGTCACCTACTCAGCAGACAGAATTTGCCTGCTTATTCACTGGGGCGTTCGCAGTCGTCTGCTCAGCCCAGTGAGAACGATGGTGACCGACAGATGATATTGATCAATTCTTGAAATCAGAAATAACCATTTAAAAGTACTCAACTCTCACTTACTTGGGTTCACGTGGAATTAGGTCTTTAATTAAAACATCAAAGAAGATACTCCTGTTTTCATGTAACAAACGACGCTATAGTCTTGCTGAAGCATGTTTGCTTGAAACACGCGTGTTTCATCGAATACGCATAGTTTTGTTTGAATAAAAAGATAACAGCTAACATGAATGTAAAAGAATACTTCCATTATCCAACTCAGGATCTTGAGTTTATGTTTTAGGTGCACCACAGGCCATCAACCTCTTCTAAATATTTTTAATTCGCTTTGCCCTATGAGGGGCTCCTAATTTCTTCATTTTGTACCTGCTTTTGACCCGTCTCTGCCCACGGCCAAACTTGTTCATATATTGGTATGCATTCCGCCACTCCAATAACTATGGTCTGTCCTTCCCATTGCATGACTTTTCCGGGTAGTGTAATGCTATACAAATTCGATTATAAGGTTTAGTGATGAACACGAAATAGTCGTTGAAATGTTCCTGCTTTTTTTTTCCTTTGCCGATAAAATGATTTCGCCCAGGCCAAGCACTCATCTACAAACAATTTTCACATAGCAAAGTACAAACACGGCTCAAGCAAGTAACGCCAGTATTTTTTTCCACAAATACTAGCGGGAACTGTCATTATAAATGATTTTTATACTTTGGCACTATTATATATTGTAGGAACTGCATTTTAATTGTACTGCCATTTTCACGCCCCGTATTCTGTTTTTCGTACATAAATTAAACTGACGCACAGCTGAATCAAAGCCGTTGGCGATTGGTATACACGCGATGACACTTGAATTAAACTCATGGGTCTCATTCAGTTGGCCCTTGAATTAAATACGTTGATGAAGAAAATTTTTGGCGGGTGGAATAATTAGCTTGATGCTCAGATTCTTTCAATGGTGTGGATTATTTCAGCTGGCACTTAGATAAAGTGAGTAGGAAAACCTGTAGTTTAGAACTTTTTGCCTGGTGAGCAAGTGCATATAAAAAAAGGGAATAATAGCGCTACACACGTATAAAACAGACACACACGCGCACCACGCCTGTGTGGGTGTCTGGTTTATACGTCTGTTAAGGTAGACACGTTGTGCTCTTAAGCAAACGAGGCATAGACAACGGAGCAATGTGTCAAGGATATACACCACGGAGCAATAGTGCAATGGCTTTGCAGTTTCACTGTCCCCCACAACTCGCCGTCCTATACCATCGTTACTACGTGACTACTTGAGACAAACAACAAACAGAAAGTAGCCTTAATGAGCACCTACGCGAAAAAAGACACTTCTCTCGACGTAAGAAAGTGCAGAACCAGGCGATTGATGGTGAGTTGGCCGGTTCCATGCCGCATTTAAAAACAATTATGGTGATCTTGGATAATAATGTTATTTGTTGGAATTTGTCGTCCTGAAACCACCATATGATATGAGAGACGTCTCCAGCAATTCTGATCCCCTGGGGTTCTTTAACATCCACCTAGCTAAGCACACTGGTTAGTCTAAAACATTTCTCCATCCATAAAATTGTGGTTGCCACGACGAGGTATTGATACCGCAACCGGCAGTTGAGCAGCCAAGTTCCTTAGCCACTGAACTACCATGGCGGGTTATGGGTAATTTCATAAACCTCCACTTTTGAAGAACAAGAAAAATGTCCTAGGCTTAAACGCGATCAAATTCTTAATCTACCGAAATGAATTTTTTTAAATCTTGTTTCTGTATTCATGCTTGCATGTTCCAGCGTCGCAGAGCGATCTCACTACCGAAAATGGTATTAACTGAACGGGCGATAGTCAATGCTTTTTTCCATTTATTAGGAGCGACGCTCCCTGCCGCCACCGTGCGCAATCAAAGCGCACGTGCAAAACATGTGGGCTCAAAATCATATACAGAGCATACGTAGAGCGCATATAGTAAAAAAAATTACAAAGCCCCGTAAAGTACCATCAATAAACTACGCATCAATCAAAGCGCATCACAGATCTACAGGTTAACCAGAACAAAATGAAATCGTACAATAGAAGCCGACGGTTCATGATCTCAAGCACATTGCGTCACTGCACCATCATCATCCACTTCACAGATCCACCTCAATATATAATCAGAAGCTTTCGAACGAAATTTAACTCCATAAGCAATAGTTTTGATAAGTACAACTGCCAGTAGTTATAGCCACATGCTCACTCGAAATGCTTAGATAAATGCCTCTATACTAGCATGTCATAAAATGGTTTGCAACATAAGGACGCCGCTTCCAAAGAATAAAAGATATTTTTTCCTTACCTATGAGCGAAGATCAGAATAAATACTATTTAAAATATCTTCATAATTCTCCTTGTGGTATGCGAGTTCTGGTTTTGGAAGGAAACATAAGAGCCTAACTTATGCAGACGCAGAGCGTTGGTAAAGATACACAATAGATAACAATGTTTTATTGAAGGGTTTATCATATCAATGTGTAGTTATTCTAAGTGTCTGACTTACATTTAGTGCAAATAATGCACTGTTGGTGCTCGGCATAATAAAAAAAAACAATTTCTCATGGCCATGAGCCTAAAGCAAAATGGTGATTTTAGCAGGTTCGTTGATCTTTACGAAAGACAGACACTTATATATATATATATATATATATATATATATATATATATATATATATATATATGTATATATATATGAGACCTAACAGGCAATAATGCGAAGGAAAGTATAGGGGAGCTTATTAAACCGAATTGTATGGTAAATGCGAAGAAAGAAAAGTGGGTGATAAGATAACTTGCCGTGGGCAGGAACCCACGGCAAGTTATTCGAGGGTCGTGGTATTCGAAGGTCGCTGGTTCGCTTCCTGCCCACGACAAATTATCTCTTTACCCACATTTCTTTTTTCATTTACCTTACGATTCGGTCTAATAGGGACCTCTATACTTTCCTTGATATTATTGTCTGTTAGCTTTCAATATTATTCTGTGTGTCAAAACACGGGAAAATGAGCCCTTAAGTACACAGTTCTTTCCCTTATTTATTAATGAGAGTCTCGTACTGGCAGACTTGGTGCCTTAGGTTGTATATGAGGGACTATTGGCCAGCTGCAAGCTCGTAATAAGTTCAAGTGCTACGTGACGCCACACAGGCTCATAAGAAAGTGTACCACACTCGTCGCCATGGCTATTGATGGCCCTGACTTACACTCCCATGTTTACATTCACATATATACCCAATAAAGTGGCTGGCAACATAGCCGACGTGGTAGCTCAGTGGTAGAGCATCAAAAGCGTTATTCGAAGGTCGCAGGTTCGGTTCCTGCGCAAGCAAGTTATCTTTTCACCCACTCTTCTTCACATTTACCTTACAATTTGGTCTAATAAACTCCCCTATACTTTCCATCGCAGCATTGTCTGTTATTGTTGTCTGTCTGTTCATTATTACTGTGTCAAAACGAGGAAAAACGACCTCTTAAGTACACGCTTCTTTCCCATATATATATATATATATATATATATATATATATATATATATATATATATATATATATATATATATATATATATATATATAATGAGATATAACAGACAGTAATGCCAAGGAATGTACAGGGGAAGTTATTAACATTAATGGAATGTAAATAAGAAGAAAGAAAAGTGGATGAAAAAATTACCAACTGTAAGCAGGAATCGAACCTACGACCTTCGAATTACGCGTTCGATGCTCTAACCACTGAGCTATTACAGCGGCACTCCCTCCATCCACTTTTTTGGGTTTATCTGTGAATTTAGAAGTAGGAGCGACAGTCAGCGCCATCTATAAGCCAAACAACGAGTGTGAAAACACTCTTATGCCAAGGAATGTACATAAGAGTGTTTTCACACTCGTTGTTTGGCTTATAGATGGCGCTGACTGTCGCTCCTACTTCTAAATTCACAGATAAACCCAAAAAAGTGGATGGAGGGAGTGCCGCTGTAATAGCTCAGTGGTTAGAGCATCGAACGCGTAATTCGAAGGTCGTAGGTTCGATTCCTGCTTACAGTTGGTAATTTTTTCATCCACTTTTCTTTCTTCTTATTTACATTCCATTAATGTTAATAACTTCCCCTGTACATTCCTTGGCATTACTGTCTGTTATATCTCATTATTATTGTGTTAAAAACACGGAAAAACGAGCCCTTAGGTATACACTTCTTTCCCTTATATATATATATATATATATATATATATATATATATATATATTGTTAAGACGTTTATTAGCGGACACTCGTCGATAATCCACGACAGCGACAGTCAATGCGGGGACCGACTCTCTGCATGAGCTGCTCTTCTTCTTATGAAAAGGGCAACCCACTTGAAGGTAGTGGAGAGGACGACCCACTGTTGGAAGGCTTTGCCACAACTACCCAGGTATGAAAAGGGAGCCGCCTGGCGACCTTACAGGTGGTTACAATGAGTGGGTCATGATACGCCTTGAGGCGCTCCACGTTAACAATGTCGCGTCCTCGACGGCGCATGTCCGAAGATGGTTCGATTGGTTCAGTCAAGTAGTTGACAGGGGAAATGCATTTGACGACACGGTAGGGGCCTTCGTATTTGGGCAATAGTTTTGAAGATAGGCCAGTTGCGGTGGTAGGGATCGAGAGCCAGACGAACGCTCCAGGGAGGAACGTGGGCGCAGTAGTGCTGGCGTCAGCGCGAATGCTTTTTTGCCGCTCCTGATCGTGCGCAGTAAAGGTCTTTGCAAGCTCTCGACACTCTTCAGCAAGCTTGGCTGCAGCAGAAATAGGCGCCCACTCGGACGTATCTGGCTTGTACGGAAATATAGTGTCGATGGTGTGCGACGGGTGCCTTCCATATAATAAAAAGAAAGGCGAAAAGCCAGTGGTGCTCTGAGGGGCATTATTATATGCGTAGGTGACCAAGGGTAGAATGGAATCCCAATTTGTGTGATCGGCGGCGACGTACTTCGAGAGCATGTCACCGAGCGTACGGTTGAAGCTTTTGGTGAGGCCATTAGTCTGCGGGTGGTAAGCAGCAGTTTTGCGGTAAACAACGTTGCACTCTTTAAGAATGGCTTCAACGACTTCAGACAGGAAGACGCGGCCTCGGTCACTGAGCAGTTCCTGGGGTGGACCGTGTCGCAAAATTAATCGTTGGAACAGAAAGCAGGCCACATCTCTCGCTGTAGCCGCGGGGAGAGCGGCCGTTTCGGCGTATCGCGTGAAGTGGTCCACAGCGACAATGGCCCAGCGGTGACCAGCCGACGTCAGTGGAAGTGGCCCATACAAATCGATGCCAACGCACCCAAAGGGCCTGGCAGGGCAAGGTAGAGGTTGCAGACCTACCACTGACAGGTGCGTTGAAGCTTTTCGGCGCTGACAATCTATGCAGGAGCGAACGAATTTCTGCACGTAGCGGTACATGCCGCGCCAAAAGTGCCGTTGGCGAATGCGGTGGTAAGTCTTCGATGCCCCGGAGTGCGCATATTGCGGATCGGAATGAAGATCTCGCATATGTCTGAGCGCATACTGAGAGGTTTGACTAGTAGCCACTAACGGCCGTCACCATTGTAATTGCGCCTGTGGAGGATGCCGTCGCGAACAGCAAAATGGTGGGCTTGACGACGCAACGCGCGAGTGGATGGAGTGGATAGATTAGCCACTAAGTCTATCAGTGAGGCGATCCATTGATCCTTTTGCTGTTCACTAGCAATGGTATGAATGCTATTGGAAGAAATGGCAAGGTGAGACGCTGAGTTGTGGGCATTGTCGTGAGGCAAGGGAGAGCGCGACAGGGCGTCGGCGTCATCATGTTGCCTTCCATTGCGGTACAGCATGCGGATGTCGTAGTCTTGCAGGCGAAGTGCCCACCGGGCGAGACGGCGTGAGGGATCTTTCAATGACGACAACCAGCATAGTGCGTTATGGGCGGTGACGACATCAAATGGGCGACCATACAAATAAGGTCAGAACTTTGTAAGGGCCCAGACGATTGCCAAACATTCCTTCTCGGTGAAGGCGTAATTAGTCTCGGCCTTAGTAAGCGTACGGCTTGCATACGCCACGACATATTCCGGGAACCCTGGTTTACGCTGCGCAAGGACAGCGCCAAGGCCGACACCACTGGCATCCGTGTGTACCTATGTAGGGGCCGTAGGGTCGCAGTGGCGGAGTATGGGAGGCGATGTCAACAAACGACGGAGCGTTGTGAAAGCGTCGTCGCACTGTGATGACCACGAATGGAGAGGCCCGTAACTTCCGAGGAGCTTCGACAGTGGCGATACCATAGTCGCGAAGTTTCGAATAAAGTGCCGATAGTAGGAACGCAGCCCTACGAAACAGCGCAGTTCCTTGACGAATGTCGGCTTGGGGAACTCGGCCACAGCCCGAAGCTTAGCTGGATCAGAGAGAATCCCGTCCTTGGACAAGACGTAGCCGAGTATTGTCAGCTGCCGAGCTACAAATAGGCACTTCTTTAGGTTCAGTTGCGGACTGGCGTCACTCAGACGCGTTAAAACATGCCGTAGGCGTTGAAGATGCGTCGAGAAGTTCGGAGCGAAAACGACGACGTCATCGAGGTAGCACAGGCACGTGTGCCATTTCAGGTCACGCACAACAGTATCCATCATGCGCTCAAAGGTGGCGGGCGCATTGCACAGCCCAAACGGCATGAGGTTGAATTCGTACAAGCCATCGGGGGTGACAAAAGCGGTTTTCGGTCGAGCGTCCTCAGCTATAGGTACTTGCCAGTACCCTGAGCGCAAATCGAGGGATGAAAAGAATTCTGCTCCTTGCAGGCTGTAAATCACGTCATCTACCCGCGGTAGTAGGTACACGTCGTTACGAGTGATCTTGTTGAGGCGTTGGTAGTCCACACAAAACCGCACAGAACCGTCCTTCTTCATGACAAGAACGACAGGAGACGCCCAAAGGCTGCTAAAGGGTCGAATAACATCACGGCGAAGCATGTCGTCGACAAGCTCGTTGATTACATGGTGTTCTGTGGGAGATACGCGATATGGACGTTGCCGCAGTGGTGGCTGTCGGCCTGTGTCGATGCGATTCATAACGGTGGATGTGCGGCCGAGAGAAGGTTGGGCGACATCAAAAGAAGACCGGAATTCTTCCAACAGGCCCAGAAGCCGGGAACGCTGGCCTGCCGTAAGGTTGTCGGGAATGGAGGGACCCAAGACATCATCGGATGATGAAGCACATGTCGAAACAGCACTAAGCGTACTGGAACTTGAGCAGTGCATGTCGTCGGGTTGATTTATAACTTGTTCGTCATCGATGGGTTCCACGCTGCCGAGACATTCCCCTCGCACCAACGTAATGCTGTACGGGGCTGCGTTCACTACAAAAATAGTGGTTCTACCGTGAGTGATTTGCACGGTCGCGAAAAGTACCAGCAAGCCTTTTCTGATGAAAACACGATGAGATGGCGAGAGGAGGGCAGCGGTATCAGAAAGGCTTGCGCAGTAGACCGACACCGTCGCGGACGAGTTTGCAGGCACTTGGGTGTCATCTCTGACGAGTAACTTGCTTTACGCAGATGGACTGTCCGCTGGCGTCAAAGAAGACAATTGTGTGAGTTCTATTTCTGCCGGTGCGCAATGAATGACGGCGTCATAGCGAGAGAAAAAATCTCATCCTAGGATGACGTCGTGAGAGCATGAAGGAATTATGATGAATTCGACCGCATACATCATGTCCTGAATCATAAGGCGGGCTGTGCACATCGCCGTAGGGTGAATGCTTTGGGCGCTGGCTGTACGGAGGGAGAGCCCGGAGAGTGGCGTGGTCACTTTGCGCACTAATCGGCTAAGTTTTGCGTCCATGACGGATACGGCGGCTCCAGTATCTACAAGGGCAGATGCACGAACGCCATCCACAAGTACGTCTATCACGTTCGATGGGCTTTTCTGAGGGCTTCCGTTGTTCGACAGCGTCACAGCCCTTGCCTCGTGGACTGCGACGACTAGTTTTCCTGGTCGCCCTCGAGTGGACGTGGCCGCATCGGCGACAGTAAGCGACGTCGTGGAGATGGTGAACGTCGGGTAGACGGAACGGGGCGGGACGACGGTGACATAGGCGGCGGTTGGTCATAAGACTGGCTTGGTTGGCTGGGAAAGTTCGAGACGACCTGCGGTTGCTGCATACGATTTCAATAGCGTGCAACGTGACCGACGCGATTACAAGCAAAGCGGATGGGGCGATTGTCAGCAGTGCGCCATCGGTTCGCGGGTCCCATCCATGTCGCAGAACGCAATGGGCGAGCCGGCTGCTGATATGAGTGCATGGTGGGCGGCACTCATGCACGTGGGTGACGTCGGCGTATGTAGGCGACACAGTTTTTCCGAAGGCCTGGGACCTCGCGGTGGTTTTGGTGTAACTTAGGGGGCAAGCCACAGAAATCGATGGGGGCGGCCTGGCTACAACTTGGGCGTAGCTGAGTGGCGCAGATACAGGAGGCGCCTGGTGGTATTCAGGAACAACCTCCGCAATTTCCTGCTGAATGGCTCGGCGGAGCGGAGGTAGAAGTGTACTTGATGGCTGCTGAGCATGTTGCGGGGGAGCAAAGGCCAGTAAAGAGACCTGGCGAGCAACTTCCTCACGCACGAATGACTTGATTTCGGTGAGCAAGGTTGTGTGGTCAGGAACTGCCGACAAAGCCGAGAAACCAGCATAACGTCGTGGTGGTCGACGGGTCATCCAGCACTGCCGCCGCAGCTCGTCGTAACTTTGGCATAATGTAATGACTTCTGCCACAGTGTGAGGGTTGGCCAGGAGCATGGTGAAGGCATCGTCGGCGGTGCCTTTTAGAACATGCGTGATTTTGTCCGCCTGTGACATGTTCAGGTCGACTTTCTTGCACAAGTCAAGGATTTCCTCGATGTAACTTGTGAAGGACTCGCCTGTCTGCTGTGCTCGTTCTCGCAAACGCTGTTCTGCTTGCAGTTTACGAACGGCAGGACGGCCGAACACGTCGACGACAGCGGTTTTAAAAGCGGAACAAGTAGGGAAATCAGATGCGTGGCTGTTGTACCACATTCCGGCCACACCCGCGAGGTAGAAAAACAGGTTACCGAGTTTAGCTGCCTCGTCCCAATGATTGGGGACGCTTTCGCGTTCGTACATGGCGAGCCAGTCCTCGACGTCGGTGCCATCCGCGCCGGTGAAGACAGGAGGGTCGCGGATGCGGGGGACACCGGGACATGGCGTCGGCGTAAGAGGGAGTGTTTGCTGAGCGGCGTCTTGGTGCATGGTAGAAAGCACGGTATGATCGAAGCTCCAAGGGCATCGAATGCGAACCAAAGATGTTTGAAGCGCACAGCACTCTCAGCACATCCACCAAATTGTTAAGACATTTATTGGTTGACACTCGTCGATAATCCACGACAGCGACAGTCAATGCGGGGACCGACTCTCTGCACGAGCTGCTCTTCTTATAAAAAGGGCAACCCACTAGAAGGCACTGAAGAGGACGACCCACTGTTCAAAGGCTTTTCCACAATATATATATATATATATATATATATATATATATATATATATATTGCCACGTTCTATTTCCTAAGTTTTTTTGTTATCGTCCCAAAACACCACACGATTCTCAGCGCAAACCGCGCCTGCAGTTTTCGAGAAGGTTCCGGACTGTAGTAGATCATTTTGTTAAGATCACGCCCACTGTGCGAACGGTACAGATTGTTCTGCAACCTACGCCACCGCCAGCGATAACGCTAGAACATTCGACGGCAAGAGTATAAATGCCGACGCGCTTCGCCGATTGTCAGTAGTTGATCAAAGGCCGACGCTCCGTTCGCCGCTATCAGTCCGAGACTGCTATCTGTGCGAGACTGCTGCTGTAATTGGACTTTCCGTTTACCGGGCACAGGTTCGCCCAAATAAACAGTTAAATCCCAACACGAAGTCTCCTGTCTTTGGCCACGTCACGACCGCGTGACATCTGGTGGAGGTGCTGCTCCGTTCATGTACCGGACGCCCCCGTAAAGCCGTGAACCCAGCCCACGTCGCGGAGAAGATACCGACGCAACCAGGAGCAGCGAACAAGCCGCCGACAGCAAGGGCTACCACAGGAGTACGGGCTTCTACAAGACAAGGCGCGGAAGACCAAGGCTATGACCGCGACTGCAGCGACAATGACAACTGCAGCGTCCCAGCCCACGATGGTCATGCATCAACCCAGGGAACCACCAATTTTCCATGTGTCATCGTTCGAAGACCCGGAGTCCTGGCTAGAAACATACGACCGTGTGGCCGCCCTCAACCATTAGGACTATGACGAAAAGCTGCGTCGTGTGTTCTTCTATTTGGAAGACACCGCAAGGACCTGGCTCGAAAATCGGCAGTCCACGCTCCGAAGGTGGGATGTTTTCTGCGGCGCATTCCTGCAAACGTTCGCGAGCGTCGCTCGCAAAGAGAGGGCCGCTGCTTTATTAGAGACCCGGGTTCAGCTACCAAAAAAAAAAATGTCGCCATTTTCACCGAAGAAATGACCCGACTATTCCGTCACGCTGACCCAGACATGCCTGAGAAGAAAAAAGTTCGTTTCCTCATGCGAGGGGTCAAAAAGGAGCTCTTCGCGGGACTGATGAGAAACCCACCGAAAACCATCCAAGAATTTGTAGCCGAAGCAACCACTATCGAAAAGACCCTGGACATGCGCACCTGACAGTATAATCGTTGCCTGACTGCAGACTGCGCTGTTGCTCAAGCCAGTAACTCCGGAGACCTGCGTGAAACGATCCGAGCGATCGTGCGGGAAGAGCTGCGCAAGCTGTTGCCTTCGGCGCAGCCTCAAGCGGATTCAATCGCTGACATTGTGCGAGAAAATGTTCGGCAATCGCTTCAAATTCCCCACGCACCGCTGCCCGAGCTGGAAGCTATGAGCTACGCCGCTGCGCTGCGCCACAACGCTCCTCCCCGTCCACGCCAAAACGCCGCCCCATCGCACTTCCGTCGACAGACGCCACCGCCGCCACCACCCCCACTGACGTCATACCGTTCGCTAGCGGCCCAGTGCAGTGCACCGAGGAAGACTGACGTCTGGCGCACCCCTGACCATCGCCCGCTCTGCTACCACTGCGGCGAGGCCGGACACACATACCGCCGTTGCCAGTACCGACAGATGGGACTGCGTGGCTTCGCCGTCAATGCACCGCGTCCACAGCCAGGAGAACGACCACGTGACATCGCCGACTACCTGACAGGAACTCGGTGGACACCACGAAGCCCTTCGCGTTCACCGTCGCCCAGCCGCCGCACGTCACCGCACCACCGGCAGTACTCTGGCCCAACGCGGGGCCGGTCTCCTAGCCCGTATCCGGGAAACTAAGGGCAGCAACCGGTGTAGGTGCGGTTGCTGTGCAACGAACTACCGAAGATCCTCCGACGACGACGACGCTGCGACGGAGCTTTCCGAACACAACGCCAAACAGGCAAAGCCCTGACGGTGAAAGCTCACTTACCGAAGGTGGCCTGACGACGCAACATGGAAGCAGCGGAACAAGCCGACGCAGCCGTTACCCGACGCCACGCCCTAACTGTAATACGAGACGGCGAACTAGCGACCTCGACGTTCTTATCGACGGCCACAGTGTGACCGCTCTCGTCGATACTGGAGCCAACTATTCTGTCATCAGTGGGTCGTTCGCCGCGAAGTTAAAGAAAGTTAGGACAGCTTGGAAAGGCCCAGAAATCCGCACAGCCGGAGGTCATCTGGTAACGCCTGCAGGAATCTGCACAGTGAGAGTCACCATTAACGGCCGTATTTATCCTACAGATTTCGTAGTCCTACAGCGTTGCTCAATAGATGTCATCCTTGGCATGGACTTCTTATGCCTCCATGGTGCTGTCATCAACCTAAAAACAAAGTCGATAACGTTATCCACAGAAGAAGCACTACCGCCGCGCACGCCGTCAGGACACCATGCCTTGAATGTGCTGGAAGAACAAGTCACCATTCCGCCTTGCTCAAGCGTCATTATTTCAGTCGGTGCTCCTAAATCACCTGATTTGGAAGGGGTCGTTGAAAGCAGTCAGCATCTGTTGGTCACGCGAAATATTTGCGTCACAAGAAGAATTGCAGAGCTGCAGGGAGGCAAAGCAACGGTTATGCTCACGAATTTCAGCAATAAGTACAAACATGTGAACAAAGGAACAATGGTCGCGTACATCGAAGAAATTGTCGAAGCCGCCAGTGCTTTCGCCCTCGCCGATTCTGCGAAACCTGCTCAGAGGAACCTAGCCCCTCCCATAGCTTTCGACGTCAACCCCAGACTTCCGAACGATAAGCAAGAACAGCTCAAGGCCCTGCTCCTCCAATACGAAGATTGCTTTTCGTCGTCATCGAAAATTCGGCAGACCCCAATCATGAAACACCGCATCATAACCGAAGAAAATGCCAGACCACTCCGTCAGAGTCCATACAGGGTTTCGACGAGGCAACGTGAGGTCATGAAGAGACAAGTTGATGAAATGCTGCGGGATGACATTATCCAGCCGTGCAAGAGTGCATGGGTAATACCCGTGGTGTTAGTGAAGAAAAAGGATGGGACCCTACGTTTCTGCGTCGATTATCGCCGCCTGAACAAAATCACAAGAAAGTACGTGTATCCTCTCCCACGAATAGACGACGCACTTGATCGGCTCCATAACGCCAAGTACTTTTCGTCAATGGACCTCAAGACTGGCTATCGGCAATCGAAGTCGACGAAAGAGACCGAGAGAAGACGGCGTTTGTAACACCGGACGGCCTCTTCGAGCTTAAGGTGATGCCCTTCGGCCTTTGCTCAGCGCCTGCAACTTTTCAACGCGTTATCGATACAGTACTGGCAGGATTGAAGTGGCAGACTTGCCTTGTGTACTTGGACGATGTCGTCGTGTGTTCCTCGAGTTTCGACGAGCACCTTCAGCGCCTTGAAGCTGTACTTCAAGCCATCAAGACTTCCGGACTCACACTGAAGCCAGAAAAGTGCAGATTTGCGTATGAGGAGCTCTTGTTTCTGGGGCACGTTGTCAGCAAGTCTGGAGTTCGTCCCGATCCACAGAGAACAGCCACCATCGCCGACTTCCCGCCGCCCACTGACAAGAAAGCCGTGCGCCGATTTCTGGGCCTGTGTGCCTACTATAGGTGGTTCGTGAAAACTTCGCCCGCATCGCCGATCCTCTCACTAACCTTACCAAAGCCGACGTGGAGTTTCAGTGGGAAACGCCGCAGGAACACCCTTTTCAGGAGCTTAAACATCGCCTCCAGACGCCTCCGTTACTTGCCCATTTCGACGAATTCGCCGAGACAGAAATACGTACTGACGCAAGCAGCGTAGGTCTTGGCACCGTTCTTGTGCAGAGGGCCGACGGACTGGAAAGGGTTATTAGTTACGCCAGCCGATCGCTATCCAAAGCAGAAGCAAATTATTCCACAACAGAAAAGGAGTGCCTCGCCATCATCTGGGCTACGTCAAAATTTCGCCCCTACTTCTATGGCAGGCCCTTCAAAGTTGTGAGCGACCCCCACGCATTGTGTTGGCTAGCCACCTTGAAGGACCCTGCAGGTCGCCTCGCACGATGGAGCCTGAGACTTCAAGAATATCACAATACTGTCATTTACAAGTCCAGCAAAAAACACTCCGACGCCGACTGTTTCTCTCGTGCACCTGTCGACCAACCGCTACCCGACGACCCGGATGACGACTACTTCTTAGGAACAATAACTACCGACGACTTCGCTGAACGACAGAGGGCGGACCCGGAACTTAAGGCCCTCATAGAATACCTCGAAGGCAGGACCGCCGAAGTCCCGAAGGTATTCAAACGCGCACTTGCGTCGTTCTTTTCTACGAAACGGTCTTCTACAAAAGAAAAACTTTTCACCGCTTCGAGCTGAGTACCTCCTTGTGGTGCCTTCAGCTCTGCGACCAGAACTCCTTCAGGCCCTGCACGACGATCCGACGGCAGGGCACCTCGGTGTTTCTCGCACGCTCGAGAGGATACAAAAAAGGTACTACTGGCTACGTCTTACCACCGACGTCACTCGCTATGTGAGAACATGCCGGGACTGTCAGTGACGCAAGACACTGCTGGCAAGGCCAGCGGGACTTCTGCAGCCAATTGATCCACCTTGCCGACCTTTCCAGCAGATTGGTATGGACCTACTGGGGCCGTCCCCGACGTCGGCTTTCGGAAACAAGTGGATTGTGGTAGCTACCGACTACCTCACCCGCAACGCCGAGACAAAAGCCCTACCAAAAGGCAGTGCATCCGAGGTAGCTAGGTTCTTCGTCAAAAATATCGTCCTACGTCACGGCGCCCCGGAGTTCCTCATCACCGACAGAGGAACGGCATTCACTGCCGACTTAACTCAAGCGATCTTGGCATACAGCCAAACAAACCACCGCCGGACGACAGCGTACCACCCACAGACCAACGGCCTCACCGAGCAGCTTAACAAGACGATCGGCGACATGCTGTCAATGTACGTCGATGTCGAACACAAGACGTGAGACGCCATTATTCCGTATGTGACCTTCGCATACGACACGGCGGTGCAGGAGACGACGCAGATATCTCCATACAAATTGGTCTACGGAAGGAGCCCGGCAACGACACTCGATGCCATGTTACCCAACGTCACCGACGAAGAAAACCTCGATGTGAGCGAGTACCTTCAACGCGCCGAAGAAGCCCGACAACTTGCGCGTCTCCGTATCAAGAATCAACAGACGACCGACAGCCACCGTTACAACCTTCGACGACGCTTCGTGGAATACCAGCCCGGTGAACGTGTTTGGGTGTGGACGCCGATACGCCGACGTGGACTAAGTGAAAAGCTTCTGCGACGGTACTCCGGACCGTACAGGGTGGTTCGACGTCTCGGCCCACTTGATTACGAGGTTGTCCCCGACGGCATCACGAACTCCCAACGACGCCAATCGCGACCTGAAGTCGTCCATGTCGCGCGCCTCAAGCCGTTTCATGCGCGTTAACAAACTGAACCAGTGTCTTTTTTGTATTATTGTTGTATTGTAATTTATTCATTGTACTTTCTTGCATTATTATTGTACTTTCCTCTTTAGTTAAAGCATCGGGACGATGCCTTTTTTTCAGAGGGGGGCAATGCCACGTTCCATTTCCCAAGTTTTTGTTATCGTCCCAAAACACCACACGATTCTCAGCGCAAACCACGCCTGTAGTTTTCGAGAAGGTTCCGGACTGTAGTAGATCATTTCGATAAGATCACGCCCACTGTGCGAACGGTACAGATTGTTTTGGAACCTACGCCACCGCCAGTGATAACGCTAGAACATTCGTTGGCAAGATTATAAATGCCGACGCGCTTCGCCGCTTGTCAGGAATTGATCGAAGGCCGGCGCTCCGTTCGCCGCTATCAGTACGAGACTGCTATCTGTGCGAGACTGCTGCTGTAATTGGACTTTCCGTTTACCGGGCACAGGTTCGCCCAAATAAACAGGTAAATCCCAACACGAAGTCTCCTGTCTTTGGCCACGTCACGGCCCCGTGACAATCTATATATATATATATATATATATATATATATATATATATATATATATTATATATATATATATATATATATATATTATATATATATATATATATATATATATATATATATATATATATATATATATATATATATATATTAATATATATATATTAATATATATATCCCATGTTCTCCGCCAGTTAACCCTGCTGCCAATTTGTGCCCGCAAACTTCTTAATATCATCTGCCCACATAACCTTCTGTCTCCCCCTAAACCACTTGCTTTCTCTGATAATCCAGTCAGTTACCCTTAATGACCAGCGGTTATCCTGTCTACGTGCTACATGCCCTGCCCATGTCCGTTTCTTCCTCTTGATTTCAGCTATGATATTCTTAACCCCCGTTTTTTCCCTAATCCACTCTGGTCTCTTCTTGTCTCTCGAAGTTACACCTACTACTTTTTTTTCTATTGCTCGCTGCGTCGTCGTCAATTTAAGCTGGACCCTCTTTGTAAGTCTCCAAATTTCTGCTCCGTAGCTAAATACCGGCAAGATACAGCTGTTTTATTGTGATCTCATACTTAATTATTTTTCTGACCACTCCCTCTACCCCTACCTACACTGTAGGGCAGCAAATCGTCAACCTGGTTGAGCTACCTGCCTTTCTTCTGTCTTCTTGCTCTCTTTTTTTCTGTTGCATTTCATTTTCCTGTGTACTTCACAGAGGCATCATTCATGTGAATGAAGATTCACTGCCTATCGTAAAGTAAAGCAGAAAGGCAATTTTGCTTCATGCATCTGTATTTTAAATTTGCTCTCTTGATAACATGCATGAAAGCTAATAACCAAGTAGCTCGACATGTGTGCGGTCGCACAACAAGACACCAGGTGTTCATCTGTTACTTCGCATTCTAGAAATCCTGAATAGACCTGAGATGTTCATTTTGCCTTTTAGTTTTTGTTTGTGATGCCGCGCACGCCATGTTGTGGTTATTTTATCGGCTGTGTGTATACTGGCACAGCGGGTCGTCTTGGCTCATAGTGAGCATTTATTCTGCGATATAAAATTTCTATGCGTATTCATTTGGCAAATTAGCATGTTTTTAAGAGGAATAACTCAAAAAAGTAAACGTCCAGTCAATGTTTTGTTTCGTTTATGTGCTCGTCATTTTGGCACGGGACTACTTATTTCTGCATATCATCACTTTTTTATCACTCTACGTTTTCTTCTTTTCATTTTTGCGGCCATTTCTTTTTGTATTATCAACATAGACATCGCGTACAATCACAATGACATTACTTTTTCTGGCCGCGTGGTAGCACCACCACGGATCGAATGATACTCGTAGCTCAGACTGCCATTTGAATCTAGTGACATTTACATCTGCAGTCTTATTAGTCTGCTCAAACTCCTTGTTGCTCCATATTTCCGCACGAAAGTTTCTTTATGCTCCGTATAGCCTCCTTAATGAAGTTTCCGTATTCTCCGTAAAGCTTTCCATATTTTCAAATTTTCCCATAATTTCCGTAAATATTTTCCGTATATACGAAATGACTTCCGTATCTTTCCATATCTTCCATCAGAAATTTTTCGTATGTCCAATAATTTTCCGCATCCTTCCATTTTTGCATAAAAAGCTTTCCGTATATGCCATTACATTTCCGTAGGCCTCCATAAAAATCCATATCTTTTCCGTAGAGCTCATAAGGGAATCGCACGGAGTCCATATGTTTTCCGTAAGATTTCATACGGAACGTTTCAGTAGGACATACATTCCTCTTGAGGGATATAGGCAATATACCAGTCATATTTTGAGAGTGCTTGCCAAATGTGCTCCACCCCATTCATATTCTTCCAGTTACTTCAATCTCGTGGTTCAGCTCCGCAGTTATTACCTGCCCTAAGTAGACATATTCTTTTACAACTGGAAGTGCACTATTACCTATCTCGAAGAGCTGCTCTTTTCCGAGGTTGTTGTACATTACTTTCGTTTTCTGCAGATTAATTTGAAGACCCACCTTTCTACTCTCCTTGTCTAACTACATAGTCACGAGTTGCAATTTGTCACCTGAGTTACTCAGCAATGCAATGTCTCTCCATTAACTCTTATCTCTAACTGTTCCCATTCTAGGCTTCTGGAAATCTCCTGTAAGAACGCCGTAAATAACATTGGGGAGATTGTGTCCCCCTGCCTTACGCCCCTCTTTATTGGTATTCTGTTGCTTTCTTTATGAAGCACTGTGGTAGCAGTTCATCCCCTGTAGATTTCTTCCAGGATGTTTATATATGCTTCATCGACGACCGGATTCCGCAGTGTCTGCATGATGGCTCATATTTCGAATAAATCAAACGCGTTTTTGTAATTTATGAAGGCTATGCATAGTGGTTGGTTATATTCTGAGCATTTCTCTATTACCTGATTGATAATATGAATGTGATCGATTGTTGAGTAGCCTGCTTGAAATCTTGCTTGTTCCTTTGGGTAACTAAATTCTAATGTTTTCTTAACTCTGTTAGCAATTACCTTTGTAAATAGCTTTACACTAAGGAGAGCAAGAAGATCATCTTGCAATTCTTTTTGTCCTTGTCATCTTCTTTCTTATGTATTAGGATGATAGTAGCATTCTTCTAAGACTCTGGTACTCTTCCCGTTTGGAGACACTTCGTAAACAGGGCGGCTAGTTTTTTTAACACAATCTCTCCTCCATCTTTCAGCAGATCTGGTGTTACCTGATCCTCACCAGCACCTTTGCCTCTTTGCATGCTCTCTAAGGCTTTTCTTACTTCTTCTGTAATTACTGGTGTGTTGTCTTCTGGTTACTGCTAGATCCTGTAGTATTAGGGTCGTGGTTGTCCCGGATACTGTACAGATCCCTGTAAAACTCCTCTGCTATTTTAACTATCCTACACATATTGGTAGTTATTTCGCCTTTTTCGTCTCTTGGTGCAGACATCCAATTTTTCCCTATCCCAAGTTTCCTCTTCACTGCTTTGACGCTTCCTCCGTTTTTCAGATCGTGTTCAATTCTCTTCATGTTATTCCTTCTTACATCGCATAACTTACGCTTAATAATTAACTTCGAAAGCTCTGACAGTCCTATTCTGTCGGTTGCGCTTGAAACTTTCATGTTTTGACGCTTCTTAATGAGATTCTTCGTTTGCTTGGGAAGGTTACCAGTGTCCTGTCTAACTACCCTGCCTTCAGCTTCCACTGCGCACTCCGTAATGATACTTCTCACATAATTATTTATTGTATCTACGCTAAGGTTGGTTTCCTGAATAGGAGCAGAATACCTGTTATGAAGCTAGACTCTGAAGTCCTGTACTTTCCCTCTCAGTGTTAGCTCATTGATTGGCTTCTCGCGTATGAGTTTCTGTCATTTCTTCTTCAAGTCTAGGCGAATTCTAGACCGTCACTGCATCGTACATGGTCACTGCATCGTACCCTGCCAACCACTTCCACATCCTGCACGATGCCTGGGTGTACACTCAGTAAAAAGTCGATTTCGTTCTTATTTTCACCATTAGTGCTCCTCTACATCCACTTACGGTTTCCTCGTTTTCGGTAGAAGGTATTCGTTATCTTTAAATTATTGCGTTCTGCAAATTCTACTAGTAGCTCTCCACTGGCATTTCTAGTACCGATCCCATTTTTTCCTACTGTCTGGTCTCCAGCCTTGCTTTTTCCCACCTATGCATTAAAGTCTCCCATAAATATATTATACTGTGTTTTTGCTTAACTCATTGCCCATTCCCCGTCTTCGTAGAATCTTGCAACTGAAGCGTCAGCATGGCTGGATGTATGCGCGTATGGCTGTATCACCTTCATTTTGTATCCCTAATTGAGTGTATTTACGTGACCTACCACCCTTTCATTATTGCTATAGCAATTCTCTATGTTCCCAGCTATGTTTCTGTGAATAAAAAACCCCACTCCGAGTTCTCCTCTCTCAGCCAAGCCCCGATAGCAAAGGACATGCCCATTCTGTAGCACCATATAGGCCTCAATCGTCCTCCTAACCACAGTGAGCCCCATTATACACCATTTAACACTCTCTAGCTCCTCGAATACTACAGCTAGATTTGTCTCACTTGGTAAGGTTCTAGAATTGAACGTTGCCAATTTCAGGTTCCAATGACCACCTGTCCGAATCCAGAGATTCTTAGTACCCTCTGCTGCGTTGCAGATCCGACCACCACCGTGGTCAGTTGCTTCGCAGCTGCTGGAGACTGAGTGCCGTGAGGTCATTGACGTATGTATTTGAAGGTAGTGGCCAGATACTGCCCCAGGGTCGCCAATCCTTCTCTGGTGAGACCCTCCCCCGTTAGCTCGGGTCCATGGTTTGCTACACACCAAACACCTGCTTACACAGACGCCCCTGTGGACATAATTAAATCAGTGGATATATATATATATATATATATATATATATAGAAAAAGGAGTAATTCACACACAACGAACGTTTCAGCACAGTTTAGTCCGACGTTTCGACCGTGGGACCGGTCTTCGTCTGGGGACGAAGACCGGTCCCACGGTCGAAACGTCGGACTAAACTGTGCTGAAACGTTCGTTGTGTGTGAATTACTCCTTTTTCTATACTATCAGAGCCTGCGTGATACTTCCTATAATCCCTATATATATATATATATATATATATATATATATATATATATATATATATATATATATATATATGTATGTATGTATGTGTGTGTGTGTGTGTGTGTGTGTGTGTGTGTGTGTGTGTGTGTGTGTGAACGAAACACGATTTTCTAGTACTATTGCCTGCATTGATGCCAGGGACCAGACTTTTTCAGGCCCTATGTGTAAAGGTCCGTCGATATGGCCTTTGACAAGCATACATAAATGTTCTGATGAAGGCCGGTCCCCGGCCAGAACGTAGACAATGAAAGATCCTTTTTAGTTCTCTCGACCATTTCACTTGAGCACCTATATTACTACCGAATCCAGGAAGAACTTCAAGATATATGACTATGCCATGGTGGTCGTTGCACGTCTAATATTATTTTCATTTATTGTAGTCCCAGGAGATAGCAGGCTGTACTGAACAGCATATTGGTGATGTCCTGGCAGTCAGTAAGCCAGGCCAGTGAACCTTGGCTGCAGTACAGCGAATGTCCAAAACTGATTAAAAGATGGTCGTTATGTATACATAGCAAGTAATGTATGAAATTTAATGTACTAAAAGCAGATTTTATTATAAAGGAAGATGTACTAGAAGGCTCCTGACTTATTGACAATCTCGCGTTCTTTAACGTGCAGTGTCTTCGCACAGCACACGGGCCTCCATTCTCTTTTGCCTGCCCCGAAATGCGATCACCCCGATCCCAATTTCACTGAAACATGCTCAGCTTACTCAAAAGACACAGCTAATTTCTGAACATGAAAAAGCATCTCAACTAAATGCAAAAGTTTTTCCTACGGCTGTCGTAACGTTGCACTGTCAGTTTCAACGGGGACATCAGATGTAGAATCAGCTGCATGCATTGCCTAACTGGAAAGTGAACACCACTCTAAACACTTGTCGACTAAGTTACGGCCCATGTATACAACATTGGCTGTAACGCTAGCTCAATCGCAAATACAAAGTCATTGCTTAGTTGATACAGGTACCGATATCCATTCAATACGTCGCAGGACATGGCCTGTAAGTAGTAAACATATGATGATATATGGTGTTTTTGGCGCAATAAGTAGTAAACATAATTTTGTTATTGGCAGCAAATAGTATTTCGATGGACAGACAAGAATAACCCTCTCCCTTTTTCGATTTTGACTACCCGACGTCATGCTGCTTCGTTCTTTTGCAGAAACTGCCGTGCGGGTGCACGAAGTATCCCATTCGACACGGTTAGAATGAATTCGTCGACGGCCTGGTAGGTAGTTTTTGTGTGTGTGCGTAATTGGGACCCATTGAAAAGAAAGTGCCCATCCGCATCATATTTTCAGCCAGATGGTTATCATATTAGCTTCAACTGACAATAGACTCTTTAAGCTCTATAAACGAGGTTTTCGAAACTGCTCGTAATTAAGCTCAATTTTTTTCTTCGTGTCAGATTATAAATAAGTTTTCATATTAAGTCAATAATCACCCCTCTGTTCATTTTCCCAACGTTTCATTTTCTCTTTACGGGGTCCCGAGGACTCGTATGCACCCAAATGAATCTTGTGTTTAACGTAGCTCTGACGCCAGGACAGCGCTGCAGGCTCCTTTTGCTCCTTTGGTGTGATGCGCGCGCGCGGATAAAACTTATTACGACGCAGCAAAGCCTTAAATCTCAACGCTCTGGTAAACTACGACAAGCCTGCCTTCCTGACAGCGTGACTGCCATGTCACACGTACAATAACCATGATTGAGGTCGCTGTACACATGACAAATGATCAAGTACGACCTAAACTTATGCAAAATGAAAACCTTACCGAAGGCGTATAATATGTACACACAGAGACCTCTACGACAAGCCTGCCTTCGTGATATCGCGACGACTATGTCGCGCATACAAGTACCATGAGGTTGTTGTACACATGACAAATGATTGAGTACCTCCTAAATTGATGCACAATGAAGGCCTTACCAAAGGCGTATATTGTGTACACACAAAAGCCTCATGCATTCTGCCTACGGACTATGTTCACCGCTATAAAAAGAACTTGTGTAATGAAGGCGATAATCTTCTCTTATGTAAGGCTTGCAAACGTCACTATTCAGGCAATAATGTGATATATGAAAACGGTATACCACATTCCAGTGAAGCGTTCCAGTTCTGGCGACTTGAGATTCAGGGCAGGTATAGTCCTACAATATGTGTTACGATACCAAAAGATATGTCCTCTCACAACAATATGTTATGCTTGTGATTACAGTAGCATGTGAGGAAATAACGGAGAAACGATTCGCATCAGACAGGTTCGGAAGTCTTATGTACCAGTATATATAACAAAAGCAACATTGGTTTTGTGATGATCACAAACTAGAGCTTATTTTTCAAACTAGTGTCATGGAGTTTGCTCTGGTTCTATTCCAGGTATCGGCCTTGCTGATTCCGGGAAATCTCTGTTTGTAAATCTGGTTACATTTCAGCTGTCGGCTCTGTTAACACTATGAATCTCCTATGTGTCAGTGCGTTTCTTGCCCGTCTTTTCTTTTCAAGAAACGTTTCTTAGACAGCACTTTCAAATGTCCCCTCTACATCTGATGTTCTCCCATCAGTCTAAGTCGATTCACAAAGCAGTGAAAATTGTTTACATGCTTCTGGATATCAGCTCAAACTTTATATTTAACTGAAATATAATTGTCGAATGTGGGGCTTTTTCAAATCTTCATCACCGACAATATGTTTTAAGCGTATTAATATTAAGCTTCTTTGTTTATTGTTGTCAACGTGAAGCTGTTCGTACATTAAAATGTTATAGAGCATTGTAACCAGCTAAACACGGGCGCCCTGTTGCTGTCATGGTTGGAGATGTGCATTGAAATGGTGAAGTGTTTTATGCTTTTCTGGGACAAAAAGTACGGATGTACATGCTCCGGACCAAATCAAAATAAACTTACTTACTGAATAAATTGAACGACATCACCTTGTTCAGCAAACATATTGTAAAAGAACCATTGTCAGAATAACTATCCACCAAAAAACGAATAGAGGTGTCATCAATTGCCACACTAAAGAAATATATTTTTATGCAAGTAGGTGTGCAACGATTTTTTAAAACATAAGCTTTTTCCCCGCTCACACTTCTCAGAACAGGCCCGAACTGAAACTGTGCCTCCTGTAGATGTTTTTTGGTGGTTTGGTGAATTTTTCTGTGCCCTTTTATTGCAAGAAACATTTTTAGCTAGCAGCTACAATGGTGTTCTGTGGAATCTCGCTCAATGGCCATTGCCACACCGTTCCCTGTTATGGTGAGCGGATGGATGGAACGCGAGACTTTTAGTCCTGAGAGACACGATTAGCGCTCAGTAGGCATCTCTCGTGTTGGCACCATCAGGCTAAGCCTCAGCACCGCATCGTAGGGTTTCGGTATCGCCTAATGTTGTTCATTGTTGGGGCTTCTGATGGTGGAGCACGACCAACTTCGGTATTCACAAATCTCCTCGACAAGAACTTCGTCCTTCACTTTACTGAGTTGAGCAGAGCACAACGTATCGACTGAAAATCAAGCTGCGTTTCTCAAGAATCGCTGCAGATTATCGCTGATATCCAGTGACGTTCTCTTCGTAGAGATGGGACTCCCAACGACTTCTTCAAGTCAACGTGAAGCACCGAGTGAAGGAACGTCCAACAATACAGGGCCGAGACTTCCACTTTCCTTCTTAATAACTCGAATTTCGTTTTTCCGACAATGAGTTGTTTCGTGGCCATGCGGCTCCACCATTATCCTATATTTTTCACTTTACAAGGTCTTCCTACTCCGCCAGACCATCTGCTCTATTACGGTTGCGTGTTGCGCCCAAGGCCATTCAAGCCTTCCGTCATATACTGTTGCACGTGCTACAGACGAGGTCATATGAAATCCTCCTGCCACTTCCCAGGCAAAGATTAAACAATAGAAGCTGCACTATCATCATTGTTTCAGTGCGGCCTCTCTAAACCAACGATCGTGCCAGGACTTTACCACTGTGCTGTACGAAGCATGCTGCGACAATTAGAACACTGGCCGCCATTGTGAGCGACAATCAGCAATACCATCATTGCAGGAAGCATCAAACCAACTAGGCACTTCCAATCACTAAACTCTCCCCACTTAAATGGATGAAGATTCAAAGCTTCGAACGAAGACACCTCCCAAATACGATAAACTCTCATACAGTGCAGCAGTTAAAGCACCTCACTCAAAACGTCGGCTTCCAATACCATTGCCACAGAAACCGTGCCATAGGAGGACTCGACTGACACATCTGACAAAGACCCATATATTGATCTTTGCCTGGCTAATATCTAGATAGAAGTAGAACATCTCGAAAAACGTCGTGCACAGATTCGCCGGTTACGTCAGAGTACAGAACCGCAGCCGCCATCATCATTGACTGAAATGGCACACGCCAAATCAGTCACCTGCAACACCGACGTCACCACATGAGCTCCTGTGCTTGGTGGGCCAACAGCTCCAGCAACTCACGTTGGTGTCAGTAGCTAAACCACATTTATAAATATGGCCAGTCAGTCTACAATGTCCTCAGAAGGCATTACACAGTGGAATTGTCAGCGCATCTCCGGGAAGTTCGAAGAAGTTTTTCAACGCTTAAGATATGGGAAGCTACATGTTTGGGCATTGCTGCTTCAAGAAACCATCGCTCTGCCACAAATTCCAGGATTCTCAGCGTACTCCTCCACATCTATCATGGATCGCAGAAGCTGATAAGGTTGCTGCATATGTTCGGATCACTTTTCCTCAGTGGCATATAGACCTTTCTCGGTGACGCACACTGTGAAAAGTAGGAGTGAAAAGCAGGAGTACGTCTACTGCGAAATGTTATAGTTGTGCCTTACTATGCTCGCCTTTACAGCGGCAACGTGGCTTGCGTAAGCCTTGGCTGGATGTTTGATCTCTGCCATTGTGATCCTGGACGACAAATATTAGTGGCTGGTGGTTTTAACGCACCACACACGACTTTGGGATTTGCTGCATCAAGTACGTGGTTGTATGTGTGTATTGACAACTTCATGGACAATTTCGCCCTTTTATTTGATGTATCGTTATATACTCGGCGCCGCGTGTGACAGCATACGCCTACGCAATCGTCAGACTTATTCTGGTGGCTTGGAAGCATGTCGCTGCCTTGGGCATGTGAACCGAATTGTTGGGGCAGCGTCCATCATGTCATTCGCCCTGGCCTTTATACAAGTTTTCTGGTCGTGTTCATCGTCTCTGTTGAGTTGTGAACTGTGTTCGCTACCGTTCCCCATCTGAAGCCATCACCAATAGAATCTGCGCCAATCCTTCGGTTCATCTCTGTATGGCACTGACCGTAACTACAGGCACAACTTGGTTTTACGAATCTCGGCCAATCCCATATTTACATATCCTTCATCTCTGGGCTGCACGCTGACAAGCAGAAGTTGCGTTAGAGTAAACTTCAGCACCAACTACAGCGCATATAGAGTTCAGCGCCGTACAGCGGTAGCTTGTCGTCATTAACGGTGCTTAGGAAGAGGCCGTTCGGTGGATTGGTTTGCTTCTTTCGGATTTTTGTAATCAAATGCGTGAATACGGAGGATATTTTGAGTAGTGCAACGGGGTCACCGTCCCCCTAATCCTGAAGCGTCGGCTATGCTGACAACTGGCGAGACTCCGTCCAGTTTCGCATTTTTAGCTGCCCGTTAGCCGCACCACCTCCTCTATTTACTGCACAAGCATTACTTCCTTACATATGCGGGCACTGTACCTTCATTAAAAGTTGTGGATGGCAATTCAAATTCCTAACACGATACCCGAGTTTCCGGCAGCCATAGACAAAGCCGAATCACACAGTGCGCCGGGAAATGATGGACCCACCTTATTAACTTTATAAAAATACAAAATAAAACCTTCTTGCACATCCCCTGGAGACAATTAATGAGGCGCGGGCAGCTAGCTTCTTCCCAGGTACATGGCACCCCGTCAAGATGATTGCTTTCCCGAAGCCAGGAAAAACTACAGATAATATCACTCATCTGAAGCCTAAATCCTTAACATCAACTCTGCTGCCTATAGGCTGGTTAACCTCCCTGCCGTTCTTTTCCTCCTATTCTCCTGCACAACCTAATGGAGCGAATGCTTTCGACCCATCCTAACTGATGACTTGAATGGTACTCCTGGTACCATCCTGTGCAAATTGGATTTTGCCCCACTTGGGCACCGAAGATGGGCCGGGACACCTGTGTCCTACCGTGCTCATAGGAGGTTGCTCTCGTTGTACTCAAACGCTATTGTCGATAAACAATTGAAAAGGTTATGACCATGTCAAAAATGAAGCAATAGCTGCAATTTTACCTTGCCTTGGCCTTCTGAGAATCGCTTGCACCTTCGTTTAGGCCTTCCTAGGTGAACGAACATTCTCTATCCGGCTGCCTGGGCATGCAGAAGTTCTGTTCGCGTTTTTTCGTGGTGTTCCACAAGGATCTGTCCTTGCACTAGTTCTTCTCAGCATTGCCCTTCTTTCACTTGCGTGGCAATAGCTGGCAGTATCTGACATTTACTTCTTGATGTATGGCGACAATATTACTATGTGAATGGCCCACCCAGATCTCGCTCGTCAAGAACAGGGACTTCGAACGGCCTTTGTTACTAGGGCTTAATGTGGCCATATCGGCTTAGAGTTATCGAATGAAAAAACAGCTTTCATGACCGTTGGAAACAAGTGCGAGAGCTGTGCACTTTTAGGCTGACTTATTCACCTCTCCTTCAATCTTGAAAGTGTACAGGAGGGCTCAAGTCTTTCCATGTTGTGGCTCGGAATTGCTCAGATTGGTTCTGCGTCTACATGGGCAAGAACTCAAAGCAACGTAAGGAGGAAAAAATTCACCCTATTCATCCAATTGGTGAAAATTTGGGTGGCACGCCACCTTAGCAAGGCTGTTCTTCAACCACGCCTTGTGTACCAAGCCTAGAACCATATTCTAACAAGAGCAGAATGGGCTCGTCTCGAAAGTATTTATCACGAAGCTATGCGTGCGATCACTGGGATTTCGCGAATGACGATCTTTCTGACTTTGCAAACAGAATCACGAATGAACATCATTGATGAATTGGTACATCAGCGTGGTTCGGGACGTGCACTGCAACTGACTCTTTATACCATTGAAGCGTTAGCTCGATACATGGGATTCACAGTACCAAGTCTATCTGTTACGACCACTACTGATCTCTGGTAGAATATACAGCTCACGGACAACAAGGCTCTTGGCCGTCCTCACCACCCGATTCCTCGCCAGATCACGGCGATGTCCTCCCGTCTTCGTCGCACCAAGAACACACAAGGTATCCTTGTACGGTATGTCGACACCAGTATCACTAAAGGCTTGGTTTGTGGTTTAAATTCATTTGTGGTTTATATTCTACGTTTGTATTATGAGCGACCATACCAACAGAGTGCAAAATTATTATTTTGGGGCCTTCATTCTTCCAGTACAGAAAACTAAAGCACGATTTTCTCTGTAAGCCATGGATAGCTTCTTATGCCAATGAAATGCCGACATGCGTGCAGTTTGCCTTACGTGCATGTTCATAATTTCAGGTAGGTCACACTGATATGTACAATACCACTACAGCACTCATTACATTTGAGTAATGGTTCGGTGCAAGAAATTCCAAGTTTATTCATTTTGAATGCTCTCTTTTTAAAAGAAATTCATGAGTGGTACATGGGAGTGGTACGTGAGTACGTATTGAATGATGCTACTACATTGCAGCTCTGCAGGATGTAATCATACTCTTCGAAGTGCTCCAGTCATCACAAGGCATGCTTTCTATACCTGCACGTTGAACCGAACAACAAATTCACTGCAACTCACCCTCTACTTTTTGGTCACATGTACTCTGTTGGGCATATGTAGTACTTGATCGTGCGGTGCCGAGTCTTCGTCACTACTGTAAAATAGAAAAAGAATTCTTTAGCTTCAACATTCAGGGGCCGTATTCACAAAACTCACTTACAAAACAATTTTCCCGCAAGAAAAATTTTGTTGTGCAAGTCGATTCAAGAAACGAAAAAAACGCCGTAAAAGACCATCGTTGTTACATCGGGCGCTGCAATAAAACGCACTGCGACTGCCCGAGAACATGTAAGCGATGGTGATGCAGTTGGTATAATTGCTTACGTCACTGAAAAATGCTCGTAAGGTGATTCATGAAGCAAAACTTTTGCCTAAAAACAGCGTAGCTAGGAGAAAATCCTAAGAGTGGTCTGTACCTCTCTTAGGAACAATTTGGTTACTTAGAACTTGCCAGCGCGACGTTATACTTTCGTGCCCTGGCTGGTTTTGAGTTAATTCACGCTGATGTATGGCTGCCTGCTGACTGCTGGTCGTTTTTGTTTATTTCGGCACTTTGAGTTTCATATGTTCTTTTTTTACGCAGTGCATTGTATTGACAATCACTGTCGCCAATAATTTCGGAGTCGCAGTAATTGAACAATCCTATTGGGCGTCAATAGCGTAAAGTTAGGCAGGTAAAAAGTTGTGATTGGATGAAAACCAATGTGCTACTTGAATGGTCAGTGCATTCAAACGCAGCACTGAATATGGTCAACCTTATTTGTTATGTTGTTGTGTTGCGCCCCATCTCCTCTAATTAAAAGTACAACTCGAGAGGCTCACCTTATCGGTGGAATTTACCGCCCAAGAGGTTAATGGAAGCGCATTCTTTGCACTCTATTGGGAATAGAAATGAGCGGAACATTTCTGTTAGCTGTTCATAAAGTATATTCTGTGGTTGTGCTATAGTGTACTTCTTCTGGCTTTAACTCTCTAATTGGCACAATCTCTGAAAAAGAGCTGTCGATACACTTTGGGAAAATCTGGAATGGGCGCGTACTTTGTAAACCAAAGTGTATAAGGGGTGTGCGTGATTACGCATTGAACTACAAACAAATCAAGCGTTTTCACCTTCACTGTTCAGAAACCGATATTGGCCATGATAATATGACAAGCAGCTGGGATAAATGCTTTTAGTAATTTTAAATTACACCGGAAATGTGCAAACTTTCACGATTCTGGAGCAAAGCTTGGCTGAATTCGTCCTTGCGACAGTTACCAATCGTTTCACTTGGCGCACGAATATGATTGGAAGGTAGAGCGAGCCAATGACATGTATTTTGTGTGACGCAGTGACCACTTCACCTGGGAATAATTGCGTTGCGAACACAAAACCCCCGTCGCGTGTTCTGATCGAAGCAGACGTTAAACGTAAGCAGATGACGGCTTGCCTGGCAGGTGAAGCTTGTGATTTGTTGCGAAGCAATACTCTTAACATCAGCTCACTCCGTGACTTTGCCAAAACACTTCTTTCGTCTGGTACGCCTGCCGTGTTCGTCATATCACCCCCTCGCACGTAAGAGAAAATTTTGACACGCCGTGAAAAATGCGCCAGTACTTTCTAAAAGGTTTTTTACATGCTGTGCAGTTCTCGAAAACAACATGGCGTCGTAAACAGCGTATCGGTCGGTGCGAATTTCAACAAATTCTCTCGCGTGAGTTCTTTTGGCGTTCGACTGAATTAGTTCTGATTACCACCACTTTTTCGGTGCTATTAAGCGGTTTGAAAACCAGCGGCAATGTATTGGTGTACGGTGATGGGTAGCGAAGTCTGTGCCTCGGGTGTGTTTTTCAAGCACAATCGGCGCCTGTGCCTCAGCGAATACTAGCACTCTAAAAAGGTAGAATGTGTGTTTGTGCGATCGTAACAGCTCGTTCACTTCATTTTCCAGTCTCTCAGTTGGGTGCTGTTTTCGATTGACAGCGTTTTGGCTCGTTACTTTAGTGAGCTCAAGTACGAACAAAAATGCATGATCTACGCGCTGTGTTCGGTTGTTGCTTCGCCACTGGTTAGCCCGTATGCTTCTATTTTCTTGTGAGATGTCTAGTGTTCGGGAGTGAAACGATGTTCGTTGTGAACAGTGGTGCTGTGTTGACGTTTTTCGGCTTGGGAACAGGCTGTGCTCGTGTGACCGAATATTGAAAGACAGCGTTGATAACTGTTTCGCCCTGCGAAGCTGCAGCGGTGGGGCTTGGCGTTTTAGTTTGTTATCTCATAACTTTTCCTTTTTGTAATAACCATAGTCCGAGCGCCAAGATGCGACGAATGAAATCTGCGAGACACTACCTTCTCTTGTGGATCGTGTTGCTCTGGCAGCACGCTTACACTGTTCTTCGGTATGAACGTGAAAGTTCTACGTGCCAGCGAGAGGCTATGAACACCAAGCTTTCCTCTAGCTCTCAGAAAGAGCAAAGATTTCATCGATGCTTCGCTTTGTATAAAGTTGAAGGCCAGTGCCAGCTAACTAAAAGTTCGCTAGTTTGACTGGCCATCGTTTTGCACGGAACTACAGCCTTGACAACAGCATCTCATGGCCAGTTCTGACACTATGTCAATGGGCGTGCATGCTTGGCCAGCCTTTCATTGCTATGTCATCGGCAGCTTCCAGTCTGCAAATGTTCTCTGCCTGTTGGACACAGAGAACACTTGCTCCCTGATGACACTGATGGCTACTAAATGCTGCCATCGGTGAGTTGACCTTGCGGTACTAAATTCGTTGCTATTTACGTAGTACTATACCGTGTGCAATTTTTCAGCCCAGCACATGTTATAATGTCCTATGTTAAGTTCAAGCACAAAAATTTTGCTACTATTGTTATATACATACATATGTTATTAAAGAGAGGGGCGCAAATACATCAGCAGTTTTTTGGTAATTTCATACTGGCGAGTTTTTGTTTGATTATTAATTTGGGCCTGTGTATTTATTACTTTAATAGTTGGAAAGCTAATGTGAATTTATTTTCCTGGAGCCAGGTTGCACTTGAGGAATTTGTTATTTTGAAAAATTAGTGCTCTAGATGATTACCGCTGTGGTAGCACAATACTTCACTAGGACATATATATTGCGGTATGTAAATCCTACATGGGGCTTCAGTTTGTCTCCAAGTGTGTATAGCAGATTTGATCCCTTTGATGACGTGATAGCTTCCTCACGTAAGTATTAGGAGTGAGTGCTTTAAATATTTGTTTCTAAGTGTATTGTTTTTGGCCCTTCCCAGATTGCAGCATTTGTTAAGGTCCTGTGATGCATCGGTAGCACTCACTGGCATATCAAGCCTCCTCATGACTTGGAGAACCTGTACAAAAATAAGAAGGGCACGTGCTCCCTAAATGTGCAAGTCTATATAACTGATGGGACTAATATCATTCAGCGTACCTAGAAGCGGCCAGAAAAAAATCGATGGCAGCCATCTGGAAGGACTGTGATCTACCTGGGAGCTTCGAGGGAACAAAACTGCCTAACGGCTGGTTGCAAGGTTAGTATTTTTAAATACAAATGATTAGGTATACATCACTTACTGTGCATCAATTAAAAACCAAAGCATGGTTGCTTGCAGGGGATACCTGTTTTATTCGCACACATATTGCTTATTGAACATTTTCAGAAGAAAATTATGCGATAGTTAACAAATTTGAAAGTGGAAAGCCTGAAGCCTATAAATAAAACTACACTTATGTGAGGCTGAAAAGCTCTCATTTTTGAACAAGTACAAATACTTTGAATCCTTATTGAGCTCTTGTGACACACACTGTGGATCAAGTGCTCTGGAAGTGAATAGCAACTTGGTGGAAATCACCTGGCTATTCACAACTTGCCAGAAGAAAGACCTACCGTGCCTCAGGTGACATAGGGCTGGTAACTGCAATTTTCACTTGATGTAGCTTTCTCTCTGTCAGTGCTGTGGCATGTTCCGTTTCAGCCGAACGTGTTCTCCACGACTGCAAAGTGATGTATTTTTTCTACAAACTGTACCTGACTTAGAGGCCAACTCCGGCGAATTTTCAATCATGTCGAGGTAATGGTGTTTTTAGGTTCCCGAGACGCTCTTGCCACGAGCCCAATAGCTGAAGTTCTCAGAAAAATTAGAGAAAAAATTATAAGCAAAAAGGTGCAAAGCCGAAACCAAAACTTGACCGAGATCCCAGTCTGCGTATGACGTACTTTTTGGAAAGAACCGGAGGCCAGCCATATGCTGGTTCCGCCGGCGCGTAGTATGAAAACTGTGAAAGTCAGACCAGCGAAGCGCCGGCCAAACACCACAGGGTAAGGAAGAAATTATTCCCGTGCTATACAGGTGTCAAACGCTGCCGCCGTCGCCTTGTGGCCAGCACAATAAACGCTGTAGTGGCCAAAATAGCAATGGCATCAGCTGCGTCACTGCCGTTGACATGACAAACATGACGTCACACAGAAAGTGTTGCTCAAAATTCTGGCAAGCGAGGTGAGCTTCTCGAGGCAATCTTTAAAATTGATTTGCAAACATTCAGCGCATTTTTCAAGCCTGTACTTTAGCATAAATTACCTAAATATGCAAATTAAGTACCCAGTCAATTTTATTGAGACACATTGACTTCGAAAAATTGCCGGAGCTGTCCTTTAGGTATCCATTGTTCCACTACAAAAGTGATGCTCGGTGTGCCTCAAAGCCATGGCTCCTCATCACCATGTCTGTGGCTAGTCTACTCGAGCAGCAATGCGATGCAGCCAGCACTCAGTCATGTAGCGCTCCTTTGGTGTTCTGTGGAGAGACACAGCATATCCATCCGGCAAGACACTGACAATAATAATAATGATGACTGTTGGTGAAACCTGTTGGAGCCCATTGTGTTTATTGTGTATCATTGTTTCCTCTAATGAAGTGCATTTTTGAAAGGTCTTCTTTGTTTGGAATATTAAATGTGAGCAACAAGCACAGTCATATTCCACAAGTTTTTTGTGTCTTAAGACTGCCCATTTTCTCCTATATGATGTCCACTATCTCCATTATGCTGTATGGTGAGCTGGCTATGTCAGATAGCTTTAAAGTAAAGAACATTAGCTGTTCTCTTGTAACGCAGTCTAACTTGTGTTCCCTAGTGAACTTATTTGTGGTCAGATTATCGCATCTAGTGTAAAGCCGAAATAGAATATACCTTATTAGCTTATGCCTGCCAGAAGTTTGATGCCTTCGCTTACAAAAATGCTGTTTTGAACTTGCATCATAATAAAATATCTTTATAGTCTTCACTGTGTGTGTGTATGCTGAGACTTCCTTTGGTTATACTATTTCTGCATACTTGTCTTCGGCTTCTAAAACTACGGCTTCTGTAAATATGAGCACATATTTACAAAAGCGCTATTTTGGACGTAGCATGATGTAACTATGATCTGTATTTTTCTAAGTTTCCGCAGTAACAAAGAATCAGGTGCTGCATGGTCAATTACTGTGTATCACGAACAGAGCACAGGAGATCAACATAAAGAAAGGGACTGCCAGTGACGGTTGTTTTTTGCTCAAAGTTTATGACAGCAGAAAGAGCACATTGTGATGTATGGTGTAGTTTGAATTGTATACGTAGAAACATCCTGTGCAGCTGCAGTTTAACCTCTTAGAGGTGCAATATTCAGCAGTTCCTTTGTGCGGGAGCATTCCAATATAATTAAATTTTGCATGGAAGATACCAAACTATGACACTAATTTAAAAGCTGTTGTAGTGCTAGTGGGCAAGTAAAATTGAACTGAAGTTTTTAAGATGCATGTTAATCAAAGTGCCTGTGTGTTTCTGCATTTCACTGCCACAAATCACAGCATCCATTGTCGCCAATGATAATTTGTTTGCATTCTTTGTAGTGCAAAAAGTAAAGCCATGGATGCGGTAGTCTTGTACTTAGTCGATATAATCGATCAATATACACTCATTTGTATAGCACCAATGATGTATTGTATACATAGGCTCTGGGAAGTGCCTCCATCTGGATTATTTTATTTGGAAGCAAGAGCATCATCGCCACTCCTAGTATATTTAACACTAGATTTTAGTACCTGTGTAATGTTATCCCACTGCCAGTCCGTCCTTCAACAGTCTACTGCCCTGTTTCTACTGTGTAACTTTGTCAATGTACACTTTGCTCGGATAAGTTTGTTCATATATTAATTGTGTATTATGCAAATGAGTTATCATCTATGCAGCTTTTCATGTATTTTATAAAAGTTTTTATATTTAATTTATATGTAGCTATAGCATGCATTTACTTATCTTTTTCTAGGTGCCTGTACCATTGCTTAGCCCTACAAGGGTACTGGTACACTCTAATATTGAAGCTGGCATCTTAAGGGAAGATGCTACTCGAAGACACATTTTTTTTATATTCACCGTAGAGCAATGAAACTTGAGCTGTTTACGGAACTGTTTCTGCTAATTTCCATTGTGTAATTTGTTTTTTTGCATGTTGCTTATTTAAAGGTCTGCGAAATGACAAAGCGAACACCCTAACCCTTTGCCCCCCCCCTCATATTTTTATCCCTAAACTTCCGTAATTTTTACTATTGGTAGTTCATAATGTTTCAAAGAAAGTGTAGAATGCTAATAACTATTAAGGAAGCACAGACAAAATACGTAGTAGGCGTGCAAAAAATAGACGTAAAAACATTATATTTCACCTACCCTAGTAAAGGTTTACATACATGTTAATATAAAATAAAATATTGATATTTAAACTTATTAAATGTATCTGAGATACTTTGGAAAAACTTCGGCAGACTTTCATACAGATCCAAACACTGGAAGTGCCCGAAAAGAGAGGGGCACTTTTTAAAAAATTGGCAGAGTTTGTGTTTTGACAAAAACAAGTTTTAAATTTAAAATTGAGTTTTTACTTATGATGGATGTCTATGAATGCGATGAAATCAACACATAAAACAGAACAATCCTTGTTGTGGTGGCCGCTGCCAGCACCTTGAGTTCGTCTTTCTCGGCTTTTTCAAGCCGACTCCTCATAGACCTTTCGCTCAAAGACAGGGCCATGAAACACTTGTCAAACTTTTTCCGCTCCATCTAGAAGAGCTTTGTGTTGACTGAAAGCTAGAAAGAAGTTCGACAGGACTGTGAAATCTAAACTAAATCTAGTGTCGAGGGACAAAACAGTGTCGATCCCATTAGGAGGCCACGTTTTTGCCACATACCGTCGTACATAATGGCAATCTCGTCGCCGATAAGCTTCCTCACTGTCAGCTCTTTCGACCTCGCTTGATTGACACTGACATAATCCATTGCCGCATCACGAACTTTCCGGCTGATGGCTGTGATTGACTTTTGATGCATTGACTTTTGAAAACCAACAACTGCCGAAAATCACGCCAGCTTCTCGTAGCCTATTCCTACAGAGCGCAACGACACAACGGTTTTCACGCGGGAGCAATGAAATTTCATTCATAATGGAGATAAATGCATGAGAAAAGCATTGTCCAGCTGCACAGTTCGACGAGACATAGACCCCGCAAGTAGACTTCAGAGCACATAGAGGCGCGCAGCAGCCAAAGGCAGTTCCCGATCTGTACCACACGTGAAGCCATTCGTGGCACTCGAAAAACGCGCAAAATTATGCTTCTTTTTATTATTTCTTGCACCGCATCAGCGAGGGAAACAGTTGTTATTTCGAAAGTGATGATGATGATGATGGTAGATTTTAGTGGCGCAAGGGCAACTCAGGCCAAAGAGCGCCAAACACAAGGTTTTTGGTCGATTTGATTATAAAAAGTCTACTCAGGGCGGCAAGAGTAAAAGAGTAGTGTATAGAACTTAAACTTAGGTGTAGTGACTATGTGTGATGGGTTTAAAACGGGCTACGCTTATGGATTTTACAAAGTCATGCCGTGTCGTCAACAGTCCTTGTCAAGACAAGGAGTGCGTGCTGCATGACATTTGATAAAAAAAAAGTCTCAGCGGTTCCCTCAGGATTGAGAGGAGGCTGAGATTAGTGAGAATATGTTATGGAATGTAGGAAGCCTACACTAGCTAAAAACTTTAAGACTACTTTTGGGGGAAACAAGGGATCGTCTCCAAAAAAATTGTGGATGAGGTGGAATGTGACATTTGTACAGCTTTGAAAAGTGACACAGTCTTTCTGGTTCGAGGTACGGACAGGTAAATAGAACGTGAACGACAGACAGCTCATCACCACATTTTGCACAATGTGGTGCTGGAGAATTATTTAAAAGGTGCGAGTGTGTTGCTTGTGTATGACCGATCCTGAGTCTGCACAGTGCAACCGCTTGGTGCCTGTTACGTTTTTCAGTCAGATATCTTCCTATTCTTGGCTTTACTAAATGCAATTTGTTTGCGTTTGCTACATTCCATTCTTCTTGCCATTGTCTACGCATTTGGGATATGACGAGTGGCCTCAGGTCCTCATACGGGTTGGTGTTTACGTCAACTGATGGGCGGAGTGCTGCTGACTTCGCAACTTTGTCTGCTATCTCATTGCCAGCAATGTTGCAGTGTCCCGGAATCCAGCATAGCGTGATTTTGAGCTTAGATTTGCAGGCTGACATGATGCATTTTCGAAGTGTATTAGTAACTGGGTTTTTGAGTATCTTAGTGGAGGACAGCGCAGTCACAGCACTGAGAGAATCTGTGTATATGATCGAGGCTGGCTCTTTCTCCTTTAAAATGTGCGTTACAGCTAAAAGTATGCCATAGCATTCTTCAGTAAATATACTGGTATGTTCGTTCATTGTTCTAGATTCAGAGAAAGCGGGACCGGGTGCCGCACATGCGACTGCGGAGGACTTGGAGGCATCAGTATAATATTCAGCACACCTGTATTTGGCCTGCAGGTACTTGAAGTGTTGATCGATCGCGACTGGGTGGCCATTTTTTCCTACCTCTAGGAATGACAAGTCACAATCGATAGCCTGCATTTCCCATGGGACAACAGTGTCCTTGTGAGAGGTTAGTTGAAGACTGGAGACCGGTATGTGCATATTTCCAAGGTGTGAGGCCACTCTGAGGGGATACGGTGGCGTAGCTGATGGTTGCCTCAAAAACAGGGGGGCGTTCGATGTATCCTGCAATAGCGCACGAGCTGGGTGGTCGATATGGAAAAGCACCTTGGTGGCATACGTGACACTTGTAAACTGACGTCGCCGTTCTAGTGACCACCGGTCTGTCTCAACATACAGGCTGGCTGTTGGGCTGGTCCGGAAAGCACCGCTGGCCAGCCGAAGCCCAAGATGGTGCACTGGGTCAAGCATCTTCAATGCAGATCTTGAAGCTGACTCGTAAACCACCGAGCCGTAATCGCTACGTGATAGCACTACACTGTTGAGAAGGTTCAGCAGACAGTCACGGTCTCTGCCCCATGACTGATGTGAGAGAATCTTGAGCAGGTTTAAGGCTTTCAAGCATTTAAGTCGTAGCTGTCTGATATGTGCGACAACGCTGAGCTTTTCATCAACCGCAACACCTACAAATTTGTGATCTTTTTTGGTAGTTATGGTTTGTCTGTTAATTGAAATATTGGGGGGTGGCCTTATGCCACGTAGTTTTGAGAAGAGTACGCAAACAGTCTTGTCACAGTTAAACTTAATCCCATTTTTGTCTGCCCAGCTTGACAGCTTGTTTACTGCCAACTGAATCTGACGTTCACATGTGGCTAGGTTGCATGATTTGAAGCTGATCTGAATGTCATCCACATATACAGAGTAGGAGATTGTTCTAGGCATAATGGTACTTATGGAGTTCATTTTTACGATGAATAGTGGGCAGCTAAGAACACCACCCTGGGGGACGCCATTTTCTAGCGTAAACCACTTCGATAAGGCATTACCAACACCAACCACAAATGTACGGTCATAAAGGTAGCTTTCAATAGTATTCAGCATGTTTCCTGACACTCCAAAAGATCGCAGGTCACGGAGAATGCCATAACGCCATGTCGTGTCGTAAGCTTTCTCTAATTCGAAAAATACAGATAGGCAGTGCTGTTTATGAATGAAGGCATCCCTGACATAGGATTCAAATGCTACCAGTTGGTCAGTTGTCGACCGGCCAGACCTGAATCCAGCTTGATGACGATCAAAGAGGCCATTGTATTCAAGGTAATACATAAGGTGGCGATTCACCATTTTTTGAACACCTTGCCCAAACAGCTGGTCAGCGCTATAGGCCTGTAACTAGCAGCAAGTGTGGCTTCTTTTCTTTGTTTAAGGATGGGTAAGATAACTGCCTTTTTCCAGGTCATGGGCAGACGCCCAGAGGACCATACACTGTTGAAAAGAATGAGGATGACGTCAAGCGTTTCTTCGTGTAGGTGTTTCAGCATGCCGTAAGTAATCCTGTCCGAGCCAGCTGCTGAGCTGCCGCACTTTGCCAGTGCTGCCTTTAGTTCACCTATAGTAAAGGGGGCATTGTACCCTCCCGCCGATGGCCTGTCATCACGAATAGGTTTACGTTCCTCGGCAAGTTTGTATCGCCTAAAGGAGTCTGTATAATGTGCTGAGCTGAAAATATACTCGAAGTGTTGGCCTAAGGCATCTGCCTGGTGTTCAAGTGTATCACCAGCAGTACTAACAAGGGGCATCAAATGAGTGCTGTGCCCTTGGAGTGCTCTTACTCTGTTATAGACCTTATGTGTGTCAGTGTAAGAGTTCACGGATGAGAGGAAGGATTGCCAGCTCTGTCGTTTAGACTCTCGTCGGACACGTCTACCGTTTGCTTTTGCACGCTTAAAATTCACCAAGTTTTCGACTGTAGGATACCTGCGGAATTTCGACCATGCTTTGTTTTGATTGTCACGAGCATTTTCACACTCAGAGTTCCACCAAGGTTGTCTTTTGTTCCGTGTATTGTTAGATGTATGTGGGATGGATTGCTCTGCGGCCTGTACAATGTGTAGTGTGACCAACGCTTCAAATTCATGGATGCCTAGGGTTTCAATTAATGAGCGCGATAGTTTTGAGAGTTTTCGGAATTTCGTCCAGTTCGCACCCTGTTCTCGAAACCTGGTTACATTCACAGTCATTGTACTCGTATTTCCTTTGTATTTTAGACAAACAGGAAAATGATCACTTCCATAGAGGTTATGAATTACAGCCCATTCAGTGGTTGCCAAGAGTGAAGGAGATCCGATAGCAAGATCTATTGCTGTGTATGAGTAGTGCGCTGCGTTAAAGTATGTTGGCTCTTTTTTATTAAGTATACAGGAGCCGGAGGACAACAGAAAGTTTTCGATTAAGGAGCCTCGAGAATCCGTTCTTCTACATCCCCATAAAGGGTGGTGCGCGTTAAAATCTCCGACCAACAGAAATGGATGCGGAAGCTGGTCGATGAGCGTTTCAAATTCTTTAGTAGAGAGTTGGTGGTCTGGAGGGATGTATAGTGAACACACGGTTGTTACTCGTCCAAAAATTAGGGTTCGTATTGCCACTGCTTCTAAGTCAGTAACCAGAGTGAGGCTTTGAGACGGAACTGCTTTCTGCACCACGATAGCGACACCACCAGATGAATGGGAAGTGCCCTTTCTGTCCTTTCGGTATACCACATATCTTTTCAAAAGGCTAGTGTGTGTAGGTTTTAGGTGTGTTTCTTGTAAGCAAAGTATGTTTGGTTGGTGTTGTGCAAATATTTCATAGATGTCGTCTAAGTTCTTAAGTAAGCCTCAGCAATTTCATTGGATAATATTTTCGGCAGCCATTTTTACGAATGAGGAAAAGAGCGTGACTTATTCACACTTCGCTGCCTTTATTAGGAGGCTTAACTGGCGGGTGTCTTTTCCCTCTGAGGCGATCTATGGAGCCCCGCCTCACTTGGGAGGATTCCGTCAGCATCTTAGACGCTGAGGATCCTGGTGTCACTTCCATTGCCTCCGGTGGACCCTCAGAAGCTAATGGAGGTTTGTCAGAAGAGACAGGTGTCTCAGTTTTCTGTGTGGTCCCTGGGGTCTGATGAAGTTCGACCTACGGGACGTGAAAGGTTGGTGCAGCCTGTGGCTGCTTGGTGGGGGGCAGAGATGTGCACGCATCAGCAAAGCTGTATTGCGTGCCCACCGTCACTAGACGCCGCCCGGCCCCCCGGCGCGCTGCGTCAGCGTACGTTCTTCCGGAGAAGAGTGACACCTTCTTCCGGGCTTCAGAGAATGTTATGTTTTCCATTACTTTGATCTGGATGATTTCCTTTTCCTTTTTGAAAATTTCACATGTCCGCGAGTACGCTGCGTGCGGCCCGTGACAGTTAGGGCACTCTGTTTGCGTGGAAGTACAGCTCTCTGTTGGGTGCTCATGATCACCACATTTTGCACATGTTTGTTTTCCGCGACAGGTATTCGACCCATGTCCATATTTCTGGCATTTGTAGCACCTTCTAGGGTTGGGTATAGAGGGGCGGACCTTGCAGTTAAGGAACGCAGCTTTCACGGATTCTGGAAGAGTGGAGCGGTTGAATGTAAGTACTATATGAGGCGTCACCATTTCTTCATTGTTTCGCCTGATGGTTATCCGGCGGATGGCGACTACGCCTTGCTCTCAAAAGCCTTCAAGGAGGTCAGCTTCAGTTTCTCGCATCAGATCACGTTATGAAATGACGCCTTGAACAGTGTTAAGGCTGTGATGGGGGGTGATAGACACATTCAGGTGGGCAAACTGCTTCTGTTTAAGGAGAGCGTTTGCATGCTCTTTCTGGCTTACTTCAACAAGAAGATCACCGGATGACAGTTTCTTTGCGTCGTACTTTTTGCCTATTAAGTTAGCAAGGGTTTTAGCTATCAGGAAAACCGACAGTCCTGCAACAGAGACGTTATCTGCCAGAGAGTGTATGACTAGGAAGCGTGGGAAGTGCTCACAATCGCTTCCGGTTCGTTTGGAGCTTTCATCGGTGCGGTTCCTCTTCAGGGACTGATCATTGAGGGGGGGGGGGAAAGATTTTGCCATGTGGTGGACTTCATGTTTGGTGGCGATGGTGACCACCCACCACCGAGCCCAACAGGGGGACGCTACAAGGTAGAACACTTGAAGGCGCCACTCATACATCGCCGCTATAACCAGATATAACTACCCAAGGTTGGGTAACTACACAAGGTTAACCCTTGCCGCCAGGAAATTTGGAAGTAAACAGAAGAGAGTAGAAGACAGGACAGATAGATAGTTAGAAATAAAGACGAAGATGTAGGCAGAGAGAGATAGGAAAAGGCGACTTCCGATTTCCCCTGGATGGGTCAGCCCAGGGATGCCGTCTACGTGAAGCCGGGGCCAAAGGGGTGTGTTGCCTCTGCCGGGGGGCCTTAAAGGTCCAATCACCCAGCGTCAGCTCAACCCCCAGGATCCCCTTTTCCCCGGACACGGCAAAGCCACGCACGGCTAGGCGTGAGAGGGAGCCGAAACTCCCCCGTTAGCTCGGGTCCGTGGTGCCTCTACACACCAAACGCCTACTTGCGCAGGTGCCCCTGCAGGGGTTTCAAAAGTGAGACTCAACTCTTCGCTTCATGCGATCGACAATGGCGAACGGCGGCGCATTGTTGACTTGAAAGTTCTCGAAGACTGCACACTTTGGGCCTTTTACCAGACACCTTGTGATCTTCACACGCAATTTCAGAGCATTTTCAGTCAAGTCATGACATGCATTTTTTTTCAGAACTGTATATGTACTAATCTTATCAAAACAAGCGAAAATAAAAAAATGGTATTTTGAAGAAAGCTCCCGTTTTTCGACCCGCATCTCCCCTTAAAACGATTTTGTTAGTAGAAGTAACAATGTATTCATAACCATTTATACTATTAGCAGATGAGCGGGTGAAAACTCTTTGGAAATGTATTTTCATTTTTTGAACTGTTTGAAGGTAAATGTTATTATCTTGTTTTATTGTGCTCCCATGTTTCATGCAAATGACAAATAATTCTTATGTAGTGGCATAGTATTAGTTGAGGTTATTAGAAGCAATAAGCTCACTACATGTCAAGAGTTTCTTCAAAACGTTGTGGTTACTGACCGCTGGTCGAATATCCAAACACGTGAAAAGTAATATACCAGGTATGATATTGGTATTTCGGCAGTGAGGCACTCTTGCTATAACAGAGAATGTAGGGGAAACATGAACCCCGAATTATGTAGTTTATGAAGCAGCACGGCACAGCGCTTTTGGGTCGAAAGAGGATTTAAAACAGAAAGTGCGAAAGTCCCCTTCTCAAGAAATGAGTACCCACTACCACGCGCGATCTCAGGCTGTGAAACCTTTTAATAAAAAGTGCTCGGGGATTCTGCGAATAGAACCCAGTACCTTATAGATTGTAGTTGAACGCTCTAACTTCTCGTCCACTGCTGCAGTGCTTGAGATGAGAGCTTTCCACTAAAGCATTTACCATATTGCTAATATATTGTCAATCCCTCGAATAACGCCAAATGCGAAACGTCCGGTACTTAATCAAAAATAGAAACAATAATTAGGAGGCATTCACCCAAGGTTACTAGACTGCGGATACCACCGCGCAAGGCTGTATAATTGTGCACTATTTACCTTGTACATTAGTGACATCATGGTGGGATAGCCGACTCTAACCTAGGCCACCTTGCCATATTTTGCCAAATATAAATAAAACATAAAAGTGCTAATCATAAATTGCTAATAAAAGTGCTAATGCAATGCTAATCTACTATTCTGAACTCACTGTCACCAGGGTAACTTTAACTAAGTAAACACTCAGTTTGTTCCCAGTCTTGTTATTCAAGGAAAATTTTGCTCATCAACTACCATCGATTGATTTGCTGGCTTTAACGTCCCAAAACTACCATACGATTATGAGAGACGCCGTAGTGGAGGGCTCTGGAAATTTCAACCACCTGGGGTTCTTTAACGTGCGCCCAAATGTGAGCACAGACCTGCAACATTTCCACCTCAATCTGCAATGCAGGCGCCGCAGCCGGGATGCGATCCTGTGACCTGTGGCTCAGCAGCCGAGTACCTTACCCAATAGACCACCACGGCGAAGCTGCCCATTAACTCTCGATTCTCGTAATTAGCACTGATTCTCGCATCTAAAAAGAGTCACACTTCATCTCGCTTTCTGTGTGGCTGTCGCTCCCATAAAACGCGTAATTACCTTTTTTATGCTCTCCAAGCATCCGACGCTTCTTTGCGGAAATTTTCCCTGACGTCTTCTGGGCCAGAAAATTGTCTTTATTATCTATCCTTCCAATTTGAGCCTTTCGCGGAGACGAAACGAGTCTCTCTGTCTCTCTCTTTCTATCTTTTTTCATCCTTTTCCCGCGTGCGGTAACGTCCCTTGATTTCAAGACTCACATGCACCTCCCTTGCTTTGTTTGCATAATCAAACGCCGCTGGACGAAGTAACTGCATCGCGTTTTGTGAAAAGCATTAGCAATGAAACACCACCCGACGAGTCTCCCACGTTTTACGTAGACACATATCTAAGCGTAACTGTATGCACATTTCGCCTTCCGGCATTATCAAAATGCTGCTGTGCATGGAATCTGCGAAATTGCGCACACGATTTCATTTGATTACTGCTGTTCTATATTTCTGCAAAATTTTTCCGCAGGCACAAAATCCGCTCCTGTGTTGTAATAAGATCATTGTAAGAAAGAAAACCTTGTACGTCTAGCTACAAGACACCCTTACGTTCACCAATATACCGTGTTCGCTTCCACCGGATTAGTTGAGTAGCAGCGCAGCTTCAATAAAATGTAAGATAACTGATCGCGTTACACAAAAGAAGACACTTGGGGCACATTTCCAATCATTGCATGCACCGAGTTTTGTGTAGTTTCATTGATGTGGTGCACCTATAGAGCCTGTTCACTTGCACCTTGCGAGATAGTGTATTGATTATTGCATAAGGCCATTGAGCAATTTCTTTTTTAGCTACGGTCATTGATGAAACACGAGCGCTTGGCTGGGAACAGAACACCCTGGCGTCTATTAAAACGTGGCATCACGTAAATGCTGTACCAGACGCCAGCGGAACTGTAACTTAGATGCAGAAAATCATTGGTTATCATCGTATGTTCTCGATGCCAGACGCATTGCGTACTACCTTGCTATTGTGGGCAGACACTTCTTTCTTTTCTTGCCGTTTCATTCGCTATCAAGTGTCCTCTACGCCTGCTTAAGTGCAGAATAAGGTAAATTCGTACCTGCGTCATCGTAATTTCTTGAGATAAGAGAATTCTTGGCTAAGAAACTGCGGAGCCCAGAGTAAGCTTTGTAAATACGGCCCAAGGTTTCCTGTAAACGTATACAGTTGATATTCGCTAAGATTTATGGCTGTCGTAGTTTCGGAAGCCGATGACATGTATGCGTATATAGCGGCAAATTGTTTTCCATTACTGATCCCTGACAACCTCTTAGGAACATATTTGTCCCCTCCCAGCCACACTACTACTTCGCTGAATCTGGGTTTTGCGACCGTTGAACCGACTCAGCGTGCTTTTCCCGAACTTGCTTGCTCTTTCTTTTCTGCCGTTCTGGTTGCCGGTGCCCTACCATTATTTCCGTTGGCCACTCCTTTGTTCACCTTCACTAGTGCTTCCTCGGCGGACTTGAGTTTTTCTCCCATAGCCCTCGTTTCCCCTTGCCCTGCCGCCAACACAGTATCCAGCTTGGTGTAATTCTCATCAGCAGTTCACCCTGAGCAACCATTCATTTTTGCATTTTTTCTTCGACCTCACACTGCCTACATTTGGCGTCAGCCTCCTCTCCATTTGAGTCTGCACTTGGGTCCATTTTCAAACCCACTCCGCATCCGGAAAATTTTACAGCCTTTTTAACCATGTCTTTTTGACACCAAATGTCCTTGTGAATTGTCCCACTTGATAATTACAAAACACGGTGAACGACGAACCCTGCCCTACGAAAAAAAGTCTAAGCTCTACTACGAAAATTTGCGTGCTTGGTGTACGTGCACTTCCCCCACGGGGTGGCAGGAGAAAAATCACAATCACACACACAAACAAGTAAATACCTGGTGACTAACCCACGAAAAAGGCGTACAATGTAATAAATGCTACAAAGATTGTAACTGCTGGCTTAATAACTATAAAAGCAAGCTTGAAACATGTAAAACCACTTATCTGCGTAGTCGATCGGGATCGCTCAAAAAACACGTCCATCCACCGTGCCAGTCTGAACTGAACCGAAGAAGCCGCTTTCAGGGGTGCAATTATGAAGCGGTAGGTGGCGTCGCGCTTGTGAGCGTTTTTTCACCGCCCCCATAAACATCTTAGTTGTTAGAACGCCAGCGCCGGCGGCGACGCCTGGCGGCACGCCTAAGTGGTGCCTCACGAGAAAGAAGTGGGTCTCTTTGGCGGGTAGTGATTGCCGTCAATTGTTGTTCCTCACGCAGGTTCCCAGTGCGCGGCACCGCGGGTTTCACGCCGGGGGCGCTCGTGGTAAGTCAAGCGTTGGCGACGCCGCCTTGGACGTGTTATTGTGCTTGCTATGTTGTTGAGCACTGCGTAATTTTGTGTAAGGCTGTTTTAGCGTCTTGATCACAATTGATGCATAATAATTCGGCTGACGATGTTGTCATTCTCAAAGTAGTTAAATAAATGTGTGATGTTTTGGTTTGTTCCGACCGTGTCTACCGTGTCCGTTCACTTCAAAAGCGTGCATGGTGGTGCTCTCCACTTCCAGACCCCACAAACTACATGGGAACACCTACCAGTGACTTTTCGCTCTAGACAAACTTCGTTTCTTCAAATTACTACTAGATGGCGTCAATTACTCGCGCAGCGCATACTGGTATGTTTTGTTAAATTGGCGACCTATGCATTTACGGCATAGAAGTGGTGCAGTAGACAAACCAAGATCACGAATGCGAATGCTTTTTCCTAAAAATATTTGCACAAGCGCAGGCATTGCCAAAAAGACCAAATATGGAAATCACCAGCCGTCGAGCCAGTGTCTGAAAATAAGGTAGTGAGACCAATGCGATCGAGAGCGCGGAAACATATTTTCGCAGAACCCTGTTTATTCCTTTTACGGACCACGTACTAGCCCAGTAAAACCAATGATCCGAAACACACAGAGCACTTCTAAAGGACTTTTCAGTAACTTTACCATTCGCAACACCACCCGTGCGATATTATCGAAAGAAAGGAGCAGAAAATCTTCTGACCCCTTTTTGCGCACGATGTCGAAAGAAGGGCTGTATTCGAAGAACTGCGACTATGGTGGACAAAGTGGCAGAAAAAAAAGCAGCAAACCAGCGCACCACTCTGGAACCAATGCCTTCTCTCATCGCGAAAGCAGGTTCTATCTTAATGTGCAAAAGCTGCTGCAGATCAAAGTCACCCTTCTAGGGACCACTGCCAGCGCAGTGAGAACGCTTGCAAGCATGATGTTACTTAAGAATTACCTACGCTCCACGATGTCCGAGGAACGCATTGTGTGCCTTGCACTTCTGCGCGCCCACAGAGATGTCTACATCAGCGTGTCGGAAATTATTGACCGCTTCGCTAAACTTCTTCGAATTAACTTTTTCCTTTGATACCAAGCAGGAAAGAAATAAGTGCAAGCGATCAAGAAAATAAACTGCCGTTCCAGAGTTCAAAGCAATAAGCCAGTAATCATGTCGGAGTAATAATGTTGATCATCTAATGAAGCCTTGAAGTTCTTGTACGTTTTAACAGTTGAAAGCAGCATCTCATATAAACATAGCAATACGAACATCAAGCGCACCTTAACAGCTAATCGACGACTTCACCTTGTTCGCTGAGAGGTCGGCATCCGCGGCGTTACCAATTACATTCAGCTATTAGACATCGTTTATGGCTTTCAATTATCATTTCTACTCCTCGATGCTTTTAAAACTATATTCGACTTCCCTGCTTTATTCAGTGCATAATTATGGTTCACGCTTTCAAAATACTTATGAAGTTCTTTCCTTATTTCTGCGCTATTTTTTTTCGTCTTTCTCTCCACTTGGTGTGTCCATGACAGCAGCTTCACCCAAGAACACCACAACTTCTGCGATTGCGCAGCATGTTTTTTTGCCTTATTATGTATATTAAGTATAGTGATTATTGCTTAGCTATCGGCACTGATTTCATATTTAAATGCACGTTTGAAAGTTCTTTGTAAGCATACTGCGCACTGTTTTTGGTGGACTACGGTCAGCCCGTATTTAAAATGTACTTTCCCATTCTTGTTTTTCTTATGTTGCAATAAGCATGCAACAAAGAATAACATTTTTGTAAAAGAATTCAAGATGAAGTAGCTTTCCAAGTCCTCGTTATTTGGTGCTCTTCATTCTTTTTTCTTATCAGGGTCTTCTTGAGTTGAAACTGGTACAGTTTTGAAGTTTAGGTCAAAAGTATAATATTTTCTCTTCCTTTTACAAAAAAAACACACGAGTTAGGTGATAACAACTATTCCAGGAAGTATTTTCCTGGCACGCCAAAATAATATTTTTTTCTAAAAACATTTTTTGTCATTCATGGTCGTGTGCAGCATTCAAGAAGTGATTTGCAGTATTATATACAAAGTGGCGCTCATAATGCAGCTGTTCTTCATGAACTTAGTGTTCCAAAAAATTAAATGAGGAGGCCGCGCTTCAAGGTTCACGATACTTTCACCTTAAAAATTACCGGACTGCTATGGCAGATTGTCATAAGCATTTTATTCATAACGGATGGTAACCCTTGCCCCAAATGCCGTTACCACGGCTAGTCGGACACCCAGGCACCACAAGAACGTCATGGTGAAACTTGCGATGAAACTAACACACACACAAAAACGTCGGTATACCTTAAGGGTCATGTATCATATAATTTTCTGCAGTGCTATACCAAATGTGCAATTTTAATCGGGCATACCACGCATATTTACAAAATTTGAAAAAACAAGGCGACTTTTCTCGTTACTTGACGACATTCACTAGAAAGTCAGTGGCAATTATGCCTGTATAACCCTCGTTTAGACAACAATCAATGTGTCGAGTGCACATCCACAAACATAAAATAAAGACGCCACTTGGCTGGGGCACCTGAAGCCAACCTTAAACGAAAACCATAGATCACTTTCTTGTATCATGTCACCGTTTTGCCTAACTCCACTGAATGTGCCTTGAAAGGCAAATTGGTATGCTGGGATATAGTCCCTTGAATACTGGCTAGTCTACCGTCCACATGGCGCGCCGTATGGGGAAAGGTTGACGCTTTCTAAATGACCCCGCAGGGGGCGCTTCGCCCTTTCGGAATGTCACCCGCTCATTGCTCTCGCCTGCTTGTTCACTGTGTTGTGCTGTGGTGCTGCAGGTCGTCCGTTGTGTTACTACGACAACAACTGTGACGACGTGTTTGCTGGACTATGTGGACCTCATCACGGGTGTTTTCTTTCCATTAAGATGTGAGGAACATGCTTTATATTGTGTTCTGTGCTTAGTCTTTTCGAGCTAACGAAATGTCTTCGCGAAAGCGTGAGAAGCGCGAAAGCACGTGTTTCGTATCAAGCTGTAACAGCGAATACCGCTCGTGCAAGACAAACTTCTCCCTTTATCATGCACCGAAAGAGCCAGAGAGACTGAAGCGATGGGCCCTAAACGTAAAGCGTGGTGACAAGACGCTGGACGACGCGTGCGTTGTTTGCGAGAGGCATTTTGAACTTTCGTTTATCGAGCGCACCTTCAAAATAGTCATTCAGGGCAAGGTGGGAGAGATTCCGAGGGAGGTACCTCTCCTTGCCAAGGAGGCTGTGCTGACTGTTTTTCCGGACGCTCCGCAATACTTGTCCAAGCCTGTGTCTCAGAAGAGAAAAGAGCACAACTTATGCGAGCAGGCTCCTCGGTCCCGACCACCACCAGCAAAAAGGCAGCGTCGTGATGCTTATGCGGTTTCATGTGATCATGTGGAGCTAGGAGAACGACAGGCCGGTAATTCTATGTTTTTAGAATGCGCTGAACTTAAAGTTGCACCTCTTTGGACCAAAGTTCACTTTAGTGATGCAAGAGACAGCATTACGTTTGCCGAGTGCTACAAAGCAACGATGGATTGTTGGACATTATTCATGTGTGTAGGTGTGTGGTGCTGGACTTTAGTGGCCCTGAAGATGGTGTAGCAGGAGCATTTGTTTATATCCGCGGGAAAAAGTTCCAAGAACAAAAGGTGCAGGCTGTAATAGAAGTTCAAGAACTAGTTAAAAAAAGGTCGCAAATTACAATTTGTGCCCGGGTAGTGGACTGAAGCTGCAGAGCAAATAATTTTCTAGTTTAATGGACATTATTTTGCTGCAAACTGTGCTGTTTTTTCTGAATCAATGTGCATAGCTTGTAAATACCTGCGAAAATTGACTCAGAACATGATGTCTCACAGAAAAAAAGGAAAGCAAGCTCGACTTCCACTAAAAAAATACTTGCTTCTAAGAGTCGTGCCGTGTGGCTGATGAAGAAAAAGATGGCAAAGCTGCAAAAAGAGCTAACAATGTTTTGTATCAAGAAGCTCGGATACCCCTCCTTGCTGGCAGATATCGTATTTTAACAGTAAAAACCTATTTAAAATTTTCTGAATCCACTTTAAGAAGGCGACAGTTTGTAGTCTTTGCTGAGCCTTGTGTCTTTTTCAATGAGCATTGGTCCCGTGTATATAAACCCCAAGTGTTATTTGTTAAAACACTTCTATGCTTTAAATGTTAATATATTCGAGATCATACCATCTATCAAACCAATCGGCCAAGTGCAAATAAAATTTGGCGATATCTTCCCCATGAACGCTAAAGACTTGCCCTCTAAATATTTGATTGGTTTATTAGAACAACACCTGTCTCAATCAGGTACTAATATAGTAATTGCAATGGATGTATCTAAGAGTGGCGAGAAGGCAGGTGTGAGTATTTTTTCTCTCTCATTATTCTGGTCATTTTCATTACGCCTCTCAGATTATACACCAATATTTGAAGCGGAATTAATGGCCGTTATACTAGCTATTTGTAAACTTCCTGCGACTCATTCAACAGCTGTGATAGTGTCTGACTCGTATTCCGTGTGTTCATTTTTATCGTCGTCGTCGACATCAGCAGTACTAGAAACTTTTAAATCATTAATCCCAGCAAACATTCGCGTAGTGCGAATGATATGGGTGCCAGGCCATCGTAGTATATTTATAAACTAGATGGCTGACACACTTGCGCGAACATCTCTTGATCTTCCGATTGTGCCAATCATGTCTCCTACAGCTTATGTAACAGCAGCGAGATTTAGAAAACTTTACCTTCTTGACGACTCATCAAAAATCATGATATTGAATCCAAATTTCTCGCACCTGCACTTCAAAAGGAACATTAAATGATGTCCCACGCGTAAATTGGAAGTCTTGATAACAAAATTACGTTGCCGTGTACCACCTCCTAATTTCTACTTAAACAGGTCTGGTCTGGTGCCATCCCCTCTGTGCTCAAGCTGTATCGAACCTGAACATATCGACCATTTTCTTATCACATGTCATCGTTTCTAAAATCAAAGAAAAAACTGCTTCGAAATTTTATTCAAAAAACTAGGAATATCACTTAATACTCCCAATATTTTGTCTTTTGGGGCCACTTCATTGGGACACAGCGACAGGAACACCTGCGGGGCTCTCTGCGAATTCATATATAACACAAAAAGATTACCTTGCTGAGTCAGCGATCAGCTCTCGAATTTTACTAGCCACACTACCACTTATTATTTAGCTGATACACTGCAATGCTTCAACTTTCAGGAGAATTTCATATAACGATTCCACCTCAGATATTCAACAAATTCTATTATTTCTCTCCCCCTTTTTTTCTTTTTTTTACATCGCGCCAAATTATATTTCACAGTCAAAACACAGTAATCATATTCCCCTGGTCTAGAAAATCTAAAGGTATTGACTTGCATTACCCACCGGCTTCTTGGCCAATCCCCCTTAGTGTGTGAGAGCCACAAAAGAAAGGAACAAGCAAGCAAGCAAGCAAGCAAGTGGAACAAATGAAAACAGACATACAACAACTGTCAACGACAGAGTTCAAGAACAGAATCAGGGGCCTTCCCTGTAAACAACAGCTTGCTGCTCGAACTGGCTTTGAAGCTGCAAAGCGAAGATCCACAAAAGGAATGCAGTATGCTGATGAATGGCTGATAGAATGCATCTTAATGCCAATGAGAAGTCCAAGGCTATATGAACACACAATACGACACAAGATACTCACTCTGCCGGGGCGGACATGCCTGCAAAAACGCATAATGAACTTCAGGACTGGATTTGGGTTCAACCCGAACATCTTCAGCGCCCTAGTTGAGTAGAACCAACAAATGGATAGTTATTCTTGTCATGGAGGCATTGTGTTCGACAAAATGAAGCTGTCTGAGCATGTAGATGTGAAATCAACTGGGAAGTTTTTTTCAGGCACTTATACATTAATGTTACAGGGGCATGCTTCACTGGCTTAATTTAATGCATCGCTTCCAGGTAAGCTGGAGGGCTTTGTGGATCTGGCACGATTCACATCTGAATCTCAGAAGAAGCAATTGTCTGATCACGGCATGGTGGTCTTGTTTCAGCCTTTTTCAGGGTAAAATATGACTGTTCTTTCTTTTTTTGCGTATCAAATATTACTTTAGAGAAATGAAGTATTTTCTGGGGTCTTTACTTAGGGAAATGGACTCAAGTGCTCGGAGTGTTTGCATAGCGAAGCAACGTCAAAGCGGATACATTGGCGAAAATGGTCGTGGAAGCACACATCCCCTGTGAAAAAGCCGGCCTACTTGTTGACTATGTTACCTGCGATGGAGCCAGCTGGAACAGGTCAACGTGGAAGCTCTTTAGCATAAGAGGTAACTTCTGAACTAAATTACAAAGTTGTTCTGGCAATATACAACATTTCCTTCTATTTTGTGTGCATTTACTCACGGGTGCAGCTACAAGCACGCGATGCAAGGCTCCACATCCAGCTGACGCAACTCGTCATATGCACTTCATGTCAGACTTCCCCCATCTTGTCAATAATGTCACAAACGCATTTGTGTCAAAAGAGTTAAACACTCCTGAAGGACGTGTGCACGTAGGCCTCATTGAGGAAGCCTGGAAAATGTAAAGCAAGAGTGTTTTACTTAAAGTGATGCCAAAGGTAACCAGCAGTCATATTCGTCCCAACTCTTTCGAAAAAATGAAGATTGCCCCAGCCTTTCAGATATTTGGTGATAAGATAATTAAGGGTATTTTAAATGCGAAGCATTTCTTAGTGAACTCCGGCGACTTTGAGCATATCTATCTATCTGTACATCTATCTATCTATCTATCTCTATATATATACATACATACATATATATATATATCCCTACGACTTTTACTCTCCTGGCGTTTCAATAATGGTGCCAATACCAAGCTTGGTATAGCATAACATGACTGTATGAAGAACATATCTGACTAGTCATAACATGAGACATCATGATATGGATGTGATAAATGACATGATTCATATTTTATGGTCTTGCAGCTATTGGGGTACTTTCGTTCACATGGCATGTTGCAAAACTGGTATGGTAAGACATGATTGCAAGGCGAACACAAGCGATAGACCCTAACATGAAAATGATGGCATGCGTGTCATGTAACAACGTGACTACATGCCAAGCTTATGATGCCCTTGAGGCCGTTTCGCTAGCGTCATATATACCGAAGTGGGTATTACGGTACGTGAATGGATGACAAAGGTATGTGATGGGTGCAAACATAATTATCATGATTTGATTGATATGTGGGGTTTATTGTCCCAAATCCACCATATGATTATGAGAAACGCCGTAGTGGAGGGCTGCGGAAATTTCGACCACCTGGAGTTCTAACGTGCAACCAAATCTGAGCACACGGGTCTACAACATTTCCGCCTCCATCGGAAAGGCAGCCACCGCAGCCGGGAATTGATCCCGCGACCTGCGGATCAGCAGCCGAGTACCTTAGCCACTAGACCACCACGGCGGGGACACATGATTATTATGATATGCGCGTCATGTACAAACATGACTACATGCCACGCTCATGATGCGCTGGCGGCCGTTTTGCTAGCTTCACATGAACAAAACTCGGTATACGCGACGCGAACCGACGTCATAGGTCAACGACACATCCAAACATAATAATCACGACATGCGTGTCATGTGACAACATGACTACATGCCACATTCATGATAGGCTCGCGGCCGTTTCGCTAGCTTCACATAGGCCAAATTCGGTAATACGTGATGTTAATGAATGACAAAGGTATGTGGCTCGTGCAAACATGATAACCATGTGATGCGTGTCATGTGAGAACATGACTACAAGCCACAATCAAGGCGCCAATACATTTCGACCGGACGCGGTGCGCATGCTCACCAGCGTTCATTTTGTCGCGCCACACCGGCGTTGCCACGCCAGGCACCGGTCCTGCTATATGCTCGCAGGCACGCGCCGCGCAGCGTTTCTTTGACGTATGCGCGTTTCAGCGTGTCCGGCGTCCCTCCTTCTCGAAAAGACTGAGACTAGCCCCCGTATTCACAAACGCTCCTCGACTCAACTTTCACCCTTCACTTGACAAGAGTTGCGCACTGCGCCGCTGCTCGGCTGAAAATGACGCTGCGTTACTCAAGAATAGCAGAAGATTATCACTGATATGCAGTGACTTTGCCTGCCTAGAGAAGGCGCTCCCACCGGCTTTCTCACCGGCTTTCCTTCGATGGAGTGGTAGAGGTCGGACGTGTTTTTGGAGAGCTCCGGAATGACAGCTACAGATAAGTGTTTTTGCATGTTTCCAGCTTGCCTCTATATGTAGCGTTATGAGAACGTAAGGCGCTAGCGTAAAGCTTGATTAGGTCTAGTACGGTGTACGTTCTTTTTTTTTAGTATTTTGTACTGTGTCTTTTTTTCTCCAGCCACCACGTGGCTGAAGCCTGCGCGTAGACCGACCACGTGCATGCGCAGGTGCTGTGAAGTGTAGCGTATTTATTTATTATTGTGGTTCTTTTTGGCTTAGACCAGTGTATTTTAGTACAGTTTTCTAACACGTGGGCATCGGTAAACTGAGCTAGCCATGGTCAAAAAGACCGTAAAGTGTTCAGAGTGCGGGGTAGGGTGGAAGGTGGAAATTAGTGCGGAGGAGAAAGCAGAAGATGACGCCAAGTGTAGACAGTGCGAGTTCGAGGAGAAAATGAAAAATATGATGGCGGCCCAGAGTGGGCTCATGGAGAAAATCGCAGAGCTGGAGAATGCATTGGCGAAGGAGCGAGAGAAAACGTCAGCCATGGAAGAAAGGCTCCGGGCAGCCGAGAAGGGCCTATCGAAGGTCGTGCAAGGGAACGAAGACGCAGGTGACGGCGGAAGCATTATGGCGACGACCCCCCGTGCGGGAGAGATGAAGGAAACAGGCATGACAAAGGCAGATACATTGGCCACAGGGCCCAGCTACCGGGAAGTAGTTTTGAGGGAGGGAGGGAGCAAACCAGCAGCCGTGACTCACGCTAGTCACCTAGTCAGCAGCCAGGTGCAGGTTTCAGAAGGAATGTCTGAACAGGTCATCATCGCCGGTGACTCAAATTTAGTCCGATGCGCAGCGGCAATCAAAGAAAGGGTGAAAGGCGACAAGAGAGTTGCGATAGGGACGTTCCCAGGACAAACGCTGGGGACAGTAATGAGTCAAGCGGGTGAACAACTCGCAGCTAAAGCTAACAATCGTAACCTCGTTGTAATTGCGGGAGGGTTAAATGACGTCCTGAAAAAAGAATCGTCAGGACTAGCGACGACCTTGGCGCAAGGGGTGGATGACATGCGCACCGTGTCTCCCCAGGTGCAAATTGTAGTATGCACAGTACCGGAAGTACCAGTACGCAACGTCAACCTGCAAAGAGCGGTTGTCGACGCAAACAAAGAGATATGGCGAATTAGTCGAGAGAAGGGTTTCGAGGTAGTGGATTTAAACAGGGAAGTGCACAGGTGGGGTGGATTCCAAAGAGACAAGATTCATTTCGATAAGAGGCTTAGACACGAGGTGGGCTGGCGACTGGCAGGACGCGCAGTAGCTTTTTTGGGGGGCTCACGGGCCCTTCGGAGTCCGGGGTAGCTCGTAACAGGGAAAACAACCAGGAGAACGCTTTGACAGGTAGAATTGCGAAAAACCAGAAAAAAGGTAAAAGAAAAAGGAAAAAGGCGCGTGTTGCAATTAGTTACATAAACATGCAGGGTGGCAGAAAGAAGGCAAAATGGTTAGAGATTGAGGAGCAGTTAAACAAAGAACAGATAGGCGTGTATGCGGTTACAGAAACACACCTTAGAGACTTGGAAGAGCCACCACATATTAAAAATTATGTTTGGGAAGGGTGTAACAGGACCATATCGGAAAGGAAAGGTGGGGGTGTAGGAATGCTAATTCACCGCGGAGCCAAATGGGTTAGAGTGAAACAGACGTGTTCAGAGCACCTCTGGGTTCTGGGCACAGTAGGTGGAAAGGAAACGTGGCTAGGGGTAGCCTACTTGTGGACGGGGAATAACTGCAGAGAAAAGAATCAGGAGATAGTGAATTGCATGAGTGCGGATATTAAGGAATTTGGTAATGGGGCCGAAATCATCCTTCTAGGGGACATGAATGCCCACATACATGACCTTGACGGATATTCAGACACCAATGGGAAGTTATTACTAGATCTTTGCGAGCAACATAGTCTGGAGATAGTTAACACGGGGCCTAAATGTGACGGCCAGATTACATGGGAAGTCGGAAACAAGCAATCAAGTATTGATTATTGTCTCATGACTGAAGGAACTTACCACAAACTGACAGAAATGAGGATAGACGAGGAAGGCATTAACAGCTTGGGTAGTGATCATAAACGAATAACATTACAAATGGGATACGAAACTGAAAATATGAGCATGGAATCAAAGTCTGGCAGCTCGTATTTAAATGACAAACAAATAATAAATATAGCCGCAAGAGTCGAGGAAGAAGTAGGCGAAATACCAGGCAAGGACTGAAGTATAGTGAGCTGTTACATCTAATGACGAAGGAGATAGGGAAAGAGAAGAAAACTGTTTGCTGGAAAGGAAAAAGGAAGCCAAAAAGTTGGTGGAACAAGGAAATCCGGGAGGCGATCGAGAAGCGACGCGAAGCATCACGGGAGCATAGAAAGGCAAAAAAGGAGACGCGGCCGCAGGACGAAGTCAAAAAAAATATGGGAAATATAGAGAAAAAATCCCTTGTACAGAAATTGGTAGAGGCAAAAATTAAAGGTGAAAGTGAACGCTGGATGACAGAGATACAGGAAAAAAAGGAGGCCGCGCCTAGGATTTTTTGGAGCCACATAAAGGCGCTAGGTAGGAAGTCTGTCACAACGCAACAACATATTCTAGATGAAGGAGGAAATCAATTGGAAGGGTACGAAGCGCTAGGTTACATCCAAAAGGTAACAGCCGATTCGTTTCAAAAGAGCGTCCAGGGGATCTCCCCGGTGAGTAAAAGTGTGGCGGAGAAAGCAACAGAGGAAGAGCTAGTACTTGATAATTTCAACTGGAAAAAGGCCGAAGGAAAAATTCCAAAGCGCACTGCCGCTGGTTTAGATGGGATTCCCGTTAGCCTCATTAACGAACTAGGACATAACACTAAAGAAGCATTGTTAAAAGCAGTAGAAAAAAGCTTAAAGGACGGACAAATACCGGACAGTTGGCGACAAAGTAGAATGAACTTAATCTATAAAGGCAAGGGAGAAAAGGACAAGATTCGCTCGTATAGACCACTAACCATTACATCGGTACTATACAGGATGGCGATGCAAGCAGTAAAAATGAAAATAGAAACATGGGCCGAACATAACGATATTTTGGGAGAACTTCAGAACGGATTTCGAGTCGACAGGCGGTTAGACGATAACCTGTTTGTTCTCACTCAGTGTATAGAAATATCTAAAATAGAGAATAGGCCCTTGTACGTGGCTTTTCTAGACATCACTGGGGCATACGACAACGTTAATCAGGAAATTTTGTGGGATATATTGAAAGGAATGGGCATGGGCGACGACTGTATACAGCTTTTGAGGGAGATATACCGAGAAAATACAGTTTGCATAGAGTGGGAAGGAATGCGTAGCAAAGAGAACGTTGAGGTTAGCAGGGGTCTGAGACAGGGATGTCCTTTGTCCCCGCTGTTATTCATGCTGTACATTGTGAGTATGGAAAAAGCGCTAGAACGTAGCAACATTGGTTTTAATCTGTCACACAAACAGGGCGGCATGATGATTGAGCAGAAGCTTCCAGGTTTATTTTATGCGGACGATATCGTCTTATTTGCGGACAGTCGAGATGATATACAGCAGCTGGCGAATATATGCGGAAGGGAAGGTGAAGCTCTTGGACTAGGATTCAGTGTAACGAAGTGTGGATTGATGGTATTCAATGATCCCTGTGATCAGACGGTGTCCATACAAGGCCAAGAAATACCGAGGGTAAGTGAATACAAGTACCTTGGAGTATGGGTAAATGAGAGTGATAGATACATGGAGGTACAGGAAAAAGCCTCGGCAGCAAAAGGAAAGAGGAATGCGGCAATAATGAAGCACAGAGCGTTGTGGGGATACAATAGGTATGAGGTGCTTCGAGGTCTGTGGAAGGGTGTAATGGTTCCAGTGCTTACTTTTGGGAACTCAGTGGTGTGCATGAGGGCAGAGGTGCAATCGGGAATGGATGTAAATCAAAGGACTGTGGGACGCCTCGCGTTGGGTGCTCACGGGAAGACGACAAACGAGGCTGTAAAGGGCGATATGGGGTGGGCAGGTTTTGAGGCGAGGGAAGCGCAGAGCAAAATAAGGTTCGAAGAAAGGCTAAGAAATATGAAGGAGAGTAGATGGGCAGAGAAGGTGTTCCGTTATTTGTATAGGAAGAGCGTGGACACACAGTGGAGAAAAAGAACTAGAAGACTCACTAGTAAGTATACGGCTGGTATTGTAAGCCATATGTCAACAAAGAGCGTTAAGGGAAAAGTCAGGGAGGCGGAGAGGATTTACTGGATGGCATCTATGGAGAAAAGACTGGCTTTGAGTAACTACCGAAAGGGCAAAAATGAAATAAGGAGGGAGGCATTTTACGATAATTCAAGGGGAAGCGCTTTACTGTTTGAAGCGAGATCGGGTTGCCTTAGAACGTGTAGTTATAAAGCAAGATTCAGTAAAGAAGAAGAACAATGCACATGCTGCGGGAAAGATAAGGAAACGGCGGAGCATGTTCCGATTGAATGTGGAGATATCCACCCAGGTGTACGTTTGGGCACGAGCCTACAGGAAGCCTTGGGTTTTAGGGACAACAATGGAAAGCTGAACACGCCTGCGATTGAAATAAGTAAGAGACGGTTAGAGTATTGGTGGCAGAAAATTAGAGAGAAAGGACAAAAATAAATATTGGAAAAATAAAATATGAACAGTGTGCCGTAAACGGCAGAGAACTTAAGCTGAAAATTTACCTTTTTTCCATTAAGATAGAATTTATCGAAGTAGAGGCATTAGGCCAACATAAAAAAAGAAAAAAGGTTTTTTTTTTGTCGAGCCTGGTGGCATACTTGTCACCACCCCGTTATAAAGGGGACGCTCATAGCATCCATTCAAGTGAAGGTGCAGCGTTGGGCGAAGGGGCGTTCTAGAATACGGCGGTCAGTATTGTCTGGGTAGCGCATCAGCGCGAAATGCAGCATGTTGCATTTTGCGCCGGTTGTCATCGAGCCGCGCCAACGGACGCTGGTCGCGCCGGTCACGCCTAGCGTCGAACTATAGAGTGCTCATATTTTGCTAACGTAGCACTGCTGTGCCCAGCGTGCGCGCATGTCAACAATACATTGGGGTATATTGGGCCCATCATTATGCTCTCGCGGCCGTTTTGCTAGCTCCACATATACCACATTTGGTGTTACGGGACGTCAATGAATGACGAAAGTATATGACTGGTGGAGACATGATAATCTTCACACACGTGTCATGTAAGAACATGACAACACACCACGCTCATAACGTGCTCGCGGTCGTTTCACTAGTTCCACATACACTAAACTTGGTATCACGTGACATGAATAGATGACTAAGGTAAACTACACATCAAAACATGATAATCATGACACGCAAGTCATATACGGCATTATTTACCTCCACCTCGACACGTTGGGCTGATTTTAAAAAGACATATCAACATTTCTCATTCGTGCTTCGCATATCATCGATTCGCACTCTATGTTGGTTCTGCCAATTTTTTTCTGTATCGCTCTCATTTGGAAAAAAACTTATAATTTTGAGGAACCAACAGTGACTTTCGTTAAAAAAATGAACAAACTGATAACAATAATGACTGCTCGAATCCCAAAAGCAGATTTGTCCATGCTATCCCCAAACTAAATGTTCCTGAAGGAGTTTCTGCAATATCTGACAAAATGGGAAGAACACGCAAAGACCACAGTTGGTGGCTTCATAGGTGCAACTACTGCGGAGGGTCTCTGAGTGACCATTGAAAACTCATTGAACTTAGTCTCGTACCTTAAGAACATCGGTTTCAAGTACACACTCACAGCAAATTTGAGTCACGACAGACTTGAGAATCTGTTTGGGATTGTCAGACAGTCTGCGGGAACCAATGACTGTCCAACTGCAGCACAATTTTTAGTGATAGTTAGTTCACTGGCATTTTACAACATTGTAAAACCACATAAATTAGGAAATTGTGCCCCAGAAGTTATCACTGCTCTGGCTTCACTTCCTGAGGTACAGACGGAAAGCAAGATTGCTGTACTCGGTAATTTGTTTGATGGAGGAATGTTTGGTGATGCTGAAAATGCACTGGAAGGTTTAGCTTTGCGCAGTATCAGTTCATCAGACTATTCATCTTCTTTGATGGCAAAAAGCCATGGAATGCTTATTTATTATGTGGCAGGGTACACGGTAAAAAAGATCCTAAGGAAGACTTCCTGTAATGAGTGTATAATGCTGCTCTCTGTGGAAAACGCGATGCTCTGGAAAATGATGATGCTTCTGAATTCACATCAAATTTTGACAATGGAGGTTTATGTACACTTCAGGCACTCTTAAGGATATTATAGCTGTCCTTGAGAACAGCTTCACGACATTTTTCAGCGTAAATAAGCTACACTAGCAAAGCGTTTTTGACTTTACCGATTTTATTATGCAGGTACAGGTGCCTGCACTAGCCTGCACAGAGCATGCACAGCAAATTACTTCCCTAATAGTAAAATTTTACATTCTTTTAAGGCTGCGCTTTTTTGTGAAGGCCTTAAACAATGAGAAAACAGCAAAAAAGAGCAACAAAAGCATTTGAAATTGCAAAAAATGCAAATAATTTTTCTACCTGTGCAATTTTTTGCGTTTATTTGCTTTCATAGCCACTTTTGTTCCCGCGCTTTAGTTTGTTTTGATGCTCGTGCCATTAATTTTTATAAAAAAAAGTTAACTGGCTCTTTCAGTGTCAACTGGTTCCATGCCACCTGAGAAACAACCTACACACAGTACCATGCATTCCTTTGATAAATGAGCCTGGGCAAAGCAAGCCTTTGCGATAGAAAACGTGTGAGAACGTGTTAATCGAACCACTTAGTATTTGCCAAGGGCGAAATTGCGCTGCAGGAAAAGAAATAATCCAAGAAATTGTCAAGCTGAACGCGCGCCCGCCCTTCGGTGACACGTAGCTGGTCGGCGGAGCGCCGCTCCCCAGCATTGATGGATGGATGAATGGATATGGCTGTACCGATTACATCGGGCGGTGACTAGGGCCACCATGCCGTAATACTTATTGAAACAAAAACAAGATTTATTTTTTCCTTTAAATAGTGAGGTTAAGGATTCTTCCTTTGCAGAGAAGGGTTTAATTTTCACTCGTGCCTTGACTTTAGCCACCAATCAGATAACCTCCTTCTAGTTAATTCTACCCGCTTAAAGTCTATTTTGCCCTCCCTGCCCCTAAACCCTAGTGCTTTGAAAAACTGTGCGCCATCATCCTGAACGATAGGGTGAAGCCCTTTACAGAACATTATCAAATGTTCGGCAGTTTCTTCTTCCTCTCCACACGCACTGCATACCGTGTCTACCTCTTCGTATTTGGCCCGATTTGTTTCGGTTCGCATGAGGACTGCTCGAAGCGCCACCACCCGTGTCATTCGATAAGCGTGCTCTCTCTCCACGGTGGAAGGCAGACTAGCCAGTACTCTAGGGACCCTAGCTGGGATTAACATTTATTGCATTCAAACCTTTATACTTTGGAGCCAGTCAGTTAGACATGGCCACTGTGCCACTGTGTCCGCGCTGCAATAAGTTATTCAGGCAAGCGGAAGAATACGTAGCTACTAGCACCGCAGGAAGAATACAATTTTTTATCCCCCTTCTTCTTTCTAGCTTTTATCTCTGGCTCTTCTGATTCATTTGCCCTTCTCACTTTTTTATGTAGGTTACGTCTGGTCCTTCTTTCATTTCTGTTTTTGTTTGAAAGCACTGTATTTCAGTATTATTTACAAGGTACAGTGTGACCAATCCCCTCGTCGATATGAGCCAAGGTCTCGTACTGGCAGACTTGGTGGTTTAGGTTGTCTTCGAGGGACTATTGGGCAGCTGCCCACTCGTGATAAGTTCACGTGCTACGTGACACCACACAGGCTCATAAAAGAGTGTGCCGAACTCGCCGCTATGGCTACAGATGATGCTGACTGACACACCCACGTTTCAATTGACATATATACCCAATGAAGTGGCTGGGAGGATAGCCACCATGGTGGATCAGTGGTAGAGCATCGAACGAGTTCTTCAAAGGTGGCAGGCTGGGTTCCTGTCCTAGGCAAGTTATCTTTTCACCCACTTTTCTTTCTTCACATTTACCTTACAATTCAGTCTGACTACCTCTCCTAGATGGCTTCGGTGTTAGTAAACAAACTGGCTCGCGCCGAACGGCCTACCCTAGCAGACTTCCGGTTCGCCACTTCTGGTAATGCTTCTTCAATGGTCCCGGCTGTGTTTTCGTGGTATGTATGAGTTTGCTGCTCTATTATTTATCGCGCATTTCTTAGGATATATTTTGTGCCACGTCTAGCGGTCACATTAAGAACTCGATGTAGTGCACGGCAGTTGCAGGTGTGGGCATTGCTGCAGGTAACACGGTTCGCGTGGCTGAAGGGAGCCCCACTAAATATCCGCCGTGGCGTTCCAATGAGCGCAGCCCTCTCAACCGTGTTACCCCTGGCAGTGGCCGCGCCTGCAGGAGCAGCTTGTCAGCGAACTTAATGGGGCCAGCTGGTTCGGCATGTTGATGTGGGTGTGCCTTGAAGACGCGGACAGAGAAATTGACAGCGCACACCTGCGTTTTCCTTTTCCGCGTCTTCAAAGCGCACCCACATCGTCTTCATGCAGGAGAGGAATTGCCTGACCCGTAGTGAAGTTGTTCAATTCATCTATTCGACTATAACTGAAAACCTTCCTTCTGTCAAACCCCGAACATATTTGTGTTTTTGTTCAAGCACACAACCTCAAGATAAAACGCTTATTTTCGTGCCTGTGTCACGCCAGGCACTCTTTATAAAGATTATTGGCGTTACGAATTCCTCGCAATTCGAAGTGTTCGTGTGGCCGAGAAAATATAAAAAGTACTGGTTGTGTGATGACATCAACCGAGGCTTGGTCACGCGAACTATTATGGTTTACTCACAAGTAAGCTATTCATAAATCAAACTTTAAAGTTGAACCCACCTAAGCCATGTTCACACCGAAACATAAATGAGCTAAAATGCAGCGATAATAATTAGCGGAAAAAGACAGGTGATTAGTCACTTCCTAGCACGGATGAGTGCCTACTCACTGGCGTCACCTTCAAAAAAATTAAATCATATGCAACGACAACGAAACGTGGACACCACGACGTATACAGTGCGGCGATTCATCTAGAGCTTGACTACTTTGTGCCCCATGTTGGTTCAAACAGTGTGTATCGTTATTATTGTTCAAGCTATACGAGCAACACCTTTGCAATACATTTTTAGTATTCGCTTTCACGTTTTGTTACCCATTTAATACGTCAGTACACGTATCAGCCACGAGCGGAAGATGACAGCGACTGATGTGTTCCCGGTGACCGGGACCTTCGACCAATCTAGAGTTTGAGTATCGTCTCTGTGCCATTAATGTGCAGCCAGCTTTACATTGCCTTTAATGAAGTAAGAAGAACAAGCCTACGCGCTCTTAACGGGAATTCAGTTTTCTCTCGTGATCAAAACAGAACGTCTTGACTAGCACATAAAACGAGTTCAGGCTTTCAGACTGCATCCTGGCACAATAAAGTTGTGCCCGGGTTGCGAGCGCTCCATCGGAATAATTTTATCCGCATAAAATATCGAAACACAAGCAGCCGCAGCCAACAACAAACGCTAAAATCACGCAAGAACAAGCTAAACCGAATGTTTCCGGGGGTGGTTTTCTGGTGAACGCACAATGTTGCCAGATAGATAGATAGATAGATAAATAGATAGATAGATAGATAGATAGATAGATAGATAGATAGATAGATAGATAGATAGATAGATAGATAGATAGATAGATAGATAGATAGATAGATAGATAGATAGATAGATAGATAGATAGATAGATAGATAGACAGACAGACAGACAGACAGACAGACAGACAGATAGATAGATAGATAGATAGATAGATAGATAGATAGATAGATAGATAGATAGATAGATAGATAGATAGATAGATAGATAGATAGATAGATAGATAGATAGATAGATAGATAGATAGATAGATAGATAGATAGATAGATAGATAGATAGATAGATAGATAGATAGATAGATAGATAGATAGATAGATAGATAGATAGATAGATAGATAGATATGTCGGGTTTAACGTCCCAAAACATCAAAATGATTATGAGAGACGCTGTAGTGGAGGGCTCCGGAAATTTCGACCCTTTACACTCTAAAAAAAAGGGAGCGAGAATGGAGAAACGGGCTCCGTTCCTCCTTCGGCGCAGCGACTTCCTCCCTTTCGGGCGCTTTACCCGTCGCGCCCTCTCGCGGCAAGGACCAAAGGAGCAACGTTCCTCCTTCAGCGTTCAAGTTACTCCTCAATCACGGGGGTCTTGCTCGCGCGCATGCGCACGCCAAGCCTATAGCCGGCCGCGGCCATTCTCGAGCGATTGCTTTTACCTAAGATTGTTGTAAGCAATGCAGGAGTGACGTTTTCTTTTGTTTTATTAGTATAGAGTAAAAGCCTCTCTTTTTTGATCGTCAGGCACTCGCACGATGCTCCGCACACTTCCATGTGTGTCTCGTGTTGTTTCATACTACCAATTTGTCACGAATACAAGGAGCTCTGCTTCCCAAGCAGTCTTGCTTTATCGATTACCTTAGAGTGTAAAAAAAATAATGATTTTTTTCGGTGTCGACATACTTGGTAAGCCCTCGCATTTTTAGTTTCGCACGGCACCAACAGCACTCATGAATTCAACGAGGCGCGTAAAAAAGCATCACACTTATTTTTTGAATAGTGTAGGAAACCTGATACCACTCTACAGTCCATGCGTGAAAGTACGATCATATACAATTGATAGAGTTATACGTGCCACTACCACCATATGGATGTTCTTTGCAGTTTACCCCCATTCGAATACGGCCGCCGTGGCCGGAAGTCGAACCTGCGGCCATCAGCATAGTCACACGACACCCAATAAGGCTAGGCTACCACGGCAGGTGAAAGCACAAAGGGAAGCAGGCTGCGAAGTTTCACCGAACGTTTATTCGCCAGACTAGATTACAACCATCAGAAACTTATTAAACATCATCATAACTAAACTTTTTTGTGAAAAGTGAACCAAGGACTTCTGTAGGTTAAACCAAATTCTCAATCGCATTTGTTTTGAATTGCCCATGCCAGCACTGCTTGAGAAGTAGGAAGGAATTATGCACGCGAGCAGTATGTCTTTCTCGTCCATGATTCTCCTTTGTCGTGAGAAACTCAACACAAAATGCACTTCTAGTAGCAACTGTGCACAGCAAGTAAGTACTAACGCTCACTCACCTTTGTGAAAAAAGTATTCCGAATCTAGAGTAATAACCACCACAGCCACAGCGCTTACAACAAAATTGTGGCACGCACTATGATTGCAAGTTTACACGCAAGGCCAATCGCGAGACGCGTCTGAAGCAGAAACGCATGCAGGCACAACATTCTATAAAGTTACAGTAAACTTGCGCACTGCAGCGATAGGTCCTCCACTCAAGTATGAGAGCTGCTGCGACGCCAACAGCCACTGTCATAGCTCACGAAAAAATACCGTCGGATGCGAGGTCATCGCTTATTTATCTCGCAAGACCCGCGTTGTAACGTACGTATACACTGCTAGGACGGTCGTTACCGCATCAAAAACATTGTCATTGAAGGGCTAGTGGTGTACTATATCCATGGCTAACGGTCACACTTGTGGTACGCACGTAAAAAGAATATAAGCAAACGTTAAGACGAAACAACTAAACGAGGTCGACGTGACCACAGAACACCTACCACGACGGAGACAAAGTTAGGTCTGCATGCTGCGCCCTCTCCAAGTAACAAGAAGAAAAAAAACGTGACCTCCGAAATGGCTAACGCGCGGCAAGTGTTTGCACTCTCAGAGGCTTCAAGAAAAAAAAGTAACTGTGGCAGTGGTCGACAGATGGCGCAGCGTTCGAAACGCCGTGGGCATTTCAAGTACGGCTTGGGGCATCCGCCTTCGTGAAAACCTGATAAGCTCTAGTAATTATTCCTTTCATTATTGTGCAACCATTGATTAACTAGGGTTTCCCTAAGCATCAGATACAATATATTTACGTGTGCGCATGTTGTGGTATTGATAAAAAACGTAAAAAAAGTGTAAGAAAACCTACTTGTAACCTGTGCCACTCAGGTCAGTTGAAATTCATCGCTATATAAGCTGGCGCGCTTTCATAGTAGAGTGTGAGTAAACACGTTATAGTCTGGACACTCTGCGTTCGGCTTCGGTGGGAGACGGACGTGTGATGGCTCGCTCCGTGCGAGGTGCTTCGGCGGCCGCTGCTGGCCGCGGTATTAGGTTCCCTTCTGCACCATCTGATTACCGGTTTGTGTTGCCTACATTGCCGTCGGGTGACAGTATGGAAGAGTGTGTGTTTGTGCACGGGGATTTGGAAAAAAGACCATACCGGTTGGAAGACTTTCGGGCCCTGTTGGAAGAAGTGGGAATCATCAAGGCGATCATTGGCATTGGAGCCTTCCAGATGAATCACATGTGGCTGGCGAAGATGCGAAGCAAGGACGACAAAGAAGCATTACTCAAAACAGGTGGACTCCAAGTCAAGGGTGGCCTCTGTGCTATCATCGACCCTATCCAACATGATGTAACCGTGAAAATCCACTGGGTTGATTTTGCGGTCTCGAATGAGAGCAATCGACAAGCGTTAGGTGAGTTTGGTGAAGTTCTGGAAGCTTCCAACGACAACTGGACCGTCGCTGGCTTTGAACACGCGATATCAACGACGAAAGTGATGCGACTGAAACTGAAGGAAGGCGTGGTGCTAGAAGACTTGCCGCACCTTTTTAAGATTGGAGGGGGCACCGTCCTTCTTGTGGCCTCGAGTCGGGCACCGCTTTGCCTAAGGTGTCACATGCAAGGACATATACGACGAGACTGCCAGACTCCCCGCTGTGGTGTATGCATAGTTTGGTCATGAAAGTCAAGATTGCGTCAGGAGTTATGCCAGAGTTACGAAGACCGTGCTGCCAACAGACGACGCCCAAGATAATCTAATGGACGCCGAAGAGGCTGAGAAGTTGGCCCCTGGCAGCAACGCCGTGGGACCCGACGCCGCGGTTCAGGCAACTGGAGAAGAGACAGGCGACGCGACAACGCAAGATGGCAAAGACTCAACGAAAGAATCCGAGGAGTTGGCCGCAACAGACGGCCAGCAGGACATTCAAGAATCGATGGAGGAAGATATGGGTACCAGTGGCGAGATCGCTACGCCAGAAGCCGGCACAAAGTCTGCGGAAACGACCACGGGACGCGGCAAGCGTTACCGAGTGGAGAGCACGGAACGCAACCTGAAACGCCCGGAGCGTCTGTGGCATCGCGTCACGGGCGCTAGGAGTAAAAAATATGCCCTCGAAACCCGGTCGGCGTCATCGTCGCCGGTTCGGGGACACGATCTAGACGCGTAAGACCCCGGTTTTTCCACTGCACGGTATACGAGACACGGTAAGCGCAGCATTGTAGTTTTCATCGTTGTCATCAACATGGCTAGCATGACTGCGCCTTTACGCATTGGTACGCTGAATGTACGTGGTCTAGGAACGCGTCGCAAACAGTACCAGTTGAAACGCTTGATGCAAGAAAAAGACCTTGACTTGCTCGCGGTCCAGGAGACTAAAGTTAGTACTGAGGACGCGACTGATAGCTTGGTAGCAGAATTTTCATTGGGGTACAATGCGTGTGTGAGCTATGCAGTGGGAGCATCAGCCGGATGTATTATTTTTGTCAAGAACTCTCTTGGTATTGTAGTGGAAGAGGTCAAAAGTTGCCTACATGGGCGTTTTGTTTTGTGTGACTTTTGTTACGGGATCACTAAATTTAGAGTTATCTGTGTATATGCACCTACAAATTCGAGAGACAGATGTTTGTTTTTTCGGGAAATGCAAGCGTACTTTGAATGTCAGAAATGTGTGGTTCTGTTGGGTGACTTCAATTGTGTTTTGACCCAAGAATATTGCACGTATACTGCTAAATTAGGTGATGAAAGCGTTGGGTTGCTTAGAGACAGCCTTAATAAGTACATTTTACATGACGTAGCTCTGTTTGCGATGGGTGGCAGTCGCCAGCACTTCACACATTTTCAAGGTTTGAGTCACGCACGACTAGATCGAGCATATGTTTGTTCTGAGATAGTACCTTTATGTCAGAACTATGACGTTTATGCTGTTTCCTTCAGTGATCATTGCTTAGTTTTGTTTGAGATAGGTAGAAAGTGCAAAAAGAAGTTTGTATGGGAAACATGGAAACTGAATACTAAGATAATTACGCACGAAGGGTTTGTAGATAAGACAAAGAAGGAAATCGAGAATTTTTTCGAAAACGCAGAAAGGAGTGCCACGGAAAGATGGGAATTATTTAAGCAAAAGATAAAAATGAATGCAATAGAGTGTGGTTGCTACATGCAGTACCAAGCTCGAAAACAGGAACGTGAGCTACGGGCAGAGCTAAATGATTTGGTGAATAATGAAGCAGAAAACCCGGGCTTATTCACACATCAACTGCAGGTTGTCAAAAACAAAATTGAATGTCTTGAAGAAGAAAAATATAAAGGCGCAATTATACGAGCAAGAGCTGAGAGATACCTCGTAGGTGAAGCCCCGACAAAGCGAGCCTTGTCAGATGGAAAGGCATATGCTCGAGCTCACGACATACTAGAGATAGAATGGAATGGTAAAATATTGTTACGAGGTTGGTTGCTTCTGAGCGAGATGTATTTGCAGAGTAAAAACTACAGGCAAGAGACACAATGGCTGATTGGCCCAGTCGCGCGCCTGTCAGTCGCACCTCTTCCTTTTCTTCCTCTCCGTAGCAGGACCCCCGGGCGTTGGAGCGCCGTCTCGGCGAGAGTCCGGAGAAGTGCGACAGAAGTAGGGTTTCAAGCGCGAAACATGGACAATGTCAACTAGTGACGAACTTGGTGACGTATTGGAGTGCAATGGCGCTATCTCGTAGGTTACGTCGCTAACTTGACGTAAGACTAGGTAGGGTCCGGCGTATCGGGACAAAAGTTTTTCGGAGAGACCTACACGGCGACACGGTGACCAGAGGAGCACGTGGTCACCTGGGGCAAACGTTATATTTCGATGCCGGTGGTCGTAGCGGGCTTTTTGCATATCCTGTGACCTGGTGAGGCGAGACTGGGCAACTTGACGAGCCATGTGAGCCCGATCAATGGCTTCGCGCGCGTACTCGGAAGGAGATGGCACGAGAGGCAAGGTTGTTTCAAATGGCAATATGGGGTCGCGACCATATAAAAGATAAAAAGGCGAGAATCCCGCAGTGTCATGTCGAGAGGAGTTATATGCGAAGGTCACATAGGCCAACGTTGTATCCCAGTCTCGATGATCATCGGAGACGTACATCGAAAGCATCTCTGTGAGCGTGCGGTTGAGACGTTCAGTTAGGCCATTAGTTTGTGGGTGGTAGGCGGTAGATAGCTTATGGGCTGTAGCACACGATCGAAGGAGGTCATCGACAACTTTGGACAGGAAAGAGCGGCCGCGGTCCGTAAGCAGCTGTCGGGGTGCACCATGGTGTAAGATGACGTCATGAAGAAGAAAATCCGCGACGTCAGTGGCGCAACTGGTTGGCATGGCCTTTGTTATCGCGTAACGGGTCGCATAATCTGTGGCGACGGCAATCCATTTATTTCCTAGTGTCGTCGTCGGAAAAGGGCCAAGAAGGTCGAGTCCCACGCGATGAAATGGTTCAGAGGGGACTTCAATTGGGTGAAGATATCCAGCTGGCAGCAAAGAAGGTCTTTTCCGGCGCTGGCAGAGGTCGCAAGTGGCGACATATCGACGTACGCTGCGGTACAATCCAGGCCAGAAAAATCGACGTCGCACGCGGTCGTATGTGCGGGAAACGCCGAGGTGTCCCGCTGTTGGTGCGTCGTGAAGTTGTTGAAGTATGGCAGGCCGTAGATGACGAGGGATGACAAGCAGAAGCTCAGGGCCTTCAGTGGTGACGTTGCGGCGGTAGAGGATGCCGTCATGCAGCACGAACATACGGGATTCAGCGTCATGGCTGTCAGACTGGATGGCGTCGATGATAGTGCGCAATGACTCATCCCGTCGTTGTTCGATGCGCATATCGCTGACGTCTGTAAACGCCATTACTCTGCTCTCCAGGTCAGGCGCAACGGGATCAGGAGGATCTACCGGATATCGAGAAAGACAGTCTGCGTCCTTGTGCAAACGGCCAGACTTGTAGCTGACGCTAAACGAAAATTCCTGAAGCCTCAGAGCCCAGCGAGCCAGACGTCCAGTCGGGTCCTTCAGAGAAGTCAGCCAACAGAGGGCGTGGTGGTCCGTAACGACAGTGAAAATGCGACCATATAAATATGGCCGAAACTTGGCGACGGCCCAAACTAAAGCTAGACACTCTCTCTCGGTGATGGAATAATTCATCTCCTGGGGAGAAAGCAGGCGACTGGCGTAAGCTATCACGCACTGTCTACCGTGGTGCCGCTGAGCGAGAACTGCGCCGATACCGTGGCCACTGGCGTCGGTGCGAACCTCTGTGGCAGCAGAAGGATTAAAGTGGGCAAGTATGGGGGGCGTAGTTAGGTAGCCGATGAGAGCGGCGAACGCTTGAGCCTGCTCAGGGCCCCATGAGAATGTGGTATCCTTCTTCAGCAAATCTGTCAGTGGCCGGGCAACGTCAGCGAAGTTTTTCACAAAACGGCGAAAGTAGGAACATAAGCCGACGAAGCTACGGACGTCGGATGTAGAACGGGGCACTGGAAAGCTACGGACGACGCGGATCTTTTCGGGATCTGGTTGGACACCATCGGCGTTTACAATATGGCCCAGAATGGCAATCTGACGGTGACCAAATTGACACTTCTTGGAATTGAGTTGTAGCCCAGCTGTTCTGAAGACTGCGAGAATTGCAGCGAGACGGGTCAGGTGGCTATCGAAAGTAGATGAAAAGACTATCACATCGTCTAGGTAACAAAGACAAGTAGACCACTTGTAACCACGCAGGAGAGAGTCCATCATTCGTTCGAATGTGGCAGGGGCGTTACATAGTCCAAAAGGCATGACCTTAAACTGGTATAAACCATCTGGTGTAATGAAGGCCGTCTTCTCGCGGTCCATTTCATCGACAGAAATCTGCCAGTAGCCGGACCGGAGATCTATAGACGAGAAGTATGTAGCCCCGTGTAGGCAGTCCAACGCGTCATCGATGCGTGGTAGCGGGTACACGTCTTTTCGTGTGATCTTGTTTAGGTGGCGATAGTCAACGCAGAAGCGCCATGTACCATCTTTTTTCTTCACAAGGACGACAGGGGAGGCCCAAGGACTACTTGATGGTTCTATGACACCTTTGTTGAGCATTTTGTCCACTTCTGCTTGGATAACTCTACGCTCAGTGGGGGAGACACGATAGGGGCGTCGGCGAATAGGACTGGCGTCACCAGTATTTATACGGTGCTGAACAGTGGATGTTTGCCCTAGAGGTCTGTCGTCGAAAGAAAAAATGTCGGTATATGACGCGAGAAGGCGATGGATGTCATTGGCTTGCGCAGGGTTGAGGTCGGGTGCAATCATCTCCGAGAAACGATCTGGCCGAGAACAGGTGCTGTTCGCTACTGGAGACTGAAGTAAATCAATCTCGGTGGTGAGCGCTGCTATTTCGAATTCGTCAGCATTAGATACGCTGGCCAAGAACATGCCACGAGGAAGCACTTGAGGGCACAAGCTGAAATTGAGAAGTGGAAGCGAGGTACAATTGTCAGTAACAGTCACAAGCGTATGGGGAATGGCAATGTTGCGGCTCAAGAGGACGTCGGCGAGAGGAAGGAGGACATATTGACCATCGGGAACTTGGGGCTGTGCGGTCAAAACGACGAAGGTGGCTGCCTGAGCTGACAGCCGCACATCCTGAAGAGAGCACAGGCGCGGCGGGGCAGTGGGGGGGTCAGCGACTATCTGAGGCAACTCTAGCTGAAGAACGCCTGTAGCACAATCGATCAGAGCAGAATGATTCGACAAGAAGTCCAGGCCTAGGATAATGTCATAAGGGCAGTGGTCAATCACGGCTAAAATGACAGAAGTAGTGTGGTCCTTTATACGTAAGCGGGCAGTGCACAGACCGAGAACCATCGGCGTGCCGCCATCGGCCACACGGAGCATTTGTGCAGCCGCTGGTGTCAGAACTTTCTTTAAACGTGTGCGTAGGCTTGAACTCATGACCGAAATGCTTGCGCCGGTGTCGACAAGTGCTTGTACAGGTTCGCCGTCTACTTTAACGTCTATTACACTTCGTCTGGTGGGAACGGAAAGAGGATTTGCTGCGGAAGTCGTCAATGCAGCACCACCTCCGGGGGCTGCATTTCTCAGTTTTCCGAGACAACGCGGCCGGAAGCCACGGGGGACGAGAAGCGCCGTGGCTGCGGCGAACGGGACGATGGGCGACGTGTTTGCGGCGATCGAGACTGGTGCCCACGTGGTGAAGGCGAGCGGCTGTACCAAGTGTTCCGAGAATGGTCAATGGCATTGGGCTCTTCGGCAGGTGGAAAGGTGCGGGCGGTATCGTCGAAACGGGTCATATTGGTCGTTGCGCGATGTGCCGAGGACCATGTGTTGCGGCAGTAACGGGCAATATGTCCAACGCGGTGGCAGTTGAAACATATAGGGCGGTCATCTGCAGTTCGCCACTCAGCCGGGTTGCGAGTACGTGGAGAAGACCGTCGGTCGGAGAAGGGCATCACGAAAGGGCGTTCGCTGACTCTAGGCGCGGTGACATGGCACACGGAATGCACTCCGATGTTTTCAAGCTCCCGGCGCACGATGGCTTGAACAAGAGGAACAGTAACAGGAGTGGCATCGGTACTGCGCGAATAGAACGCCGAGGGCGCCATAGCTTCCAGTTCACGACGAACAATGCGTGTAAGGTCTCCCGGCGGCGATGCACGTTGTGGTGTTGACTGGTCCTCGCAAGTAGATGTTGCAGCGGTGTTTGGGAGTCGAGCGAATGTTTGTAGAATGCGGCGACTTTTCACTTGCTCGAACTGACGACACTCTTTGATGATCGCGTCTACGGTGGAACAGCCCTTGCACATCAGGAGATTGAACGCGTCGTCGGCAATCCCTTTCAGAACATGTCCCACCTTGTCACCTTCTGTCATGTCGCTTTCGGCCTTTCGGCAGAGGGCCAGCACGTCTTGAATGTAAGCGAGGTATGACTCCGTAGGGGATTGGGCACGGCAGGCCAATTCCTTTTTGGCGGCGATCTTCCGACTGGCGGTTTTGCCAAACACCTCCCGCATCTTTGCTTTGCATTGGTCCCAGCTTGTGAGTTCTTCTTCATTGTTCTCATACCACACCTTGGCCGTGCCTCTCAAATAGAACAGCACATTAGCCAACTGAAGTGTGGGATCCCATCTGTTCGGCACACTCACTCGTTCAAACATGGCCAGCCAATCGTCAACGTCGACGCCATCGGTTCCGCAGAATGTACCGGGATCCTTGAGAGGCGTGAAAACGTACGGTTGCGACGCCATGTTCGTCGGAGACGCTGACGTTGACGCGGAGGGCTGAGCATTGGCCATGGCTGGAAGGGCGATGCGACGTCCGCTGCGGAGCTCCGTTGCCTGATGGTTACCCAGCACCTCTCACCAATATGTTACGAGGTTGGTTGCTTCTGAGCGAGATGTATTTGCAGAGTAAAAACTACAGGCAAGAGACACAATGGCTGATTGGCCCAGTCGCGCGCCTGTCAGTCGCACCTCTTCCTTTTCTTCCTCTCCGTAGCAATATTGAAAGAACATAAAGATATTATGAAAGCTTTTGAAAACTATTATCAGGACTTGTTTGCTTATCGCGAACCAAAGGAGCCGGGTTTTGTAGATGAGTTCTTGATAGAAATGCCGACACTTAATGCTGAGGACACAAATTTATTGGAAATGTCTATTAGTATAGGGGAAATTGAGAAGGCTATCGATGATCTCGGCATGGGCAAATCACCTGGTCCAGATGGCATTAATGCCGCCTTTTACAAGGCGTTCAAGGAGGATATGGCCGCCGCATTGCATGAGGTTTTTTGAGAGTCTTTAGATCGTGGAGCTTTGCCTCCATCGTTTAATCGAGCGCACACCGTGCTGATTCCTAAAGGGAAAGAGCAACATGTTTTACGCAAAGTGACAGGATACAGGCCAATCACGCTAACAAACGTAGATTATAAGGTGTTTATGAAAGTTCTGGCTAGGAGGTTGCAAGGAGTTATATACAAGTTGGTCGGGTCACATCAGACTTGCGGCATCAAGCGTAGGAGCATATTCACGAATATTCATGTTGCCAGGAGCATTTTGGAGTATTGTGACGCTGCGCTTCTAAAAGTAGCTATGTTGCAAATTGATCTAGCCAAGGCTTTGGACATGGTTCCACACAATATACTCTTCATGCTAGCTGAGTACGTTGGTCTTGGTGCGATCATATGTAAAGGTATTAAATTGGCATATAAAAATTCAACCACAAATTTAATTGTAAATAGAGAACTCTCACAGCGCATACAAGTACTTTCCTCCGTGCGCCAGGGGTGTCCTTTAAGTCCTTTGCTCTTCGCTCTATTTTTGGAACCATTGTGTCAGAAAGTGATTCACCATGCAGGGTTTAATGGTTTCAGGTTGCAGTCATGTGAAGTGCGTGTTTTGGCATACGCCGACGATATTGCCTTTTTTGCAGTTGATAGAGAGAGTGTCACTTCATTATTAAAAATCACTCAAAGGTTTTGTGACACGAGTGGAAGTTTAATGAACAAAGGAAAAAAGCATTGGTTTATGGCATGGTAATTGGGACCTTACGCCCAGTTCTTTTGGAAATATTCAGTGGCTCACGACGCCTAGTCGTTACCTTGGGGTACCATTGGACAGGTATCAAGACAGTGAAGCTTCTTGGCTTGAAAAGGCTGAAGAATTGCGCGCGACCGCTGAAGGATGGGGCGGTCGTGGCTTATCAATTTTCTCTCGGTCAGCTCTATGCAACGTATTTCTGGCTGCTAAAATTATGTACCTTTTGCAAGTACTTAGTTGTAAGCGTAAAACCATTCACAAAGTCCACAGGATATTCGCCACGTTCATCTGGAGCTCTACGTGGGAGAGAACATCTAGAACGAACTTGTTTCGGCGAGTTAAGCAAGGAGGGCTGTCTCTGTGCCATCTGTTTCTTAAGTAATATCACGTTTCCTGCTCATTAGAGACCAGAGAGACTCTTTTTTACGTTCTTTATTTCAAACAACGCTGTTACACCACACGCCTGACTTCTTTGTATCTTCAGACAGGCGAGAACGACACACCTTGTCACCGTTCTTGCGCGAAGTTGTGTTCTCATATCGTTTCTTAAGGGCGAGGTTTTCGATAGATTACCTAACTAATGTGAAAAGAAAGCGCCTTATGAAAGACCTAATACAGAATGTTTTTCCTGTGCTCCTGTACCGTTCAAGGTATGAAAAATCATATGGTCATGACATACTAAAGCGAGTGAAAAACATGTGTATACCACCCAATGTGAAAACCTTCTTTTTTAAACTTCATACGGGAACCTTGCCAGTAAAAACGTGGCTTGAAGAGAGAGAGATGTATGTGCCATGGGGAAGCAGCTGTCTCATGTGTAACAAGCCTGAGACCATTGAACATGTGTTTATTGATTGTAAGAACGCCATTTTCTTTTGGGACATTTTACAGAGAACTTTAAAAAAAGATTTACCTCTTACTTCATATGGAATTCGTTTTTTGCCTTGTGATAGTTCTGTGCAAAATTTGGATGTTATATTTGTACTTGGTCTTCATTCGGTTTGACGTAGTATGCTATCGTGCAGACACTGTGATGTGAGAGTTCTATCCGTTAATGAGTGTTTCGTGGAAGCTGTTATAAAAGTGCGAGATGTGTATAAGACCACCGACTGTAATGAAGATGTAATATCTTTGTTTGACGCGTTGTCAGGCATGAAACACGTGTAATAGTGATTGTCATATTAGCTTGACCTGTAGTCAAGAAGGCAATAAAGAAAAAAAAAGTAAACACGTTATAGTCTGGGTCGTTGCTGTGGGTGGTTGATTGTGCTCTTGTTGCGTACTTGTTAGCGTATACGCTAGTGTACTTGTTGCGTACTATCTGTGTACTATGTGACCATGTGTGCATGTGTAGCTATATGGATTGCATCAGCACATAATAGGCTTTCGGTGTCCGTAAGTGGTCTTGAATGGGTTGATGCGTAAACAATCCACAAGAAAGCTGTGATAATGGGTAATGATAAACAAATGCGGCAGTCAACTTTTTTAAATTTTGTTCCCCTCCAGATGGCGCCACCTACCACCTACTTCATTGCTATGACGCTCTCACACCTCCAGCTACTTATATATCGTTGAACATCTATCTATGAAAGCTGCACTACGGATTTGGAATGGTTTCGCTGCGATCGAGTGTACGGTTTGGAGGCACATCTCGCCACCTGCGGACCCGTAAGCGCATGGATAACGTCGCTACACTATGTGAATCTGCGAGAAATAAATACAGCAAGCCTAGCATGCACTCTTCAGGTGAGGGCTCTGCAAAAACCGTGTCTTTCGGAGTGAACGTGGCTTCGCTGACCGAACGAAACGTACTTGCTCCATCGTTCTCTTTCGCGATGTGTTCACCGCCACAGGTTCGTCTGCTTGTTTTTATAATGATTTCGTGCAATATCAAGCTCAGCGGGACCGTTTCTTGTAACTTTCAGTGCCGTTTACTCCTTACCAGTCGAGAATCGTTGCATTTGCTAAGCCTACTCGCTTCACCGGGGGGCAGCCATGTTGATTTTCATAAGGAGGAACGTGTTTCTCCGTGGATGAGGGAGCAACGTTTCTCTATTTGAAGACGAACATTGGGGACATCGCCGTTCTTCCCTAAATGGAGAGTACGTCACTCCATTTTTTTAAGAGTGTAGGGTTGTTTAACGTGCACCCAAATCTGAACACATGGGCATAGAGCATTTCCGCCTCTATCGCAAATGCAGCCGCCGCGCCGGGATTTGATCCCGCGACCTGCGGGTTAGTAGCCAAGTACCTTAGCCACTACACCACCTCGGCGGGGCCAATGTTGCCAGAGACCGGCAGGCTCATGCGAAACCGTCTATACTTTCTTTGGCATTATTGGCTGCTAGATCTTATTCATATTGTGTCAGAACACGGAAAAACGAGCCTTTAAGTATACACTTCTTTCCCTTATTCATTATCGAGGGTCTAGTCCTGGCAGAGTTTGTGCCTTAGGTTGTATACGAAAGACTATCGGTCAGCTGCCAGCTCGTAATAACTTCACGTGCCACGTGACGCCACACAGGCTCACAAAAAGTGTGTGTGTGTGTGTGTGTGTGTGTGTGTGTGTGTGTGTGTGTGTGTGTGTGTGTGTGTGTGTGTGTGTGTGTGTGTGTGTGTGTGTGTGTGTGTTAGTAAAACGTGTGAAAGTACAATAGAAATGTTAGTCTGTGGCTTGAGTAAATCTTAGCACACGTACGAAAAGTCACATTGCAATGTGTTTTAATGTGATCTATCAGACCTTAGAACTGTGTCAGGCTTTTACCAATGAACCGAGTCCCGGCCCATTGAACATTATCGTAGTGATCGACTCCGGTGAGATCTGTTCCAGCGGGTACACGTTTAAACCACCACTGCAGCAATAATCCCGCCGCCGAGCTAACTTACAACGCACACGGCCGAGATTCCTGTGCAAATTTTCAGAGTGCCAAAGCCTTGACAAGCACCGCGACACGTTTTCCCTTGTTCAGACGTTATTTAGTGCAAAAGCGCCCAGGAATGATAGTGTGATGGTTGCACCACTTAGTTTCTAAATAATGTCAGCCCAAAGTGACGGAAAAAAAAATATGGGTAAGTGGCGTTGGGGGGGGGGGGGGGGGGGGCGGGGGTTCGTGCGAGAAATTTCGTTCGGGAGCGGGGTTGAACTCTTCCACCCTCCCCTTGATATGCCACGGCTGCATCTATTCAGCTGGTGAAATAGAAAGGCGAGGTGGTGGGTTGGTAGGTAGGGTGAGAACAGAGAGTAGCTGCCCAGACATAAAAATGAAAGAGGCGGATGCTGGCAGTTGTTACCTGAGAATGCAGCAAACGCGAAGGTGAGCGGTGTCAGCAGGGCTGGCTTGTAAGCGTTAATGTGCTTTATGGTCTTCTTTCTCTCCAGGGGATAAACTCATTTCGCTTCGCTGATTTGTATCGAGAGTTGTGACAGCATCGTGACGTGGGAGAATAGGAACCGGAAACAAAATTGCGCTGCTCACCGGGATCCACCCTTAAGCGGTCATTGAAAGGGGCAGTTCATCACATGAACGCATCGACACGAGCTTCCCTGGTAAATTGATTTAGTTTCTCTTTTTGTGTCTTATTATAGAAAAATTAAAAGCACATATGCGTCACGATGCTACTTATGGGCTGTAGCGACGGCGGCATGGTTACTCCCCGGCATTGAGTGGCGGCACAAGCGGAGTGTGCAATAGCGGGTGGGTCAAACACACAAGTCCAACGCAGAATTATTTCGGTCATAGTGCCAGTTTCAGATGAGGCAGCAAGTTTGGTACATATGAGATATATATGGTTGACTGTGCATGATGGCTGACACACCCCAGATTCCTGAGACGCCCTACTCCACAGATCGAACCTCAACGCCCGACATGACAACATTACTCAAGCCCTTGTTGCTGCCGTATCTCTTGAGATTACAGTCGACGGACACTGGTGACAGAATTCTTTCTCTTGGGATAATTCAGACATGATACTTTCTCTTATTTTATAATGTAGTTTTTTTAGGCGCGAAGCTGCCTTGGGTCGAGCAATATTCCTTGTTCGTCGGCGTAACACGCTTGGCACATACCCACTTTAGATCGGCTATGTGCTACAAGGAATGCGAGTTGTGAGATGGCTGTACTTGTAGCGTCCACTAGATGGACGCACAGACATACGCATGGACAGATGTCCAGACAAACTAGCAGATGGTCCAATGAATAGATGGACGTATGGACGCATGAAGAGACGGACAGACGAATGGATGGACGCACGAACGTACGGATGGATGGACGCACGCACGCACAGATGGACGGACCCACGGATGGACAGACGGATGGACGTACGCTCGGAGGGACGAATGAATGAACGCATGGACAGACGGACGGACGCACTTATGGACGTATGGATGGTCGCGCGGATGGGCGGAAGCAAGAACGAACGGACAGACAGGCTGAAGGCCGCTTCGCTCCACTCATCATCATGCACTCCGTGGATATGCTGTGATTTTTTGTGTACGCTACGTGCTTGTAAGGGGAAAAGTAGTGAGCTGACAAACCAGGCGAGAAAAGGACGGGCATACTGGTGAATAGATAATGCGATATCTTCATCACCATCAGCCTGACTACGTCCACTTCATGACAAAGGCCTCTCCCATGTTCCGCCAGTTAAGTTTGTCCTGTGCTTACTGCTGCCAATTTATACCCATAAATTTCTTATTCTCACCTGCCCACTTGACCATCTCTCCCACTAACCCGTTCGCCTTCTCTGGGAATCCAGTAATTTCCCCTAATGACCAGCGGTTATCCTGCCAACGCGCTACATGCACAGCACATGTCCATTTCCTCCGCTTGATTTCAACTATGATATCCTAAACCCCCGTTTGCTCCCTAATCCACTCTGCTCTCTTCTTGTATCTTAAGGTTACACCTACCATTTTTCTTTGAATTTTCCGCTGCGCCGCCTGCCCTCAATTTAAGCTGAACCCTCTTTGTAAGTCTCCAGGTTCCTCCTCCGTAGCTAAGTACCGAGAAGAGGCAGCTGTTATATTTGTTCCTCTTGAGGGATAGTGGCAATCTACCAGTCATAATTTGAGAGTGCTTGCCAAATGTGCTACACCCCATTCTCATTGCTCCAGTTACTTCAACCTCATGGTTCAGCTCCGCGGTTAGTACCTGTCCTAAGTAGACAGAGTCTTTGACAACTTCAACTGCAGTATTACATATCTCGAAGCGCCGCTCTCTTCCGAGGTTGTACATTACTTTGGTTTTCTGCAGATTAATTTTTAGACCCATTTTTCCACTCTCCTCGTCTGACTCCATAATCATGAGTTGCAATTCATCCCCTAAGTTACTCAGAGAGAGAGATAGCTCTTTATTGAAAAGCAGAGAATTTAGCCGTCATGTGTTTGTCACTGACTTGCTACTCTGCATGGGGAAAGGGATTGGGGACTGAAAGGCAGAAGAGAGAGAGAAAAAATATTAAGAAATAGAATGGCAAGAAAAAAGTAAATATACACATTTTTATCTCGCTTGGGCGGGGACGTGTGCTGACAGCATGGCTTCAGTTTTCAAGGTGCCCCAACAGTTTGTCTGGCTGACTGATATTGTCTAAATACGTGAATAAAAGTTTCATTGCTTGCCTCTGTTGCGTGGAGCTGGAGAAAGGGCCCAGGACGCAAAAAACTGAAAAATTTTTTTGGGTTAACAGATGCATGCAGTGTTCATAGAGCGCACGCTCATCGCCATACGCTCGGCACTCAAACATGATATGTTTTACAGTTTCTATGGAGCCACAGTTATTGCAGTATGGACTGTGTACCTGACGGAATCGATACCATAAATTGTTTCCATACGCACTGTTCAGCCGGAGACGGCGATAGAGAGTTTCCAGGTGTTGAGAGATTCGGGATGAGAGTCAAGTCCTCATATGTGGGTCGATAGAGTGGAGGAAGGCATGATGATGTGTCGGGAAGTTCCATAGTCTCTTCTTTTCTTCGGAAGCAAAACTTTTAGCGAGCTGGGAAGCATCTGATTTAGTGAAGTAGGTTCGCGTGTAATTTTGCTTTTGAAGTCCTTTGCAGGCCGATTCATTTGCTTCTTCATTGACCAGTATACCGCAATGAGCTGGTATCTATTTAAATGTGATAGTGTGACCAGCGATAATAGCCAAGCGGTGTGCGTATGCTATATCAAATGAAATCGGAAGAATATTTGTTCTTTTTAGGAGGCTGAATAGTATTTCTAGAGCTCCCTTAAAGTCGGTAAAGATCACCCATCGGTTCGGCGTTTCACAAAGGATGTAGAGGACTGGTTCTTTAATTCCATGAAGTACTGCTGTTGTTGATGATGTCCTGCGTTGTAGCCGATAGCATAGACTTTGTCCTGTAGAGGGCCACATGACGAGATCTCCTGAGTAGTTGAGGCGTCAGTATAAACATGAAAATATTGAGTGTAATGCTGGGCTAAAGAGAAGAGAGTACTCTGTAGCAGTGAGGTCTGTGCAATACGTCTTTTAGCTTCATTGATTCCTGGGATACACTCTTTAGTATCAAGAGGTGAAAGTGTCCGCGGAATGAATCTTGGAGACATCAACTTCTTCGGCTGTCTGATAGCAGTAAGTTGCTGCATTTGCACAGCTTGGCGGAATGCTGAATTGCTGTGGATGAGATGTATACGGCATACAAAATGCTTCTTTCATGTATGACATGGCGGAAATGAGTGCGCAATATTTCTTGAGTGCAGATGGCATCTAGCGGAAGACGTTCTGCTTCCGCTTCAGTTCCCGAGCCTGATGAGCTTTTCGGAAGACCTAGACAGATTCGTAGGCAATTGTTTTGTGCGCCCTCTAAAGTGCTCTTGTTTGTTGGTGATAATCAGTGAGGCACCGGTAGGCAATAAAGCAAGATTCCTTCAATATACGCTTTCTCAAGCAGGACCATTGATCGGCACTTGCATCCCCTCGTGTTCATGCTGCAGCTTTTCTGGCTCGAAGTTTCTTCACCTGAGGAGACCGGGAAAAACTTGTGTCGATGACTATTCCAAGAAATCGCTGAGACCGTACATAGGTCAGTGGCTGGCCCCCGAAGAGGTGGGGTACTTGGTCATTTTCTTCCTCGTGAATGCCTAACTGTGCTCTTTTCTTGGGAAAAGCGCATACGCCGTGGCGCCAAATACGCGGAGAGGTTCTGCAAAGCCTTTTGAAGGCATTTTTTGGTAACAAAACGCGAACTTGAAGCACTCCAGATACAGATATCATCGGCGTAATTTGTGATGTGCACTCCTCACTGCAATATCCTTGTTATTTGTATCAGGGTGATGTTGAAAAGGAGTGGACTGAGCACTGCACCATGGGGTACGCCCTCCTCTACTGCGTAGAACTGTGTGGAACTGTTTGGAGTGCACATATTTATCTTCCGTTCCTTCAAATAGCTTTCAAGCTATTTATACAGTCTTCCTTTAAGGCCAAGACTGACCATGGCTGCCAGAATGGCATGTTGAAAGACAGAGTCAAAAGCTGCTTTGATGTCGAGAAAGATAGCTATTCGAATGCGTCCAACAAAGAGGTCCTCTTCAAGTGAAAAGACGACGGTGATGACACTATCGATAGCTGATCTGCCTTGATGGAATCCGTTCAATTCATGAGGAAATTTGTCGTGGCTTTCTAAAAACCAAGTCTTTCGTTTATGAATCATCCGCTCCATGAGATTGCCAACGCAACTCAGCAGGGTAACAGGTCCGAAAGAGGCGTAGCTTGTTGGCTGCTTTGGAGGTTTCAAAATGGGCACTATTTTAGCGAGTTTCCATTCTAAGAGAACCTCGGAAGACAGCCTTGAAGAGTTATAATATTCTAGGAGTCGTAGGCGGGACGTGTAGGGTAACTTTGCGATGGCTTCATAGCTTATTTCGTCGTGACCGGGTGCAGTGTGCCCGTTTGATTCGCTGATTGCGCTGTTCAGTTCTTCAATAGTGAATGGCAAATCCAATGCTGGCACTGTCTCTCGTGAGAAGTAAGACTTGTTGTTTGCGGAAGAGCTCCAGAGTATTGAAGTTGATAATAATAGTGTGCAGCATCCTTCTGACAGCTCTTTCCGGGGTTTCTGTTCATGAAGAGCAAGTGCGGTGAAATGGTGAAACTGTTGGAGTGGTGTTCGCATGCCTCTAAAGACCCACCATATTTTGGCTACTGGTTGATGAACGTACAGTGTGGAGCAAAAGTCGCGCCATCGTTGCCAGCTACGTTTGTCCAGGTAACGCCGGATGTGACGTTGTGTCCGACGGCACGCTCGAAGGTCTTCAAGACACTTTGTGTGCAATACTTTCCTTTCAGCTCGCCTGTGAATATCAAACACAGTTTTTCAAACTCTTCATCGTTTGACGGAAATCTGTAATTCTTAGCTGAGTGACGTGTGCATGCTTTTAGGCAATGAGACATCGTAGTGAGTAATTCTTCGTCCTTCGTGGCAGCAGGAATTCCTTTGCTAGCGGCGTCTTTGAATGCATGTCAATCAGTACATCTTGTAATTAATTTCTTTCATGACATCTTCGCACCAACAGCTGATATCATGATTGGGTAATGATCACTTCCCCGTGTTTCCAAGTCAGTGCACCAGTGAAAGTTACGGGCAACTGAGCTTGCTGCCAAGGTGACGTCGATGCTACTGGTAGTCGAAAAGCCTCGTAGTTGTGTGATGCTGCCGTCATCCAGAGGTTCAGGGGAATGTTTTGAGAGTAGTTCTGCGAGCTTGGCTCCCCGCGCACAAGTATGTGAGCTGCCCCAAATTTTATTGTGGGCATTGTTAGTGTTCGCAAATGATGTGTGGAGAAGGTGTTCATGAAATCAAATGTTTAAGTCTTGAAGCATCGACAGGCTTGCCTGGTTCCAGGTATACTCCAATAAGTGTTTATTTTTGTTTACCGATTGTTGTGACGGCGTACACATATTTATTGTCGTTGTGGGGTGGGATGTAGATCTCGGAGGCCGGAATATCTCTGCGAATGCCTGAGTAATCTGCTGATATGGCCAAGGCGTTTTGAATGATGAAAATAATACCCGTTTATTCTGAAATGTGGTCTGATTCGTGATTCAGAGATTATGATGAAAGGGAATTGGTACGCTCGCACCAGCTCTAGGCAATCCGAAAGCTTTGAGCGAAGCCCTCGAGCGTTCCACTGGAATATGGTGCATGTGCTAAATATTTTATGTATTGTCAGTTTAGGTGGCGATGTCGTTGGGAAAGCCATGATTGCTACTGTGAAGAAATACGCCCCTCCAGTGCGTGGGACGTTGACACCAGGGGCTCCATTGCAAAGATTGCTTCTACCTCTGGAAGACTTCTTGACGAGGGATTTGCGCCAACAAGGGCTTTGAACGCTGCACACAACATAGGAATCAGTATGCGTGTTACATCTTGACAGGTGTTTCCGTGTTGCTGTCTCTCGGAGATCTCCTTGTCGTTTTGCGGCGACTGAGACTGGTGATGGTAGTGCTGGCTTGGTGGGTCTTCTGAGGTATGTTGCGATGATTTTGATGAAGACGACAAGCGCATAAATTTCTCACGTTTCTTTTTAGTAACATGTGCCTACATGTTAGCAGATGTCTTTTGGCTTTCTGTCGGTTGTTCCTGGGATGCATACTCGTGAATACCACATCAGGGTTAGCCGGTTGTTCGTTCCGCTTTGGTGGTTTCCCTTGTGCTTGCTCCAACGTGCGTGCAAGTGTAGCAGCCATCTTTTTTATGTATCCTCCATATAAGTCCGGGTGTGGGCCACCGTAGTTTGAACATTTAGGTTGTGCTATTCACGTGCATTCCTTGTGCGAGTGAGGCCCAGCACACACTTTGCAGCGCACCTTACCTGTCCAGTGTCTCGATATGTGGCCATGCCTCTGACATTTGTAACACTGTGTAGCTGCCCCAACGTATTCGGCAACTGGTTAACTACAGAAGCCAAGCGTAACTCTTTCAGGTAGCGTTGAATCCTTGCTAAATTCTAAGATGACAGATCGACGACGTACTTCTTTGACTTTTCCTCCCTCTTCGGGTGTGAAGGTGGTCAGCCTCCTCGCTGAAACGACTCCTTGATACCGTAGATAGTCTTGTAGTTCATCATTTGAGTTTCTCAGAGTGGCATCTTGTATTTTTCCATAGTTCGCTATGTATGAGTACGGAACTCAGACTTCTACAGCTACGCCAGCCAGTTCAGTCACAGTGAGCAAACGGTTTGCAGCGGGTAGCGTTGACACTGTAACCACCAAGCTTCTATCCTTGTTGAAGCGATGGTTGAGAACTTTCTCTAGAGGCAACGTTACAACCACTGATGCCACACTGTTGGGTTTAACCTTCCACTTCCATAAGCTTCCGCCTTCCATGGTAGGTCGGAAGACGACAGGAACGCCAGTACCTCTTATTTTTGTAGGTTACAACCGTAAAGGGGACTTTGTTTATATGCTCTCCATTTTCCTCCGAAGGATCAGAGCTGTCCCTGCTCATCGTGCCGTCACTTGTTTAGGTGGTCATAGTCTGCAGTTCCCTCCACTGATGCTGCAGGAGTAGTACTTGCCACCGCTGCCATGGATGCGGCATCGAGTGCATCTGGTGGTGATGTTCCGCGTCATGGTGGGTACGGCGCAGCGCTTGGAAGTCCGCTTCACGTGTTTCTCCAGATGGACTGGAGCCTCTAGGTCGTTTCGGGTATGATGAGAAGGCCAGGAAAGCGATATAGACTGTCAGACTGAGAAGAATATTGAAAAAAATAGGAACTGGCCTAGCACAGCTGATGCATTAGAACTTCTTCGTCTTCATTAATTAACCAACATGAGTTACTCAGCAATGCAACGTCATCGGCGAAACGCAGATTACTAAAGTACTCTCCATTAACTCTTATGCCTATCTGTCCCCATTCTAGGAATCTGAAAACCTCCTGTAAGCACGCGATAAATAGCATTCGGGAGATTTTATCCCACTGCCTTACACCCTTCTTCATTGGTATTCTGTTGCTTTCTTTATGAAGCCCTGGGGTAACAGTCGATCTCCTGTAGACTTCTTCCAAGATGTTGATATATGCTTCATTGACGCCCTGATTCCACAGTGTCTTCATCACTGCTGATATTTCTACCGAACCAAACGCCTTCTCGTAACCAATGAATGCTATATATAGTGGTTGGCTATATTTTGAGCATTTCTCAATTACCTGATTGACAGTATGAATGTAGTCGATTGTTCATTAGCGTGTTCTAAATCCTCCTCGTTCGTTTGTTTGATTGAATACTGATGCTTTTATAACTCTGTTAGGAATCGCCTTTGTAAATAGCTTGTATACTACGGAGATCAAGCTGATCGGCCTGTTATTCTTCAAGTCCTTCCTATCTCATTTCTTACGTATGAAGATGATGTTAGCATTCTTCCAAGATTCTTGTTCTTTTCCCACCAGGAGACATCTCGCAAATAGGGTGGCTAGTTTTTCTAACACAATCTGCCTGCTATATTTAAGCAGATTTGATGTTACCTGATCCTCACCAGCAGCTTTGCCTCTTTGCATGCTCCCTGAGGCTTTTCGAATTTCTTCTATCATTACTGATGGGGTGCCATCTAGGTTACTCCTAGTTCTTATAGCAAGAAGGTCGTGGTTGTCCCGGCTACTGTACAGATCTCTGTAAAACTGCTCCTCTATTTTACCTATCCTATTCGCATTGGTAGTTATTTTGCCTTGTTTGTCTGTTGGTGCATACATCCAATTTTAGCCTATCCATACGGAATGCAACTGCCCATAAATTAAAGTGAAGACGGTGCTCACGCAATTGTTTTTTGTGAACAAAATTCAAGTACTAAACCTTTTATTTGAGAACATGTCAGTTGAAATAGGTGAGGGTTCGAAAAACACCAAAACTTGGAACTAATGCATTTTGAGAACCTGTTTATTGCTGCCAGATTGTGCCAGATTTCAGGAACAGAGATGTATTATCCCCAGTAACAATTATATCTTCCAACCGATCTAGCCATCGGCCCTGGACATTTGCAGTTTATAGGACACCACTCGTGTCTACAAGTCTGTAAGTACAGTAAAACGATGTTGCAAAGAAATGACCATCCATCACTGTGACGTGCCCAAAATATGAGAATCTATACGTGATGCATATTGAAATTTTTATATTCATCATTCGGCTGATAGTTCATCGTTACAAGCATAACTGTGAAGGATTTATCGTCCATACATAAGCAACAACTACATATACGCTGCTTAAGTAGTAACTTAGTACGTAGGTGAAAAATATATAGCCTTGGAACAATGTCAGCATAAGTAATCTGTACGAGGTGTCAATACGCCAATGTGCAAGCAAGATCAAGTGAGTATTTCAAACTCTTTCTCAAGAAACCTTGGCATTCACACCTACGAATATCCTGTCGACATTTCATTTCTGTGACTATGGCAAAAGAAACATAATTGTTGTTTGCCGTAGCTCATTTCTGTGAGCTTTGTGAATTTCACAATAAAGAAAACTGTCATCATACCTCTTCGCAGTTATACAAACTATTCCTAATTTTGATAGTTTTATGGGCACACCTTTCTGCATCGCATTTCTCACGGCTTCATAATAGTCCTGGTTAGAACTTATTCTATTCGCCAGAATTCAGGATGACACGATGTGTTCGTATTTGAGGTAAATCCTACAATTTGCTGGAAAAATAAACTCCAAACACATCAGACAAATATAAAACAAGTTCTCGAATACTGACCTATCATGTGCATCTTATCTGCAAGCATGGTTTGCAGGTCAGGTCTTCTATTTTTTGACATCCTGTTTATTATCTCAAATGGTTACCCCAGCTTCTATAGAGGGAAATAGTGACTATGCGGTGTTTATGTCTCACAGGAATTGTACTATACGAGCGCTGTCAATTTTACACGAACCAGTACTCGAGTGTCGGAAAGCCATATACATATAAATGTCCACGTTGACGGCAGTGTAAGGTAATCAAATTGTGACCGGAATTCGAGATGTCGTAATACAGTGAAATTCCAATACTAATCGTTCAATCATTGAACAAAGCCTGTGGGGATAGCACGGCTACAAGTACGCATGATAACGTTTCAGCGCAATATCGTGAATTACAATGTGCAATAACAGATTTCGCTTATCACATGTACCTCTACAAAAAGTGTTGTTACCTAATGGAGCAAATATAAATATGCAAAATCTCCATGGTACTTAACTTGTTTTCGCATGGGCATTAACAGTTTAACCACATTTAACAAGCGTGCTTTATATTCCTACAGAATCACTCGAGAGATGTCATCCTTGGCATAAGGCATTGACTTCTTAGGCGACGGTGGTGCAGTCGTCTAGCAGCTGTTTGAGCTGATAGTGTTCTCCTGATGAAAGATACTAGCGTACACACCATAATAAGAAAGCTCGCATTGCATAAGCTTGATGGTCAAACCATATTTTACCAGCACTACACCGCTGCACTTCATGTTCTGACTTGGAAGTCAAGAGATATACATGACCTCATCGAGTGTGTGCCATGCCTGGTTGCAAGCTCTGAGCGTCATGTGAAAGAAGCGCTTGGCTGAGCTGTGTAAATTTATCATAGGAGTGATCCTCAACAGTTCAGCCATAAGTACAAGTACGTGAACGCAGGCACTCAGGCTTAAATGTGGAAACCACAAAAAAGTGCATCCTCATAAATTCTACAGTGCCTACTTTAAGCATATGTGCTCCTGAACTAGTATAAAGTGTCAACCCGAGTCGTCATTAAGATAAGAACTTCTTTAGTAATACAAAGAGTGCTTCTCACCGACATCATCTATTCATCATAACACTGTAACTAAGCACCGCAACTTGACTGAATGATACGCCCATGCACTTCATCAGAGCCCGAACTGAGTTTCTGATCATGAACACCAGACCATGAAACTAAAAATAGAAAAAAGGCTGCATGAATAAATTATGTGGTCATTCGTATGTCTTCAGGCTTCATCTGCAGTATTTGATGGGAAATGAGCGAGTGAAATAACTTTATTACGTCTCCATTAGACGCTAGAGAACTCAACGTTACCTGGCTATGCCCACTCAGACACGGTCAAGTTAATCCTGACAGCCCTCGCGTGGGCCCGCTGGACGACCAGGATTTTAGAGGTGAGGTCTTGGGCCATACTCAGCTCTCTCAATTACTCTTGTTGGAAAGGGGGACCGTCAAAGGTACAGCGCCACAGAACAGGCAAAAAATCCGCATAACCACCCCATAAGGGACAATCAGGGCTTGAAAACGATTCGTGGTATATTGTGTGCAGTGCCGCAGGGCTCGGTTAGGGTCTTCGTTGGAGCAGTATGAAAGTAACAGCTTAGGCCCTACACAGTGATGAGTGTAGCAGGGACAGCACTTTTCTTGAGAGATAATGCTTACATATCTCGTTGTGCGTGCAGAGGCTTGGATCGCCCAGGACATGACGCGTTACCCAGCACACGGTTAATCAAACCTCTTGCAGCCGAATGCACCTCCTCGTTTGCAGTGATTATATCACCCTCAATTAGTCTAAGGTGGACAGAAAACCAGACAATGAGTGATTTTTGAGGTCATTGGCTTTTTTAAGGATCATTAGGGCCTGAGGAACACAATACCCATTCGCAGAAGGAAAAAAATGTGGTTCCACGGAAACAAGCTTGGTTTGAAAAAAACTTCGAAGAAAGATGAGCACCAAATAATTCTCGTTTATGAAACTTGAAGCCTAGTACTGAGAAATTGAAGTAAACGGGAGGGATAGACAAACCACCTTCAATACTCCGAATGGCCTATTCGAACTGAAAGTCTTGCTGGGAACCTGTGACGTTTCAACTAATAATGAATGCGATAATGTTGGGCCTAACACGACATCCTTGACTCGTATTTTCGGATGACTAAAGAAATAGTCAACTCCTTACAATGCGGTCAAAAGAACGTGGTGTGCCGACTTTGAGGTCGTTTTGGCTATAAGCCTCTCAGCGGCTACAATTGTACTTCAACTTATGGGGTGCGTGACACACCATGTGGTTTTTTAAATAGCTTCAAACTCAGTTTGCACACAAGTGCATGGTTTCTGATTTGAGAGGCAGGGTTCATTTAACTTATTGTTTTGCGCTTTGCCGCCAAGCATCACTTTGTGGGAGACACTACCATGCTAAGCAATCGTCTGACGTGCCGCGCATCATGCAGGACGTACGTAAGGTGTATTTTTTGCCTAAAACGAATACTACCAAAAAGCAAAGTGCGCACGCCTTTTTGGTGTAGCATTTGATTCTTTACATGCAAGAGTTGAAGCTGAATAATTGTAGAATCATTTTGTATTTATTTAGAGGCCATTAGGAATTATTGCGCTAACAGATAAATAGCTATACATCCAGTTATTTCCTTTTTTAAATATAGTTCTGAGTGCTTTGAAATAATGTAATATGATGATGGCACATCTGCAGACAGTGCATCACGATTACCACCTGAAGGCGATAATAAGTGCTTCAAGAAACCCTCCTCAGGATCATCGGCCTTCGACGATTCTTTCCCGACATGGTGCGAATGTCATTTGGACAACCTGACATATTTAGTCATTCGAGGAGCTCCAATTAATGCAGTTTCTGTCTATTTCTACAAATTTTGACGAGCAAGAGGAAATTGCAATTCACGCCGGCGTGGCTTGTTCAAGACTTGACACACTGTTCGTCGAGAGAAATGATGATCTTTAAAGGACGTTCGCTTATACTAGCCGGAAGCTCTTAAAACCAAAACCGACAATTCTACGATTGCTATGGAGTGCTTCAATATCATTTCAGCCACTTCACACTTTTTCCAATAGCTACAAAAGATACCCCTGAAAGTGGTGTGCGACACTATTATGACTTGCGTTGGCTTGTTTGTAAACCTGAAGGACGCTTCCGGTTGGCTTGATTGGTGGAGTCCCAATACACCACTTCTTCACGACACAACCAGATGATAACACACATAAATTCCATCTCTATTTATTAGTCTAGAAGAGTATTCTGCAAGGACATTCAAGAGAGATTGCAAATACCATTTTGCACTATAGTACAATCGTGACATCTGCCGCATATGTCATGGTGGACACAGTACACGAAGTCGATCCTTCTTGTTCTGGCTTGCAATTTAAAGTGCCCATACGCGAAATGTTGCTTGAAATTATGTAGTCTTAGAGAATAGCCTGATTCGCGCCATCTAGTACTGTTGTCTAGAAAATTGAGCCATAAGCAGCGACTTTTAAGACAGTCTCCACCGCGTTAGATAGCAACGCTGGCAAGCACGTAATTACACCTAATCGTTTCGCAACTTTGTTATTTTTAAGACGCAAGTGCACCAATTTCTAATGCTCGTAAATACATTTAAAACATGTAAATACAGGCAAATCGGTTACAGCTTTTATTAAGTGCAAGAAAATTGGGCGTGAATGAGCACGCAAATAGTTGTGTACTCGTTTATCCACGGTACAAGCCGAACGATGATGCGTCTCATAGTTTATCCTTTTACTTGTAAAATATTTGGTCGTTTTACATTTCAAACTTCTCAAATAAAATCAGACATCGAGAAAGATATGTCGTTGACTCAACGAAGAAACTACTGCCAAGATCTGCCAATGTTAACACGTGCGGTATGACTCTCTATACAATGAGGAGGAAAAAGGCTATCGAAATCAGCCTGTAAATGGCAACATGAATAAGAATGGTATGTATATCGCTTTGATTTAGGGAGTCGAGCAACCAAATGAGTTTTATTGTTGGTGGTCGTTATATACGATGATCCCGGCCCGCCCAGAACAAAACTGAGTCATCTGCCTCTGCTGCGCATTGAAGACCAAGAAGGAGTTGTCAAGCGAACAAAAAGTAGAGCATAGTTGGTGGTCTCCTCATTGTTTTAGATGGTTCCGAACCATCTTGCATCACGCTGCGCTGAGCACGGAGCATGGGGTTAGATTGGGTGGGCAGCAAGTGGTTAGGTGCATTGAGTGGGGAAAGTGCACTTTTTCCAGTGCCCTGCCGATACACATGTCCCGGTTTCGCATTTCATTTGACAGGTCGTCATTCAAGTGTCATAAAAGAACTCTATGTGTGCTGCTTTAAATGTCTTACAGATGATCTATTTGAAAAGCTCAAGCGTGTTCCAACAAGCACGCACTTCGGGCTTCAAAACCACTGTTCTTAAACACCCACCTTCACTTCCACCTGAATAAAAATACACCCTACGGAATATTAGTCTTGCTATTTCACATTGATTTTTTTCCTGCCTCAGAATGCACTGGACTTCTGCAACTCGTATTAAGGGCTCTGTAAGTCATGACCTGAATTGCACACATTAGTAAAAAAGCTATACCTCAAGATTGCTAGTTAAATATAAAAATAAAAACGTCTGCCCCAGTCGTTCAGGGACAGATGACTGCTTTAGCACATTTTGGGATTCGGAAGGTAAGTGTTTACATTCGAAAACCTAGTTTCGGTTTTATGTAAACAAGTCCTTTCAGGAGACACAAAATGGAGCTCTTTCTGATTTCTATTGACTGAGTCACAGATTGCACATCTTTGTACGCCTCTTAAAACATTGTGAATTGTACCTTCGTTTTTTCTTCGAAACGTTTTTTATGGATCATTCTCTTCTTGAAAATTATTATTGTAAATTTGTTTCCTACATGCTATTTTATTGACCGATATTCGCATATTTTTGTATATATTCTGATCAGTATTGACAACAGAAGAAACTGCAAATGACATAAATATGTGTTTCTTGATTACAAAAAATGTGTGCGGAAGGCAGCAAATGAAGTTACAGGAGAAATAAATATAATACAACCATTGACTTCATTTATATTCTAGAATATTATGTAGCTGAATCTTCGCGTGTTCACTACTAGATTAGGAATAATAAAAAACTGCGCAGGGCCTTTCTATGTCTCTCTGATCAGCCAGAAAATTTTCTTTTAAATTTGTTGAACACAACAAGTCAATACCAGAGTCAAGCAATAAAAAACGGTACTACTTTGAAACTTCTTTACCTGTTACACGAGATTTGTTTTAACGAAAGTGGCACATCGCGAGTATGTAGAAACTACGTTGTGTTTTTCCACTCCAAAACGCCAAAAATTAGCTAGCTTTAATTGGAACAGGCTTGCAGTATTGTTCTTGAAAAACAAGCTATGACAACAACTTGGATTGTCCTTTGAGTAATTTCGTTGTTATTTTGTAGTGATTATTGCTGTAATTTGTTGTAAGGCATAGGCGTTGACGTTTTGTTCTTCTCCCTAAAAATTAGGAGCACAATTTTCAAGTGTCGTATAACGGGCCTAAAGTGTAAAAGATATTCCACCAGCTTAGACAAAGGTGCTTCAAAGTTCATGTTTATACTCACGTAGTTGCTGCATTCATGAAGGTTAAGAACAGTAATGCGGTGTTTTTTTTCCGAGGCCAAGACATTTGTACTAGAAGACAAAACAATATCTTGAGATATATGTTTTTGCAGCGCCGATGCATTTTGAAATGTCATACAATCTTCACGGGTGCTTTGTATTGTCTAAAAAAAATCACAGCATATCGACGAAGTAAATGGCCATAAGTGGTGCAAAGCAGTCGTCCGTCCTTGGCTCCATCCGTCCGTCAATCCGTCTGTCCGTCCACAGACGAAGGGATAGACAGAGGCATGAAAGTACAGGCAAAAGCACGAACGAACGAACGATCGGACGAACGAACGAACGAACGAACGAACGAACGCATAAATGGACGCTCGGACGAACGGAAAGAACGACGAAAGCAAGAACGGAAGCATAGAGGAACTCACGGACGGACGATTGGACAGACAGAAGCACGCACGGACGCACGGAAAAACAGAAAGACACACGGATTGATGCATGGACGGATGGATAGACGGACAGAAGCACGGACAAACCGATGGACGGAAGGAAGCCTGAACTGACTGACAGATGAATGGACGCACGAACGGATTCACAGATAGATAGATGGACGGACAAAAGCATGGACACACTGACAGACGGAAGCACGAACGAACGAATGCAAGCACAGATGAAAGAATGGACAGGTGAGACGGACGAATGGACTGATGAACGCACGAACAAATGAACGAACGCTTCGCCCCACTCGTCATCATTCACTTTATGGATATGCTGCGAAAGACACTAATGCCATTCAGTTATATAAAGTTATATTATACCCAAGGACATATACACATAACGCCATTTATTGGGCAACTCCTAAACTAGAGCTGGCTTTGTACTTCTGCTACGGAATAAGGAACGACCCACTGCGTAAGGAGCTTCGCCCCTAAAAGCATGGTTTTTGTTTATTGTAATGGAGGAAAAAATGTGAACGATCCCTTATAAAGCCCATAGGCACCGAGTGGCAGATGTTGGGATGACGCCAACCATAACAGCTAAGTAAGTTGTATGGGAATGCACTACTTGCGTTCTGCCAATTTATACATCCTGGTGAAACAAGCTCCTATCAAAACGTTGATTTCACACAGACTTCAAGCTCATCCAAAGGCTACCTACATAAACACCTTGCAGTCGCTAACACTCGCTGTATATAATGAAGAGGAGCAGCTAATCATCCCCAGGAAAATATAAATGGCGTTAGTTTACTGTTGTATTATTCTAGGCACATCAGCAATTCAAAGGTTGTAGATTCAGACGCTGCAGGTGGAATGTTCTCTTCTCGTTATTTTGCTTGTTTCCATTAATATCTTGGTTACATTGTTGCACGTGATAGCGCGATAAATGTCTCCTATACGTTCATTTGCATAATATTCAGCTGGTTAGTCTTATGAAAGTAAAAGCTCCGAAAAAATTTCTTTCATCAACTCTATGTAGCATGCTCAAACACATCGAGGGTGCTTAATGCCACCTTGAATGCTTCCTATGTTGTGCGTAAGAACCATAAAATCACGTCATTGAGAGCATATGAATTTAGCAATGACATTTTCTTTTAAAGGCCCACCCATTATGAACGGCTCATATGAACTTAATCATCATCAGCAGCAGAACCGTTGATAAAATAAGTGCTGCGTAGTTTGGTCTTCACACGCAGGGCCCTTCGCTGATTCGCAAAGGAAAGAAACATGGCGCAGACGCTTAACATCTGTGCGCGCCATGAGCATTCAATTGGTCATCTTCACAACAGGTACAGCACCTTTAGCGGGGAGCACCAAAAGGAACTTTGGTGGCTGTCTGGTCAATGCAACAGCGTGGGAGCTTGTGCATTCTTTTGAACCCATTGCCTGCGAAATGATGCGCCGACAGGTTTCGGAGGCCACGAGCCACCAAAAATGTTTTTGGGGTGGCACCGTTGAAGCGTTTCCGGTGCGCATGCACAGATGGCGCCTGTAAAAAGAGGCCCATTATACATTGAAACGGTCAGCGTTATGATCATAGTCATTGATTTTCTTACAGCACGGTTCAGCCATACACTGAAAACCGAAGGAAGGCGATGCGCTGAAGGCCTAATTACGCAGTCGCACCCTACTCTTCGAGGTGATGCGGCAGCTGCATTTCCGATAGAGGAGAAAATGTTGTAGGCCCGTGTGCTCAGATATGGGTGCACGTTAAAGAACCCCAGCTGGTAGAAATTTCCGGAGCCCTCCACTACGGCGTCTTTCCTAATCACATGTTGGTTTTGGGACGCTAAACACCACATATAAATCAATCTTCGAGGTGAAGCTCAGGCTAATTTTACAGTGGAAGCTCCTAAGAGATGACCACTCGGTTCATGCGCAGTTGGCCGCCGCCGCCGCCACTGGTGTCCGTAACCACATCACGCGAAATTAGGAAAAATCTTAACACCAATGACACAATGGGCCTCGAGCCCTGGTCCGCTGGGTGCTAGCCGAGCATTCTACCACTGAGTCACTCCGGTGCTCGGGACTTGTTGGCAAACTTGCCTTAAGCAGATGGAGCGGTGGATCCGCTCGGCGGACTGCCAGTCTCAGAAATGGACAGCGGCTCGAAGGGGCCCTGGCCAGGCAGGGGAGAACGGGAACTCGCGACCCACAAGCGAGGGGCGCGGGAACCCAAGTATCCCCCGCCAGGTCAGGTTCAACCCCCAAGTTCTTGCCGCAGTGTTTCTAGGACTGCATAGACTAGAACATTAGAAGGGTAGCCGAACATTAGAAGGGAAGCATTAGCTGGCACCTACCCCACGCAGGATCCTGTGAATAAAGTCTTTTCTCTATCTTAGGCGGGTTTCATGTCAAGAAAGCAATCGCGTTAATACGAACTAAAAAGCGTTCAGCGAAAGAACAACCAGTCGTCGCACAATGCGAACAGCGTAACTAGTGGGTCTTCCAATTCTCCTACCTAATATAAAAGCTTCTTCTTGTTCCCCTAATAACTGTGGCACACACCACTTTGGACCATAATACCTCATCGTCGTCATCTACTGCATGAACAATTGGCACAGAATTCCTTGACAGTGTTTAGCGGATGCCACGCTTCTCTGAAGAATGACGAGAAATAGCATACGAAATGCCGGCCTACTACCAAAAAGTTTATTCTTAGTGCCCTAGTGGGTACCAAGCGAGGGTGCTTGCAGTAGTTACCCAATGAGTGTTCAGAAAAGGCTCTGAAAGGCCGCTCTTCTAGCTTTCGCTGTGACTGTGCTGCGCATTCCACGCAGGCCTGGCATTTTTTACAGCTTTTTCAATTTCATTCTTCCACAACGCAATATATGATGCGTTAAGAAGACTTTATCACACTGCATAACATTTATTGAGTGTTTTTTTTCTTGAGCAGGTTGAACAATTAGTTCGGTGATATGGGAAAACACCTGCTTGTTATTCAGGTGGTCTCAGTTGATCCTTAATACGACCTGAAAATTCGGTCCCCTAAAATATGATGATTTTTTTAAAATAAGAACCAATGATGCTGACACCGGGGTTTTAGTGACAGATGATTTTTTAAAGCTATTGCACAAAAGTGATGGAGGCCAGCGCGCTTAGAATCAGCTGCGCCGTTGAAAACTCCAGGTGGCAGAAATGCCCAAGTTCTCTGCTACGTCGTCTTCTGTAGTCTTATCGTGTTTTAGAATGCTCAACCCAAATAATTATTAACATGGTTGACGACGACTAGAAGTTGAAAGCCAGCCAATTCGAGACATAATATGCCATACAGGGAGAACCCAGTCACTTTCAACACATAACGGATCACCGTTAGAGAAATGACTTGGACGTTCACAGTCGACTGCATGCTCCTAAGTCCCCCACATCTTCCTACAAGTTTCCTTCCACTAACGTGGTGTTGCGCGCACTCTGTGATAGGCACGCTTTATCAAAGTGACGATATCATTCCGTGACGTAATGACGAGGTCCCAAATTGTAAGAACCTGTGGTGCTATAATGGTGTCAGAGATAGACGATTGGCCCTTCTTTGTGTCGACTCAGTACAACAGCAGTTTCTAGGTTACCGTAATATCCTTCTCGTGCGCCCCTTCAGACAGAGTGGGTACGTATATTTACTGCGCTCTTGTCAACTGAAATTGTTTTCGAGCATTGTCTGCCATTTTTACTCCCAGCTCGCCTGATGGGATGCCAGAGTAGTCGGCAGGAATTCATCGTGGATGTTACTTCGGCGTTCAACGGGTGCTGTCAAGCAAAATTTCAAGTTCGTTAGTTCAATATTTCCTAAAACATTCCAGGGGTGGTTGAATACTACCCCTGAAACCAAAATAATAAAAATGTAAACTTGCTGCGTGGTCAAGATTGCACGCAGCGAAAGGCAGAGCAGATAGAAAACACCAGGCCTAAACGAAGCACGCAGCACTGATAAAGCGAAACCTGGAGGAGTGGCATTTGTAGAGTTAAAGGCTCTTAGAGCAACAAATGAGAGCGCACATGCATCATACTCACTACGTTATCAACCATTTTCGTCTATAGGAGAAGCGTCTCCAAGGTCATATTCTTCATTGTTAATAAATGCCTGGTAACCGGTACGTACACATGTAGAGAATGGTATGCTCCTTGTTCGTGATGTCATTGACGACGATAAAGAATTAAGCCTGAGTCTTTTATAATGGGCTGGAGTACTCAACTACCCACTCTTCACGAAGTTTGCATTGTGGGACACGTGTTTGTTACTATGCTGTTCTGAAACGTCTTATGACGCACGTTGAAGTGATTCCTTATCCGACATGAATGGAGTCGGCGCAGAGCCAGTTTCAAGCACCACTTTGACTCCGTGGTAGAGAAGTGGGCGGCCACGCAGAGGAGCCGGGTTTGATTTCCCTTTTGTCATCGGTATTTTTTAATCATACAGTTTGTTTCTGATTTCTGATTTGCCCCGCCACGGTGGTCTAGTGGCTAAGTTACTCGGCTGCTGACCCACAGGTCGTGGGATCAAATCCCGGCTGTGGCGCCTGCGTTTCCGATGAAGGTGGAAATGGTGTAGGCCCGTGTACTCAGATTTGGGTGCACGTTAAAGAACCCCAGGTGGTCGAAATTTCCGGAGCCCTCCACTACAGCGTCTCTCATAATCATATGGTGGTTTTGGGACGTTAAACCCCACAAATCAATCAAATCAATCAGTTTGTTTCTGATTTCGTGTGATAGGGCTTTCGGACTTCAGCGGTTGTGGACAACTACGATGCCAGAGTAGACTCTTCTTGTGATCTCAGAACAGCTTGCGCTGTAAAACCGTCATATTTGTGAAGTATTGATATTTTAGCGCTCTCCAGGAATAACTATTTTTACATCGAAAGCTATAAGAAATCACACTAATCCCAAATTTCGGTGCCGTCGTTCTGTCGCTGCCATCGCCAGTGTTTGCGACAACGGTCTTACAAAATGAGGAAACAACTATACGCCTGAAAAGCCTAACGTAAAATTCTGTTTGAACAGGGGTCTTCGGTGGGGCAACTGATTATACTACCATTGTTTTATGCCATTCTTTCTTCCTTATTTTTGGTTGCAAAATAGCAATAGAGAATGACGATAGATTACAATTTGGCTTGATTTTAACGACTTGCTTGCGCAGTACACGTTGCTTTTGAATGGCAGGATTTCACTGTGACTGTGACAGGAGACCAGCAAGACAGTACTTAAGGAAGCTTTTTCGTACTTAGGAAGCTTTTTAAGGAAGCTTTTTCGAGGTAGTAAGAATAATTCGGTTTGTTCCTTCATGGTTGAAAAGGGCTGAAGCCCTGCGCACTGCGATTTGCGTGTGGAGTAGGTCGTTGAATGCTCCGACCTTCTACAAAAGTCTTGGGAATCATTCGTCGTCTTCGTCAACCTCGGCATCAACCAAGTGGGCATATTGCTTTACAACTTTGTAGCTGGTACCACGCTTCTTCAAGGAATGTGTTGTGGTGAAAGGTCAAAATATCTCCGCGACTTGACATAGGGGCAGTAAACACATTCGTCACTGTAACAAGTTTTTATCTGTTATTAAATTCGCTATGCACCATTCATCCAGCGAAGCTGCCTACCTAGATACGGCAGTATCTAATGAAAAGGGAAAATCAAAGACGACGCTGCACCAAAATCTCACTGACAGTCATTATTTCCTACATTCTACTAGTCACCACCCACGACACTGAAAACAAAGTATATTGATTAGGGAAGTGCAGCGTATCAGAAGGCTGTGTAGTGACAACAGCGTTCACACCTACCGCTCAAGAGAACACGAAGCTGAAAGAAATTACCCGTATGACGCCCTAAAGAAGGTCTAAAACGGAGCGCGTAGCTTAAGCAGGAAATCAACACGACTTAAAAGTCTTGCCATAGCCTAGCTAAAACATCCGCTAGCATTCTTAATCAAATATACAGATGCGCTTGCAAACATAAGTAATATTATTCGCAAGTAATGAGCAGTACTAACTAATAAGCGCCTTAGACAGGCGTTTCCTCAAGTGCCAAATGCCGTGTGCCAACCTGATAGGAATGCTAGCGCCTACTAAAGTACACTCTTATTCAAATACCCAGGTAACGCCTCATTCTCATCCAAGATTTAATACATGCAAACGCCGTAAAGGTAACGTTACTGTTGAAAACCCCTAGTTAACATGTACATAACTTAAATCCATATTTACCTGCACTATAGCTCGAATGCAGTCTACATGATCGAATGCTCATATTGTCACAAATTGTACATTGGCGACACAGTACAGTTTGTTGATGTTAGGTTAAAGGGGCATCGCCAGGACAAGGCGAATAAATTACCATAATCAGTGGTACAGCATTTTAGCGTAGCAGCTTACGACTTTGACAACCTCACACTTCACATCCACAAGTTTCTTACAATTCAGCCAGCAGGAATAAACATTTTAAAAGGAACCCTTGAGTCAAAGCCATATGATACACGCACAACAGCATCCGGTAATTCCTAAGTCTGTCTTCAAGAAATTTCTACCATACACCTGTTAAGCAGTGGTTTTTTTCTTCAACTAAGACGCCATGATGACTCCGGGTGTTGATGTCGTCAAATAAAGTCGACCTTTTGTCATGGATAGCTGATTCCAGTCGTCTCGCAATGTCACGCAAGGTGTACAAAAGTCCAGCATCGAAAAACATTTCAGTTGAGTGAGAACATCGAGATAATATGATGTGGGACGCACAGTGGAGCCGTTTTTTTTTGGGGGGGGGGAGGGGGAGTAGTATGGGCACCAAATGGAAACCTTGATTGATGATGATTGATTGATATGTGGGGTTTAACGTTCCAAAACCACTATAAAATAATGAGAGATGCCGTAGTGGAGGGCTCAAGAAATTTAGACCACCTGGGGTTCTTTAACGTGCACCCAAATCTGAGCGTGGGCCTACAACATTTCCGCCTCCATCGGAAATGCAGCCGCCGCAGCCGGGATTCAAACCCGCGCCCTGCGGGTCAGCAGCCGAGTACCTTAGCCACTAGACCACCGCGGTGGGGCCCAAATGGAAACCTTGACCCGATACAAAATAAACAAAAGGTTGTCTGTTTGGGTGTTATGGTTTAGCATTCTGCGGGACATTTTCATCCATACGTCATGCCCGTTTAACTTTCTGTGCAGACCACGTCCCCGTGATGCTTCAGCAACGATGTGCAAACTTTTGACGACACCAACAGCTTTTTCAAAACGACAAAGGCGTTGACGATGGTCTAAGTCAAAATAGTGTGATGGTTAAAGGTCTGACAGCCTGTTAGTTACAATTTTTGCTATTATCGTACGATTGCTCTAGCGTTCTCACCATTTCCTTATTTTTATACATGTCCTAGTTATCATATTTTATGCTCTCTAGAGATGAGCACATTTATAATTTTGTTGTTTTTAGTTAGAACTGCAGGACGAGACAAGGACATACTCTTCTCGTGTGCCAAAAAACTTCATTTTTAAAGGCCGTACATCAATTGTCACGTGGAGAGTTCATAAAAAGGCCATCCTCTAAGTAGCTCGGTGCACAGAAAGTGATTCAGTTGGAATTTTTCAAACCCCGAAATAGCTAGAGACATATCTACAGGTTTTCCAACTCCCTTTATTCCAAGTGCCAGCTAAAAATAATCCACACGCCAATAAAATAATTTGAGTGCCAAGCTATTCACTTCATGCGCGAAACATTTAATCCTAGCGCCAACAAGTTTAATCCAAGCACCAACTCAGTTAGGCCGCATGCCTGAGAGTTTAGTCCAAGTGCCATCATGTTTAATCCAGTTGCCAACAGCAACTCAGGTGCCAGTCAGTTTATTCCTTGCGCCAGAAACACATGGTTTGCCACTTTGGAGAGTGTAAGTGTCGCAATAATGTGAACAAGAAGTGACAGGAAGAACTTTTCCCTCGCCTATACATGCTAGCGCTTATGAAATGAGGTGCAGTGCTGGTTTTTACTAACATTTCACTGTCATAGCTGCAAATAAAAAAACAGTGTATTATCTGCATTTACAGATACCAAATGTATTTGCCCCTTAAAGGCTATGTTACTATATGCTTCATGGCTACAGTTATATTGCGGCTAATCATCACCATCACACATCAACACCATCGCACATGCAGAGACTCATGTCATCTGCTCATCACAACGAATTTCGCTGCTGATTCGCTGAGGCGTTCGCAGTCGTCTACTCAGCCCGGTGAGAACGATGGTGACCGACAGTTGATATTCATCTGTTCTTGAAATCAGAAATAACCATTTAAAAGAACTCAACTCTCACTTACTTGGGTTCACGTGGAATTAGGTCTTTAATAAAAACATCAAAGGAGATACTCCTGTTTATATGTAACAAACGACACTATAGTCTTGCTGAAGCGTGTTTGCTTGAAACACGCGTGTTTCATCGAATACACATGGTTTTGTTTGAATAAAAAGATAACAGCTAATATGAATGTAAAATATTACTTCCATTATCCATATCAGGATCTTGAGTTTATGTCTTAGGTGCACCACAGGCCATCAACTTCTTCGTATCATATTTAATTCGCTTTGCCTTATGAGGATCTCCTAATTTCTTCATTTTGTACCTGCTTTTTACCCGTCCCTGCCTACGGCCATGTTTTTTCATATCTTGGTATGCATTCCGCCACTCCAATAACTATAGTCTGTCCTTCGCATTGCATGACCTTTTCCGGTCGTGTAAAGCTAGACGAATCCAATTATGAGGTTTAGTGATGAACACTAAATAGTCGTTAACATGTTCCTGCTTTTTTTTTCCATTGCCAATAAAATGATTAAGCCCAGGCCAAGCACTCATCTACAAACAATTTTCACATAGCAAAGTATAAAGACGGCTCAAGCAAGTACCGCCAGTATTTTTTTCACAAATACTAGCGGCAACTGTAATTATTAATAATTTTTTATACTTTGGGACTATTATATATTGTAGGAACTGCATTTTAATTGTACTGCCATTTTTACGCCCTGCATTCTGTTTTGCGTACATAAATTAAACTGACTCACAGCTGAATCAAAGCCGTTGGCGATTGGTATAAACGCGATGACCCTTAAATTAAACTCATGGGTACGCGGTCTCATTCAGTTGGCCCTTGAATTAAATACGTTGATGTTTGAATAAAATTTTGGTGGGTGGAATAATTAGCTTGATGCTCAGATTCTTTCAATGGCGTGTGGATTATTTCAGCTGGCACTTAGATGAAGTGAGTAGGAAAACCTGTAGTTTAGAACTTTTTGCCTGGTGAGTAAGTGCATATAAAAAACGGGAATAATTGCGCTACACACGTATAAAACAGACACACACGCGCACCACGCCTGTGTGGGTGTCTGGTTTATACGTCTGTTAAGGTAGACACGTTGTGCTCTTAAGCAAACGAGGCATAGACAACGGAGCAATGTGTCCAGGATATACATCACGGAGAAATAGTGCAATGGCTTTGCCGTTTCACTGTCCCCCACAACTCGCCGTCCTATACCATCGTTACTACGTGACTACGTGAGACAAACAACAAACAGAAAGTAGCCTTAATGAGCATCTACGCGAAAAAAGACACTTCTCTGGACTTAAGAAGGTGCAGAACCAGGCGATTGATGGTGAGTTGGCCGGTTCCATGCCACATTTAGAAACAAAAATGATGATCTTGGATAATACTGAGATTTATTGGGATTTTCGTCCCGAAACCACCATATGGTATGAGAGACGCCGTTGTGGAGGTCTACGGCAATTATGATCCCCTGGGGTTCTTTAACATCCACCGAAGCACACTGGTTGGTCTAAAACATTTTTCTCCCATAAAAAATGTGGTTGCCACGACGAGGTATTGATCCCGCAACCGGCGGGTGAGCCACCAAGTTCCTTAGTCACTAAACTACCACGGCGGGCTATGGGTAATTTCATATACTTCCACTTTTGAACAACAAGCAAAATGTCCTAGGCTTAAACGCGATCAAATTCTTAATCTACCGAAATGCATTCTTTCAAATCTTGTTTCTGTATTCATACTTGCATGTTCCAGAGTCGCAGAGCAATCTCACTACCAAAAATGGTATGAACTAAACAGGCAATAGTGAATTCTTTTTTTTATTTATTAGGAGCGATGCTCCCTGCCACCGCCATGCGCAATCGAAGCGCACGTGAAAAACACGTGGGCTCTAAATCATCTACAGAGCGTACGTAGAGCGCGAATAGTAAAAAAAAAGAAAATTACAAAGCCCCGTAAAGTACCGCTAATAAACTACGCATCAATCACAGCGCATGACAGATGTACAGGTTAACCAGAACAAAATGAAATGATAGGATGGAAGCCGACGGTTCATGATCTGAAGCACATTGCGTCACTCCACCATCATCATCCATTTCACAGATCCACCTTAATATATATTCAGAAGCTTTCGAACGAAATTTAACTCAATCAGCAATAGTTTCGATAAGTACCACTGCCAGTACTTATATTCATACGCTCACTCGAAATGCTTAGATAAATGCCTCTATAGTAGCATGTCACAAAGTGCTTTGCAACATAAGGACGCCACTTCCAAAAAATAAAAGATATTTTTTTCCTTACCTATGGACGAAGATCAGAACAAATACTATTAAAAATATCTTCATGATTGTCCTTGTGGTATGCGAGTTCTGGTTTAGGAAGGAAACATAAGAGCTCAACTTAAGCAGACGCAGAGCGTTGGTAGAGATACACAATAGGTAGAAATGTTTTATTGAAGGGTTCATCATATCATTGTGTAATTATTCTAAGTGTCTGACTTACATTTAGTGTATTTAATGCACTGTTGGTGCTCGGCATAATAAACAAACCATATCTCAATGCCATGAGCCCAAAGCAAAATAGCGATTTTAGCAGGTTCGCTGATCTTTACAAAAGACAGACACTTTTATATATATATATAAGTCACCAGATGAAGCGAACGAGCAAACGAAAAACGATGATTTATTGCCAACGTTACGGCCGGGGACCAGCCATCGTCTGGGCATACGGACCGGCCTTCATCAGGGCACACGTATGCCCTGACGAAGGCCGGTCCCCGGCCGTAACATTGGCAATAAATCATGGTTTTTCATTTGCTCGTTCGCTTCATCTGGTGACTTATAACTAGACCCGAATCCAGGAAGACTTTCAATATATATATATATATATATAAATATATATATATATATATATATATATATATATATATGTGTGTGTGCGTGTGTGTATGTGAGATCTAACAGACAATAATGCAAAGGAAAGTATAGGGGAGCTTATTAGACCGAATTGTACGGTAAATGTGAAGAAAGAAAAGTGGTGGATAAGATAACTTGCCGTGAGCTGGGACGCACGGCAAGTTATTCGAGGGTCATCTTATTCGAAGGTCGCTGGTTCGGTTCCTGCCCACGACAAATTATCTTTTTACCCACTTTTCTTCTTTCACATTTACCTTACAATTCGGTCTAATAACCACCCCTATACTTTCCTTGATATTATTGTCTGTTAGATTTCAATAACATTCTGTGTGTCAAAACACGGGAAAATGAGCCCTTAAGTACACACTTCTATATATATATATATATATATATATATATATATATATATATATATATATATATATATATATATATATATATATATATATATATACCATTACCATGTTCCACCAGTTAACCCTGCTGCCAATTTATGCCCGCAAACTTCTTGATATCATCTGCCCACCTAACCTTCTGTCTCCCCCTAAACCGCTTGCTTTCACTGATAATCCAGTTAGTTATCCTTACTGAACAGCGGTTATCCTGTCTACGCGCTACATGCCCGGCCCATGTCCATTTCTTCTTCTTGATTTCAGCTACGATATACTTAACCCCCGTTTGTTCCCTAATCTACTCTAGTCTCTTCTTGTCTCTCGATGTTACACCTACCATTTTTCTTTCTATTGCTCGCTGTGTCGTCCTCAATTTAAGCTGGACCCTCTTTGTAAGTCTTCAGGTTTGTGCTCCGTACCTAAATACCGGCAAGATACAGCTGTTATATTGTGCTCTCATACTTAATTATTTTTCTGACCACTCCTTCTACCCCTACCTACACTGTAGGGCAGCAAATCGTCCACCTGGTTGAGCTACCTGCCTTTCTTTTGTCTTCCTCTCTTTTTTTCTGTTGCATTTCATTTTCCTGTGTACTTCACAGAGGCATTATTCATGTGCATGAAGATTCACTACAGCTAATAACCAAGTAGCTCGACATGTGTGCGGTCCCACCATAAGATACCAGGTGCTCATCTGTTACTTCGCGTTTTAGAAAAACTAATAGGCCTGAGACGTTCATTTTGTCATTCAGTTTTTTTTTTGTGACGCCGCGCATGCCGTGTTGTGGTTATTTTATCGGCTGTGTGTACACTGGTTCAGCGGGTCGTCTTGGCTCATGGTGACCATTTATTCTGTGATATAAAAGTTCTATGCGTAGTCATTTAGCAAATTAGCATGTTTTTAAGAGGAATAACTCAAGGAATAAACGTTGCAAGTGAGCGCTCGTCCTGTCGACGTTTTTTTACGTTTATGTGCTCGTCATTTTGGCACGGGACAAAATATTTCTGTATATCTTTACTTTTTTATCACTCTACATTTTCCTTTTTCATTTTTTGCGGTCATTTTGTTCTGAATTGTCAACATTGACATCACGTACAAACACAATGACATTACTTTTTCTGGCCGCAGTGTAGCACCACCACAGATCGAACGATATTCGTAGCTCAGACTGCCATTCGAATCTAGTGACATCAACATCTTCAATCTTAATAGTCTGCTCGAACTCCTTAATTTTCCATGTTTCCGAAAGAAAGTTTCCGTATGCTCTGAATAACTTCCCTAATGAAGTTTCCGTATACTCCGTAAAGCCTTCCATAATTCCACATCTTTCCATATTTTCCGTAATAATTTTCCGTATATACCACATGACTTCCGTATATTTCAATATCTTCCATAAGAAATTTTCCGTATGTTTCATAAATTTTTCGTAACCTTCCATATTTGCCTTAAAAAGCTTTCCGTATATGCCATACAACTTCCGTATGCTTCCATAAAAATCCACATCTTTTCCGCAAAGCTCATAAGGAAATCGTACGGAGTCCATATGTTTTCCGTAATATTTCATACGGAACGTTTCAGTAGGGTATACCTTCCTCTCTAGGGATAGTGGCAATCTACCTGTCATAATTTGAGAGTGCTTGCCAAATGTGCTGCGCCCCATTCATATTCTTCTAGTTACTTTGATATCGTGGTTCAGCTAAGCGGTTATTACCTGCCCTAAGTAGACATAGTCTTTTACAACTTGAAGTGCACAATTACCTATCTCGAAGAGTTGTTCTTTTCCGAGGTTATTGTACATTACTTTCGTTTTTTGCAGAATAATTTTAAGACCCACCTTTTTGCTCTCCTTGTCTAACTCCATAATCATGAGTTGCAATTTGTCCCTTGAGTTACTCATTAACTCTTATCTCTAACTGTTCCCATTCTAAGCTTCTGAAAAACTCCTGTAAGCACGCGGTAAATAACATTGGGGAGATTGTGTTCCCCTGCCTTACACCCTTCTTGATTGGTATTCTGTTGCTTTCTTTATGAAGCACTATGGTAGCAGTTGATCACCTGTAGATTTCTTCCAGGATCTTTATATATGCTTCATCGACGACCTGATTCTGCAGTGTCTGCATGACGATTGATATTTCTATTAAATCAAAAGCCTTCTCGTAATTTATGAAGGCTATGTATAGTGGTTGGTTATATTCTGAGCATTTCTCTATTACCTGATTGTCAGTACGAATGTGGTCGATTGTTGAGTAGCCTGTTTGAAATCTCGCTTGTTCCTTTGGTTGATTGAATTCTAATGTTTTCTTAACTCTGTTAGCAATTACTTTTGTAAATACCTTTACACTATGGAGAGCAAGATGATAATCCAGCAATTCTTATGCCCTTGTCATCTTCTTTCTTATGTATTAAGATGATGGTAGCATTCTTCTAAGACTCTGGTACTCTTCCCGTCTGGAGACACCTCGTAAACAGGGTGGCTAGTTTTTCTAACAAAATCTCTCCTCCATCTTTCAGTAGATCGGATGTTACCTGATCCTCACCAGCAGCTTTGCCAATTTGAGCACTCTCTAAAGCTTTCCTGACTTCTTCTGTCATTACTGGTGTGGTGTCATCTGGTTACTGCTAGATACTGTAGTATTAGGGTCGTGGTTGTCCCGACTACTGTACAGATCTCTGTAAAACTCCTCCGCTATTTTAATTATCCTATCAATATTGGTAGTTATTTTGCCTTCTTCGTTCCTTAGTGCAGACATCCAATTTTTCCCTATCCCAAGTTTCCTCTTCACTGCTTTGATGCTTCCTCCGTTTTTCAGAGCATGTTCAATTCTCTCCATGTTATTCCTTCTTACATCGGATGCCTTATGCTTAATAATCAACTTCGAAAGCTCTGACAGTCCTATTCTGTCTGTTGTGCTTGAAACTTTCATGTTTTTATGCTTCCTAATGAGATTCTTCGTTTCCTTGGAAAGATTACCAGTGTCCTGTCTAACTACCCTGCCTTCAGCTTCCACTGCACACTCCGTAATGATACTCGTCAGATAATCATTCATTGTATCTACGCTCAGGTTGGTTTTCTCAATAGGAGCCGAATACCTGTTATGAAGCTAGACTCTGAATTCATCTACTTTCTTTCTCAGTGCTAGCTCATTGATTGGCTTTTCGCGTATCAGTTTCTGTCGTTCCTTCTTCAAGTCTAGGTGAATTCGAGGCTGTCACTGCATCGCAGATGGTTCCTGCATCGTACCCTGCCATTCACTTCCGCATCCTGCACGATGCCTGTGTGTACACTCAGTACAAAGTCTATTTCGTTCTTATTTTCACCATTAGGGCTCCTCTACGTCCACTTACGGTTTCCTCGTTTTCGGTAGAAGGTATTCAAAATCCGTAAATTATTGCGTTCTGCAAATTGTACTAGTAGCTCTCCACTGGCATTTCTAGTACCGATCCCATAACTTCCTACTGCCTGGTCTCCAGCCTTGCTTTTCCCTACCTATGCATTAAAGTCTCCCATAAATATAGTATACTGCGTTTTTGCTTTACTCATTGCCGATTCCCCGTCTTCGTATAATCTTGCTACTGAAGCGTCAGCATGGCTGGATGTACGCGCGTAAGATTGTATCACCTTCATCTTGTATCTCTTATTGAGTAAATTTACGCGACCTACCACCCTTTCATTATTGCTATAGTATTTCTCTATGTTCCCAGCTATGATTCTGTGAAATGAAAACCCCACTCCGAGTTCTCCTCTGTCAGCCAAGCCCCGATAGCAAAGAACATGCCCGTTCTGTAGCACCCTATAGGCCTCAATTGTCCTCCTAACCTAAGTGTGCCCTATTAGATCCCATTTAACACCCCCTAGCTCCTCGAATAGTACAGCTAGACTTGTCTCACTAGATAAGGTTCTAGCATTAAACGTTGCCAATTTCAGGTTCCAATGGCAGCCTGTCCGAATCCTGAGATTCTTAGCACCCTCTGGTGCGTTGCAGATCAGACCACCGCCGTGGTCAGTTGTTTCGCAGCTGCTGGAGACTGAGGGCCGTGAGGTAATTGACGTATGCATATGAAGGTAGTTGCCAGATACTGCACCAGGGTGGCCAATCCTTCTCTGGTGAGAACCCCCCCCCCCTTTAGCTCGGGTCCATGGTTTCGCTACACACTAAACACCTGCTTACGCAGATGCCCCTGTGGACATAAATAAATCAATATATATATATATATATATATATATATATATATATATATATATATATATATATATATATATATATATATATAGTGTGAACGAAACACGATGTTCTAGTACTATTGCCTGCATTGTTGCCAGAGACCAGACTTTTTCAGGCCCTGTGTGTATAGGTCCGTCGATATGGCCTGTGACAAGCATATATAAATGTTCTCAAGAAGGCCGGTCCCCGGCCAGAACGTAGACAATGAAAGATCCTTTTTAGTTCCCTCGTCCATTTCACTTGAGCACCTATATTACTACCGAATCCGGGAAGACCTTCAAGATATATGACTATGCCATGGTGGTCATTGCACGTCTAATAATATTTTTAATTAATGTAGTCCCCTGTTGAATACGTAGCTAGCAGGCTGTACTGGACAGCTTATAGGTGATGTCCCGGTAGTCGGTAAGCCTGGCCAGTGAACCTTGGCTGCAGTATAACGAATGTCCAACACTGATTAAAAGATTGTTGTTATGTATACGTAGCAAGTAATGTGTGAAGTTTAAAGTACTAAAAGCAGATTGTATTATAAAGAAAGATGTACTAGGAGGCTCCTAAATTTTAGCCATTCTGGTGTTCTTTAACGTGATGTGTCATCGCACAGCACACGGGCCTCCTGTCTCTTTTGCTTCCCCCAAAATGCGATCACCCTGATCCCGATTTCACTGAAACATGCTCAGCTTACTCCAAAGACACAGCTGATTTCTGAACATGAGAAAGCATCTCAAATATATATAAAAGTTTTTCCTACGACCGTCGTAACGTTGCACCGTCAGTTTCAACAGGAATATCAGGTGTATAATCAGCTACATGCTTTGCCTTACTTCAAAGTTAACACCACTCTAAACACATGTAGACTACGTTACGGCCCATGTATACAACATTGGCCACAACGCCAGCTCAATCGTGAATACAGAACAATTGTTTAGCATGAGCTAACACCTGCTTAGTTGATACAGCTACCGATATCCATTCAAGACGTCGCAGGATGTGGACTGTAAGTAGTAAACATAATTTTGTTATTGGCAGCAAATAATATTTCAGTGGACTACCAAGAATAACCCCCTCCCTTTTTTGATTTTGACTACCTGACGTCGTGCCACTTCGTTCTCTTGAAGAAACTGCCGTGCGGGTGCACGAAGTATCACATTCTACAGGGTTAGAATGAATTCGTCGTCGCCCTAGTAGGTATTTTTGTGTGTGTGTGTGCGTAATTGGGACCCATTGAAAAGAAAGTGTCCATCCGCATCATATTTTCAGCCAGATGATTATCATAATAGCTTCAACTGACAATAATCTCTTTAAGCTCTATAAACGAGGTTTTCGAAACCGCTCGTAATTAAGCTCTATTTTTTTCTTCGTGTAAGATTGAAAATAAGTTTTCATATTAGGTCAATAATCACTCCTCTGTTTATTTTCCCAACGTTTCAATTTTTCTTTACGGGGTCCCGAGGACTCGAATGCAACCAAATGAAACTTGTGTTCAACGTAGCTCTGACGCCAGGACAGCGCTGTAGGCTCCTTTTGCTCCTTTGGTGTGATGCGCATGCGCGGATAAAACTTAATACGACGCAGCAAAGCTTTAAATCGCAACGCTCTGGTGAACTACAACAAGCCTGCCTTTGTGACAGCGTGACTGCCATGTCGCACGTACAATAACCATGCATTAGGTCACTGTACACATGACAATTGATAAAGTACCTCCTAAATTCATGCAAACTGAAGGCCTTACCAAAGGCGTATATTATGTACACACAAAGACCTCTACGACAAGCCTGCCTTTGTGATATCGCGACGACCATGTCGCGCATACAAGCACCATGAGATTGTTGTACACATGAGAAATGATTGAGTACATCCTAAATTCATGCACAATGAAGGCCTTGCCAAAGGCATATATTATGTACACACACAGACCTCATGCATTCTGCCTATCAACTTGTGTTCACCGCTATAAAAAAGAACTGGCTAATGAAGGCGAGAAATTTCTATGTTATTATATAAGGCATGTACCCGTCAATATTTAGGCAATAATGTGATGTATAGAAATGATATACCATACTCTAGTGAAGCGTTCCAGTTTCGGCGACTTGAGATTCAAGGCATGTATAGTCCTACAACGTGTGTTACAATACCAAAAGATATGTCCTCTCAGAACAAAATGTTAGGCTTGTGATTACAGTAGCGTGTGAGGAAATAACGGAGCAACGATTCGCATCAGACAGGTTCAGAAGTCTTATGTACCAGTATATATAACAAAGCGACATAGGTTTTGTGATGATCACAAGCTAGAGCTTATTTTTCAAAATAGTGTCACGGTGTTTGCTCTGGTTCTATTCTAGGTATTGGCCTTGCTGATTCCGGGAAATCTCTGTCTGTAAATCTGGTTATATTTCAGCTGTCGGCTTTGTTGACACTATGAATCTCTTATGTGTCAGTGCGTTTCTTACTCGTCTTTTTTTTTCAGAAAACTTTTTTAGACAGCACTTTCAAATAATCCCTCTACATCTGACCTTCTCCCATAATCTAAGTAGATTCACAAAGCAGTGAAAATTGTTCACAGGCTTTTGAATATAAGCCCAAATTTTATTTCTAGCTCAAATATAATTGTCGAATGTGGTGCTTTTTCAAATCCTGCATTACCGACAATATGTTTTTCTTCCTTGTTAAATTCCTTGTTAAATGTTGTCTACTTAAAGATGTTCGTACATTAAAATACTATAGAGCATTGTAACGAGCTAAACACTGACGCTCTGATGCTGTCATGGTTAGAGATGTGCATTGAAAACGTCACGTGTTCTCTGCTTCTGTGAGACAAAAACAAAAGTTACGGATGGACATGCTGTAAACCAGGCCAAAATAAACTTACTTACTCAATAAAATGAATGACATCACCCTGTTCAGCAAACAGATTTTAAAAGAACCATTGTCAGAATACTTATACACCAAAAAAAGAATAGTGGTGTCATCAATTGCCCACTAAAGAAATATATTTCTATGCAAGTAACTGCACCACCTTTTTTTATAACATAGGTTTTCTTTCCCTGCTCACACTCTTCAGAATAGGCCAACACTAAATCTGTGCCTGCTGTGGATGATGCTAGGTGGTTTGGTGTATTTTTCTGTGTACTTTTATTGCAAGAAAGATTTTTAGCTAACAGCTACAATTGTGTTCTGTGAAATCTCGCTCAATCGCCATTGTCGCACCATTTTCTGTTATGGTTAGCGGATGGAAGGAAGGCGAAACATTTAGTCCTGAAAGACATGATTAGCACTCAGTAGGCATCTCCAGCGTTGGCCCCATCAGGCTAAGCCTCACCACCGCATCGTAGGGTTTCGGGATGGCCTGAAGTTGATCATTGTTGGGGCTTCTGATGGTGGAGCCCGACTGACCTCGGTATTCACAAATGCTCCTCAACTCGAACTTCGTCTTTCACTTGGCTGAGTTGAGCAGAGCACAGTGTACCGACTGAAAATTAAGCTGCGTTTCTCAAGAATCGCTGCAGATTATCGCTGATATCCAGTGACGTTCTCTTCATAGAGACTGGGCTCCCAACTACTTCAAGTCAAGGTGAAGCACCGAGTGAAGGAACGTCCAACAATATGGGGATGAGACTTCTACTTTCCTTCTTACTAACGCAAATATTGTTTTTCCAAAACTGAAATGTTTCGTGGCCATGTGGCTCCACCATAATCATATATTTTTCACTTTACAAGGTCCTTCTACTCCTCCAGACCATATGCTGTGTTAGGGTTGCGTGTTACGCCCAAGGCCATTCAAGCCTTCCGTCATGTACTGTTCTCGTGCTACAGACAAGGCCATATGAAATCCTCCTGCCACTGCCCAGGCAAAGATGAAACAATAGAAGTTACACTATCACCATTAATTCAGTGGGGCCTCTCAAAAACAACGATCGTGCCAGGAATTCACCACTGCACTGTAAGAAGCATGTTGTGAGTATAAGAACGCTTGCCGCCATTGTGATCGACAATCAGCAAAACCATCATTTAAGGAAGCATCAAACCAACTGGGCACTTCCAACCACTATGCTCTTCTTGCTTCAACGGATGAGGATTCTGCGCTTCGAATGAAGTCACCTTCCAAACAGGATACACTATCATACAGTGCAGCTGTTGAAGCACCCCACTTAAAACCTTGGCTTTCAACGCCATTGTCACAATACACCATGCCAGAGGAGGACTCTACTGATACATCTAGCTAGAAAACATATATTTATCTTCGCTTGGCTAATTTCTAGATATAAATTCAACATAAAGAAAAACGCCGTGCACAGATTCCCCGGTTAGGTCAGAGTTCAGAACCGCCGCCGTCATCATCAACGACTGAAATGACACACACGCGAAATTGAACACCTGCAACGCCGACGTCACCAAATGAGCTCCTTTGCTTCGTGGCCCAACAGGCCAGTCATTCTACAATGTCCTCAGAAGGCATTACACAGAGGAACTGTCGTCGCATCTCTGGGAAGGTTAGAGAACTTCGTCAACGCTTAGGATATGGGAAGGTACATGTTTGGGCGTTGCTGCTTCAAGAAATCAACGCTTTGTCACAAATTGCAGGATTATCAGCGTACTCCTCCCCATCTATCATTGATCGCAGAAGCTCGACACCCATCGTACCACTTGATAAGGTTGGTGCATACGTTCGGAATACGTTTCCTAAGCCACGTAGAGATCTTTCTCGGTGACGCACACTGTAAAAAGAAGGGTTGGCAGTGTTTGTACGTCTACCGAGAAATGTTCTAATTGTGTCTTACAACGCTCGCCCTTATAGCGGCAGCGTGGCTTGCGTCAGCCTTTGTTGGATGTCTGATCTCCGCCATTGTTATCCTGGACGACAAATATTAGTGGCTGGTGGTTTTAATGCACCACACCACTTGGGGATATGCTACAAGTACGCGGTTGTGCGTGTGTATTAACAGCTTCAAAGACAACAATTTTGCCTTTTTATTTATGTACCTCTACATACTCGGTGGCGCGAGCGGCAGCCTATGCTATCGCAATCGCCAGATTTATTCTGGTGGCTTGGAAGCATGTCGATAACTTGGGCATATCAACCGAATTGTTAGAGCAGCGACTTGTTATGCAAGTTCTCTGGTCGTGTTCATCGTCTCTGTTGAGTTGTGGACGGTGTTCGCTACCGATTCCCCATCTGAAGCCATAACTGATAGAACCTCCATCGGTTCAACTTTGCAGGGTAGTGACCGTAACTACAGGCACGTCTTGGTATGGCGTATATCGACCAATCGCAAATTTACAGCTCCTTCGTCTTCAGGCTGCATGCCGACAAGCAGAAGTTGCGTTGGAGCGAGATTCAGCTTCAACTATGGCGCGAATATAGTTCAGTGCCGTACAGCGGTAGCTCGTCGTCATAAACGCCCTTTAGAACGATGCCATTGGCTGGATTGGTGCGCTTCCCTCGGGCCTTCATTGTCAAATGCGTCAATATGGAGGATATTTCGAGCAACGATATGAGGTCACCGTCCCCTTGATCCTGCGACGTCGGCCATGCTGGCAACTGGCAAGACTTCATCCACTTTTACATTTTCAGCTGCCACTTTGACACACCACCTCCTCCATTTACTGCACAAGCATTACTTCCCTACGTATGCAGGTACTGTACCTTCACTATAAGTTGTAGACGGCAATTCAAGCGCCTAATACGATGCCCAAGTTTATGGCAGCCGTAGACAAGGCCAGATCCACAGTGCACCGGGGCCTGGTAGACCCTCATTATTAACGCTATAAAAACACAAAATGAAACTTTCTTGTACATCTCCTGGACACAGTTAACGAGGCGTGGGCAGGTAGCATTTTCCCAGGTACATGGCGCCCCGCGGAGATGCTTGCTTTTCCGAAGCCAGGAAAAGCTTCCGATAATATCGCTGATCTGAGGCCTATATATTTAAGATCAACTCTGCACAAGCTGATGGGGCGATTGCTTCCGAATCATCCTTCATGATGGCTCGAACGGTACTCCTGGTACCATTATGAGCAAATTGGATTCCGCCCCAGTTGGACACTGAAGATGGGCTGGGACACCTGCATTCTATGGTGCTCGTAGGAGGTTGCTCTCGCCGTACTCCAACATTATTGGCTATGGACAATTGAAAAGCTTATGACCATGTCAGAAATGAAGCAATAGCTGAAATATTACCTTGCCTTGGCCTTCCGAGACGCGCGTGCACCTTCATAGAAGCCTTCTTCGGTCACCGAACATTCTCTATCCGCTTGCTTTGGCTTGCAGTCCTGTTCGCGTTCCATCGTGGTGTGGTGGTTCGCGTTCCATCATGGTGGCGCTTGTTCTTTTCAGCATTGCCCTTCTCCCACTTGCGTGGCGATGGCCGGCAGTATCTGACATTTACTTCTTGATGTATGGCGACGATATTACTGAGTGGATGGTCCACCGAGATGTCGCTCGTCAAGAACAGGGACTTCAAGCTACCTTAGATGTTACCAGTGCTTAATGTGGCCATATCGGCTTAAAATTATTCAATGAAATAAACAGCGTTCATGACCGTTGGAAACAAGTGTGAGCACAATGCACTTTCGAGCTGACCTATTTGCCTGCCCTTCAATCTTGAAAGTGTACAGGAGGTCTCAAGTATTCGCATATTGTGGGTCAGGATTGCTGAGATTGGTTCTACGTCTACATGGGTCAAGATCGCAAAGCAACGTAAGGAGGAAACAATTCATCTCATTCGTCGGATTGGTGTAAATCCGGGTGGTGCACGCACCACAATGGCATGCCATCTTAGCAAGGCTGTTCTTCACCACGCCTTGTGTACCAAGCCTAGTTTCACAATCTAACATGAGCAGAATGAGCACGTCTCGAAAGTATTTATCACGAAGCTATGTGTGCGATCACTGCGCTTTCGCGGATTACGATAATTCGGACTTCGCAAACATAATCAGGACTGAACGCTATTGATGAATTGGTACATCAGCGTGGTTCGGCACGCACACCGGAACTGACAATATTTCCAACCGTTGCAGCGTTAGCTCGATACACGGGATTCAGAGTACTAATTCCAACTGTTACGATCACTACTGCTCTATGGCAGAATATACAGCTCACGAACAAGCCTCTTGGCCGTCCTCATCAGCTGATTGCTCGCCAGGTCACGGCGATGGTCCCCAGTCTTCATCGCACCAACAACACGCCCGGTATCTTTGTATGGCATGCCAACGCCAGCATCAACTTGGTTCGTTCTTTAAATTGATTTGTGGTTTGTAAGGAACGTGTGTGTCATGAACAAACATACCAACAGAGTGCGAAAATACCATTTCGAAGCTTTCACTTTTTTAATACAGAAAACGAAAGCACGATTTTCTCTGTCTGCTACGAAAACTTCTTATGCCAATGAAATGCAGACACGCGCGCAGTTTGCCTTACGTGCATGTTCATAATTTCAGGTAGGTCACACTGATATGTACAATACAACTACAGCACACATTACATTTAGGTAGGGGTTTGGTACAGAAATTCCAAATTTAATTATTTTGAATGCTCTATTGGTACATGGGATTCATAGGTGGTACATGGGAGTGGTACATGACTACCTATTGAACGATGCAACTGCACTGCAGCTGTGCAGGATGTCATCATACTCTTCAAAGTGCTCCAGCTATCAAAATCTATGCTTTTACACGTGCACAATGAACCGAATAACAAATTCACTAGAACTCACCCTCTACTTCTTGGTCACGTGTGCTCTGTTGGGGATGCGGAGTACTTGATCGTGCGGTGCCTAGTCCTTCGCCACTACTGTAAAATACAAAAAAATATTTGATGACAACAATCACAGGACGTATTCCCGAAACTCACTTACGAAAAAGTTTTTGCGCAATAGAAAGTTTGTTGCGTAAGTCAATTCACGAAACAAAAAAAACGTCGTAAGAGGTCATCGTTCTCACATCGGCCGCTGCAATAAAGCGCACTGCGATTGCCCGAGAACTTGTCAAAACGGTCGACTAAGATGGGTGGTGTTTTCAAACCAGCGGCATCTTCTTTCATTTCTTTGTCGTTCCACTGAATTCAGAAGTGCACCCATGCAATAAGTGTCAGAAAGTTTTCATGGAGATGTTTTTTTAGAGTAGAGGTGTTTATATTTATTTTGAAGCTTTTAATGCCTGCACGAAGTCTGTTTCAGAATAATCAGCATGGTGGCGTCTATGATTAGTACCGGCCAAGCATCTTACAGCATCGCAACCAAAGCTGAATTCGAGGCTACGTGTTGATGTGCAGTACATTTGATGACTAGTTGATGCACATTTAAGCGAGGCCACGTGTCAGCCTGTACATTCAAGCGCGCTGCTCGGCCAGTGCGCCCCCGCTAGCACCCGAGCACGTGCGGCCGGCTATATATCTATTTAGATGGACGGTATACTGCGAAAGTTAGGCCAGCACGTGCTATGACCAAGCTAATTATGCTAAGTCGTTATAATACCGAGGTAATAACGCTACATCTTAAGAAGACCGTGCTGATGAAGCCATGTTAAGCTAGTTCTGGGCAAACTAAGGCATGCTAGTTGATGAGCTAGCTTAACCATGCTAAATATTGTGACGTTCGTCAGGAGCACGCTAAGTAAAACCATGCTAATTAGCCCTTAATATTATTACGACAATTAGTATCTAGCTAATCAAGATTACGTTTAATAGCTTCGTACTGATTCCGGCCTTGCCAATTGCGCCCAAGATAATTGCCTTTTATTTGAAGCCTTCCTAATAAAGACAAGACAGCTCAGTGTAAGGGTCATTGAGCCTCTGTCAATTAGTTCAAAAAAACTTAAGACAGAGCTTAAGTGGTCCTCATTTCGAAGCCAATCACGCACATGAGTAGACGACCAACTGTAAATGCTGCAAGAAGCTCGGTTATAGCAAGCCCCTCCATGGCTCCTGCTTTCCACAAGTAATGTAAGCTCACAGAATTATTTTACATGAAAAAATGCTGCCGCTTAGTGTTGACCGCATCAAACCTTTGACAGTCGCACCGGCACCATCGCAGTCCTGAGTTGAACACGGGCCTGCTCAAAATCAACGAGTTTCTAACCGAGTTCACGCGACAATCAGTTCGAATGACAGACGCCCGCGGTGAAGATCGGGTATGCCCACCACTTGCTCTTGCCGAGAAGTAGTATTCACGTCGAGTGACACGATTTATCTATGCCGCAGGTCGAGGGATAGAATCCCGACTGCGGCGGCTGCATTTCCAATGGAGGCGGAAATGCTGTAGGCACGTGTGCTCAGATTTAGGTGCACGTTAAAGAACCTCAGGTGGTCAAAATTTTCGGAGCCCTTCACTACAGCGTCTCTCATAATTATATGGTGGATGTGTGACTTCAAACTCCACATATCAATCAATCAATCAAGGATTTATGTATAAGCTTGATTGCGCAGACTATGCACACAAGCACGTAGAAGTGAAAGTGGGGTCCCCACGTGGCTACGATGTTTCGAATTCTATTTCACCGTGGTCACGACATATCCAATCAAAGCCGCATTGCTGCCATGATGCAAGCTCCCCTGGAGACCACCTGTGCTTATATTTATCGGCAATATTTGATGCCGCTGCCTTCGACAGGGCAAATTTCCATGCTGAAGGTGGAACGAAAGAACATATCTGAAAGAGGACAAACGCCCACGGACACGCCTGTGGGAGGCCGGTGTTGAGTTGGCAAAAAGACAGTGCGGCAATCACGCTGACGTTGCTGCACTATTAAAATGTTGACTGAGTGGCGACGCTGACGCGTTCGCTTATGGTGTTTCTTTGATAACCACCGCAAGTGTCCCACGTGCGTTTCCAACGCCATGCGCGTTTCGGTAGCCATTTTTATCAATGCTGCTATCACGTGTTTCGCGCTGTCTTCAGGCCTTGGCCGCCACAGAGCAAGCTCCCCTGGTGACCAACTGGGCTTCCAAGACACTCACATTTTTGTAGCCATTTTTGCCAATGCTGCTATCACGTGTTCCGCACTGTCTTCATGTTATGGCCGCCGCAGAGCGAGCTCGAAGCAAACTCGTCTGCCCGCGAAGCTCGAGCCGTCCTGCATATATAGCACCCCTAGACAATACCTCGGTAAGAATACTCGGTAAGTTATATGTGCCAGTGAGAGCCCGTGAACGTCAACCTTTCCACTGGCCCTCAGAAAAAGCAAAGATTTCACCTGTGCCTTGCTTTGTATATAGTTGTAGGCCAGTACTGGCTAACTACAGGTTTTTTAGTTCGTCTGGCCATCGTTTTGCATGGAACTACAGCCTTGACAACCGCTTCTATTGGCCAGTTCTTACACTATCTCAATGGGTGTGTATGCCTGGCCAGCCTTTCATTGCTATGTCATCGGCAGCTTCCAGTCTGCAGTTGTTCTTTGCCTGTTGGGCCCTGAGCACACTTGGTCCCTGATGACACTGATGGCTACTAAATGCTGGCGTCGGCGAGTTGACTTTGCGGAACTGAATTCGTTGCTATTTATGTAGTACTATAACGTGTGCAATTTTTCAGCCCAGCCCATGTTATATTTTTTTATCAACCATGAAAAAATACTACTATTGTTATATACATACATATTTTATGGATAGGAGCGCAAATACATCAGCAGTTTTTTTGTAATTTTATACAAGCAAGTTCTTGTTTGATTATTAATTTGGGCCTGTGTATTTAATATGTTTGATAGTTGGAAAGGTAATGTGAATATATTTTCCAGGAGCCAGGTTACAATGAAGGAATTAGGTATTTTGAAAAATTATTTCTATATATGATTACCGCTGTGGTAGCACAATACTTCATTAGGACATATATATTGCGGTATGTAAATCCTACACGGGGCTTCAGTTTGTCTCAAAGTGATTATAGCAGATGTCATCGCTTTGATAAAGTGATATCTTTGTCAAATAAGTATTAGAAGGGAGTGCTTTTAATGATTGTTTTTGAATATACTGTTTTTGGCCTTTCACAGATTGCAGAGTTTGTTAAGGTCCTGTGATGCATCGGTTGCACGCACTAGCACATCAAGCCTCCACATGACTTGGAGCACCTGTACAAAAATAGGAAGAACACGTGTTCCCTAAATGTGCAAGTCTATGTCACTGCTGGGACTGTGATCATTCAGCGGACCTGGAAGTGGCCTGGAAGCATGCATGGCAGCCTTATCTGGAAGGACTGCGATCTGCCTGGGAGCTTCAAAGGCACAAAACTGCCTAACGGCTGGTTGCAAGCTTAGTTTTTTTTAAATACATATGAATAAGTAAACACCACTTACATTGCACAAATAGAGAACCCAAGCATTGTTTCTTGCAGTAGATACCTGTATTATTGTCACACATAACGCTTATTGAACATTAATAGAAGTAAATCGCGAGAAAATTGAGAATGTTGAAAGTGGAAAGCCTGCAGCTTTTGAGTGAAACTCCACTCATCGGAGGCTGAAAAGCTCTTGCTTTTGAACAAGCACAAATACTTTGAATCTTTATTGAGCTCTCGAGCTTGTGACTCACTCTGTGGATCAAGTGCTATGGAAGTAAATAGCAACTGGGTGAAAATTGCCTGGCTATAACAACTTGCAAGGAGAAAGACCTGCCGTACAAGCCTCAGACGACATAGGGCAGATAGCTGCATCTTTTATTTAATGTAGCTTTTTCTCTCAGTGCTGTGGCATGTTGCGTTTCAGCCGAACGGGTTCACCACGATTGCATAGTGATATATTTTTTTCTACAAGTTCTATCTTACTTAAGTACGCATTATTCATCTTTAAAGGTGACGTTCGGTGTGCCTCAAAGCCATGGCTCCTCATCTTCCTGTCTCTGGCTAGCCTACTTGAGCAGCAATAAGGTGCAGCCAGCACCAATGCAAGCCGAGTCATGGAGCGCTCCTTTGGTGTTCTGTGCCGGACACAGCATATCTATCCAGCAAGACACTGACATCAATAATAATGGTGAGTGTTGGTGGCACCCACAGGAGCCTGTTGTGTTCGTTGCGTATGATTGTTTCCCCTCATTAAGTGCATTTTTGAAAGGTCTTCTTCGTTTGGAATAATAAATGTGAGATACAAGCACAGTCATATTCCACAAGTTTTCTGTGTCTTCTAGACTGCCCATTATCTCATATATGATGCCCACTTTCTCCATTATGCTGTATGATGAGCTGGCTATGTTAGCTAGCTTTCATGTTATGAACATTAGTTGTTCTCTTGTAACGCAGTCTAACTTGTGTTTTCTAGTGGACTTATTTGTGGTCGCCTTCTCACACCTAGTGTAAAGTCGAAATAGGAAATGCTTCCTTGACTTATGCCTGGCAGAAGTTTTATGCCTTCATATGCAACAACGTTGTTTTGCACTTGTATTATAATAAAATATATTTTCAGTCTTCACTGTGTATGTTTGTGCTGAGACTTCCTTTCGTTTTATTGTTTCTGCGTACTTGTCATCGACTTCTGAAAACACGGGATCTGTAAATATGAACACATATTTAACAACTGTACACTTTTGCATGTAGCGTAGTTAAACGATCATCTGTATTTTTCCAAGTTCAAGCAGTAACAAGGAATCATGTGTTCCACGGTCATGTACAGTGTATCCCGAACACAGCACAGCAACATGTAGACAGCGACTGCCAGTGACTGTGTTCTCCTGCTCAATGTTCACGACCGCAGAAAGAGCACATTGTGATGTCTGAATCAGTTTGAGTTGTATACGTAGTAACATTCTGTGCAGCTGCAGTTCAATTTCTTAGCAGTGTATTGTTCAGCAGTTCCTTTGTGCTTGAGCATTCCAAAATAATTAAATTTTGCATGGGAGTTACCAAACTAGGACACTAATTTATATGCTGCTGTTGTGAGCAAATGAATTTGAGCTGAACTTTTTAATAAGCATGCTAATCAAAGTGCCTGTGTGTCTCTGAATTTCACTGCCATAAATCACAGCACCCACGGTAGGCGATGGTAATTTGTTTACATTCTTTGTAGTACACGAAGTAAAGCCATGGATGCGGTAATCTTGTACTTAGTCGATATAATCCTTCAATATACACTCATTTGTATAGCACCCATGATGTCTTGTGTGTACAAGCTCCCCAAAGTGCTTCTTTCTGGGTTATTTTATTTGGGAGAAAGAGGATCATCGCCCCTTCTTGTATATTCAGCACCAGGTTTTAGGGCTTGTGTGATGTTATTCCACTGCCCTGCCGTTCTTCAACAGTCTACTTCTCTGTTTTTACTGTGTAAGTGTAACTTTTTTAATGTACTCTTTGCTCGGATAGGTTTGTTCATAATGTTATTGCGTACTATGCAAATCTATGCAGCTTTCTTCATATTAGAATTAAAAGTGTTTATTTTAATTTATATATAGCTATAGCATGCATTTACTTATCTATCTCTTGGTGCCTATGCAATTGTTTAGCCCTACAAGGGTACTGGTACACCCTAATATTGATGCTGGTATCTTAAGGAGAAATGCTACTCGAAGACACTTTTTAATATTCACCGTATAACAATGAAACTTGAACTGTTTTTGGAACTTTTTATGTTAATTTCAAATATAGAATTAGTTTTCTTGCCAGTTGCCTACTTTCAGCTCTGTGTATTGACTGAGTGAAAACCTTGACCCTCTTGCCCCCCCCCCCCTCTTCTCACCCCTAACTTCCGTAGTTTTTTACCATTCATAGTTCATAATGTGATTTTGCGGCCACGTTTGTGCCACATACCGTCGTACATAAAGGCAATGTCGTCCCCACTAAGCTTCTTCACTGTAAGCTCCTTCGACCACGCATGATTGACACTGACATCATCCATTGCCGCGTCACGAACTTTCCGCCTGATGGCTGTGAATGACTTTTGACGCATTGGCTTTTGCAAGCCTACAAGTGCCGCAGATCGGACCAGCTGCTCGTAGCCTATTCTTAAAGAGCGCGGCGTCGCAACGGCTTTCACGCGCAAGCAATGGCTTGTTTCATTCATAACGGAGATAAACACACGAGAAAATTATTGTTCAGCTGCGCTGCTCGACAAGACAGGAACCGCGCAAATAGGCTTCAGAGCACATACAGGCGCGCAGCGGCCAATGGCGGTCCTTGATCCATACCACGTGATAAGTCAGTCGTGGCACTCAAAAAGCGCGCTAAAGCATGCTTCTTTTTACTATTTGTTGTGCCGCATCAGTGAGGGAAACTGTCATTATTTGAAGAGTGAGGCTCGACTCTTCGCCTCTTGCGATCGACGATGGCAAGCAGTGGCGCATTATCGGCGGCAAGGTGCTCGAAGACTGCACCCTTTGGGCCTTTTAACAGGCACCTTGTGCTTTATAGACGCAATCTTAAAGCACTTCTAGTCAAGTCTCGACATGTATTTATTTTTTCAGAACATTAGAGACACTAATCTCATCAAAACAGGAGAAAATAAAAAAGGTAGTTTTCAAGAAAGCTCGCGTTTTTCAACCCGCATCTTTCCTTGAAACTATTTTGTTAGTGGAAGTAACAATGTGTTTATAACCATTATTACTATTCTCAGATGAGCTGTGAAAACTATATGGAAATGTATTTGCATTTTTTGAACTATGTGAAGGTAAATTCTACTTGTGTGCAAGCTACTTGTGTGCGGTGACGTTGAGATGAATCCCGGACCCTTTTCGGATGTATCCGACAGTCTTTCCGCGAAAGATAGTACTCATGAAATGTTAAAGCGAATTTCGGAGGGCCAGAAGGTGTTGACTTCCGAAGTGGATGCTTTACGAACTCAGCAGGATGGTATGCAGAGATGGTATGCAGGATGGTATGCAGAGACTTGTCTGTGCGAATCAGTCAACTAGAAAAAAGGGTAGACAAGGTGGATAATGTTGAACGAAAGGTTTGCTTCCTTCAAGAAAAAATTACTGACTTGGAAGACAGAAGTAGGCGTTCAAATCTTATTGTTTTTGGCAACAAGGAAAATTCCTCGGAAACCACCGAAACATTAAGGAGGGACATTTTAACTGATCTTTTTGCCAATAAACTTCAAGTACCATGTCGTTCTGTCGGTAGAATTCATAGAATAGGAAAGCCGGGCAGCCAACGTCCAGTTATCGTGTTCTTTCAGGACTACAACGAGAAAGAAAAAATCTTAAAGAACGCGCACAAACTCAAAGGTTTTGACGTATCAATACAGAACGACTATTCGAAAGAGACTCTCAGGAAAAGAAAGCTTTTGTGGGAGAGCGCAAAGTCTGAAAAAGGCCAGGGAAAGAAGGTAACCCTCAATTACAACAAATTTCGTGTAGGCCGAGATACGTACAAATGGGACGATGCAAAGAACGCGAGGGTTAAAATAACCAGCCAAAAAATCCGCCCACCCAGTCCCTGAATCGTGGCTCCTGTTGATAAAGAACTACGAATTTTGAACTTGAACGCTCGTAGTATTGTCAACAAGGCGCAGAAATTAGAAGCGCTGATTTTGGGCTACAATACACATGTGGTTGTTCTAACCGAGACTTGGTTGCGGCCTGAAATTTGCGATGAGGACGTATTTCCGCCGTCATATCGGGCATATCGACGAGATAGAGCTTTTAGAGGAGGCGGTTTTGCTATCCTTGTCAGACACGATATAAAATCTTTTCTATTACATCAGATTCAAGACCACGCAAGTGTCATTGAAAAATTTTCTTTTTGGGGACGATCATTCGCCGTTCTTGCAGTTTATCGCGCACCCGATTCGCCACCCGATTTCTTTCGGTCACTTTACGATTACATGAACACATGCAGGCATGATAAGTCAATACTAACAGGCGATTTCAACTTGCCAGGAATAGATTGGAGCTCTCCTTTTCTGAACACAAAAAACTATGAGCATGCATCGTACCTCTTTGATATTATGATAAGCCAAAACATGCATCAAACTGTTACCCAACCGACACGGGTGCATGGCGCAAGTGCATCCTTGCTTGACCTGGTTTTTATAACGTGATCGATTGAACTTTTTGCTGTATCGGTCGACCCTGGCTTTTCTGATCACTACATGGTTTATTTTTCTTGTCCCATGCAGGCTGTTTGCGCTACGCGCCATGCCAAATCAATTACTGTGAAAGACTTTTCGCGCGCAAATGACGAGAGTGTTTTGGACCTCCTCGATCTTTCCCTCAGCAGCTTTCAAGGAACTGACCCTGAAGTATTGTGGAACAAATTCAAAGAAATATGCCTGCATTGTCAAGATACTTTTATTCCTAGCAAAGCAAAAAAACGCGCAAATCAAATACTTGGATTATGCGAGATGTCTTGCACATGAAAAGGAAACTAAAGCGGCTTAAACGCAAGGGTGCTCCACGCAATATTACTCTTTCTGCCCAGGACACACTGAACGAGACTGTGAGGATAGCTAAGTTTAGATACTTTCAGGATACTCTACCCAACTTTATTACGTCTGCACCACAAAAATTTTGGAACTTTTTGAGCAAAAAGACCAATTGTAATGAAGAAATAACACATGAAGGAGAAACTATTGTCGACAAGAAAACTATTGCCAATCATTTCAATTTGTACTTCCATAACGTTTTTTCTGCCTATAAAAAGCCACTGCACCGATTTTCTCGAAGTAATGACGACGTTCCAGATATTTTATCTTTACCGGTATTGTTTCGTTGCTCCTCAATTTGAAAACTAAAACTTCAACCGGTCCTGACCAAATTCCCGACACTTTTTACGACGATATGCCGAGATGCTATCGGAATTTCTTATAATTATTTTCCGCGCTTCCATCCGTTCTGGCCGCTTGCCTCGTGACTGGAGAGTGGGACGCATTGCTCCAGTGCACAAAAAGGGTGATAAAGATTTGGTGCCAAACTATCGTCATATTTCTATAATGTCTTCGTCTTGCAAAGTGCTTGAACATATCATAGCTAAATTTATTATAACGTTTCTTAATGAAAACAACATACTTTCGGATTTCCGCATGGTTTCAGAAAAGGGTTTTCCACAGAAACTCAGTCACTATCTGTTGTGCACAGTTTTTCACAAATTTTAGATAAGGCAGGTCAAGTTGATGTCATCTTCTTGGATTTCACGAAGGCATTCTATCTTGTTCCTCATGATAAGCTTATTCAAAAACTGGAATCGATTGGCCTTCCAGATTTTATAATTTCCTGGATTTCTTCCTATTAGGGGCGAAGCTCCTTAGGGCGTGGGCTGTGCGTCCCCTGTATGTAGCCACCTCTCGTTTAGTTCTTGCAGTGTTCACTAGATGGCGGTACTTGTATTTGATGATGAAAAGATGCAAGATGTTATAAACTAGACGGCGGCACTTGTAGTTGATGATGAAAGATGCGAGATGTTATAAAATAGGAATGATGTCACATATGGCAGGTGTCATTGGTGGAAGGCAATCGTTCGATTTAGTGCAGCGACGTACGCTAGGGGGGAGCATTGTAATAAAATCGAGTGGGCAAGATGTACGAAAGATTCATGGTTTACCAGGTTTTCCTCCAGAGCTTCGCCCACTCATCATCATTCACTTCGTGGATATGGCGGCATTTTTTGTCTGACCGCGTTCAGTTTGTAAGCATTGCTGGTAATTGCTCTGACCCGCTCCCTGTAACTTCTGGGCTTCCCCAAGAGAGTGTACTTGGGCCTTTATTATTTTTAATTTCTAATAATGACATTGTTGATACTGTTTCTTCGCTGATTCAGATCAGACTGTTTGCTGATGATTGTGTGCTGTTTAATGAAATAACTTCCTATGATGACTAGGTCTTGCTAAACACTAACCTCCAAAATATCTTTGCATGGTGCGAGCAATGGGAGATGAGGTTAAACACAGACAAAACCGTCTTCATGCGAGTAACCAACAAAAAAAATATTTTACTATTTACATATCAATCCGCTACCCAGACACTAGCTGAGGTTGTTGAGTATAAGTACCTTGGTGTCACTCTAACAAACGACCTCAGCTGGAATAAGCACATCTCTAATAATTGCGCAATCCTCTTTCCGTAAACTTGGTTTTTTGAAACACAAACTAAAGCATGCTCTTTCTACTGAAAAAAAACTAACTTATTTGACTGTTATACGCCCCTCATTTGAATATGCCCCAATCGTCTGGGACCCATACACAAAAAGAAACATTGAGGCTCTCGAACTAATCCAACGCAAAGCGGTACGTTTTATTTACTCCAAGTACCGAAGAACTGATTCCCCCACGAACCTTATGAAAGAAAACAGTATACCCACACTTGAAAAACGTCGTCAAATTCACAGGCTCAAATTTCTTTTTCTTTTAAATAACAACAAGCTGTCAGTAAACCATGATATGTATCTGAAACCGCTTACGACAAGACAAACCCGGCATCGACAAACTCATTCATTAACACCGTATTTCGCCAGAACAAACATTTTCGAATACTCGTTCTTTCCTCGAACCATAAACGACTGGAACTGCCTACCTCAATCGTTAACCAGCTCTGTAGAGGCACTTGAGTGTATTTAACTATGACCTATGTTTTTGTATCTTTTGTATATGATGTATCTTTTTTGTTTTTGCTGTTTACACCTGTGTGCAATGTTATGATATTTGCCCCTCCTGCTGGGGCCCTTAAATGGGTCTGCAGTATTTTGTAAGTAAGTAAGTAAGTAAGTAAGTAAGTAAGTAAGTAAGTAAGTAAGTAAGTAAGTAAGTAAGTAAATGTTCTTATGTTCTTTGTTTCATACAAATGACAGATAATCACTTTGTAGTGGCATAGTATTAGTTCTTATTTTACACTTGTGTGCTGAGCAACATTGCAGTTGAGGCCAGCAACAAGACATACATGCAGTGCACTGGAGCATCACCTCACATACTTAGTGTACAGTCTTTTTCCACCAGTGAACTGAATTTCTTTCAGACTAATAGACAGCTGTATGAGGACTGTGCAGAACTGCAATTTTCGAAGCCTTTTTGAGGAGTGTTTTTGAAAACGAAGTGGGGCCTGTCAATATACAAACTGTTTGTACCGAGGAGCTTAGTTGCTTAGGATCGTATTATTCAAGTATTGGTCTAGAATTTCTTTACGCTGTGCTGACTTTTCAGCCCAACTGTACTAGCATGATTTGTTACTGTATTGTGAATGAACCTAGCTATGTAAATATGAAGAGTAATATTGCAGACATGTATCAAATTGTGATGCACAGCCCTTTTCTTTGCGCCCCGCCGCGGTGGTCTAGTGGCTAAGGTGTTCGGCTGCTGACCCGCAGGTCGCGGGTTCGAATCCCGGCTGCGGCGGCTGCATTTCCGATGGAGGCGGAAATGTTGTAGGCCCGTGTGCTCAGATTTCGGTGCACGTTAAGGAACCCCAAGTGGTCGAAATTTCCGGAGCCCTCCACTACGGCGTCTCTCATAATCAAATGGTGGTTTTGGGACGTTAAACCCCACATATCAATCTATCAACCTTTTCTTTGCCATGACATTGTCAAGGACTTTCTTCTTGTGTTTCTTATAAAAACTGCTTGTCACTGGGCAGCAGCAGAAACTACGCATCAATCTTTTTCAAGGTGGTTCGATAAACACTGAGTTCAGACATAACAGTGCTGGGGTATTTTTCTCGTAAGGTACTTTCTGTATATTCAAAATGAGTGTATTATTATTGTTGTTTTATAGCCGTTCATGTTAATATTTACACCTCAGTGAGTGTATGTATGTATGTATATGTATGTATGTACGTACGTATGTATGAATGTATGTATGTATGTATGTATGTATGTACGTAGGTATGTGTGTGTATGTATGTATGTATGTACCTTTTAAATGAGAATCGGTTTATCATTGATTAGTAAAATTGGTAATGATTTTCCTGCATTTCTTTCTAGTTCGTTTTCTTCTGAGCCATTTTACTTTTCAATTTGTTTTTACCGCCTATAAGAAAATATAAACTTACACAAAATATGTGCATTTGAAGCAGTTCTTTCATTTGCCAACGAATAGTCATGAGAAAGAAATGAAAACAACCAGCAAAGATTAGTTTGGAGCATAGCATAGCATAGCAGAGCTACACGTCATATTTTGTACACATTGCGTTGGTCGAATATGTCGATTTCGACATCAATTTCAATCAGAATAAACAAGCTATCACCTGTGGTTGTATATGCGCGTGATATTTACGCGTATCTATGCACCTGTGGGCAATTACTAATAAAGGCACAAACCTAGTAAAGCTTAATGCACGGATTTTGACCATGCATCCTTATTCTCTACTTGAACTGTTGTTAATAAAAAGTAAACTTCGGTTTAAAAGTTTATTGTAGTAACCAGAAGCAGAGTATCTCTCTATGACGCAAATCAATTTGCCATTGTTCTGTTCGGCTGTGGACAATCAGGTACTTTCTCAGCAGAAGTCGATTAGCTGCTATATTTTTGTAACCATTGACATCGGCATTACACTGAAGCTCCCAACATTTCAGGTAGTGAGAGAGAAGACACAAACTCATCACTCTGTTTGTGTGCTCCCTATCTGTCCGTGCTCTTTTGCCTTGCTGCATGTAATGATTCCCACCAAATTAGCACGAAAACGTATCCAAAGACAGTCAGTCAATTGGCTGCAAGCGATCAGCTCGCTGTATGTCAAGACTTTTTCAAAACATCCTGATGGCTGACCTTTGGTTGAATATCCAAACACGTGAAAAGTAATATACCAGCTATGATATTGGTATTTCGGCACTGGGCACTCTTGCGATCGCAGAGGAAGGAGGGGGAATATATAAACCCTGAATTATGTAATTTAGGAAGGAGCACGGCACAGTGCTTTTGGATCAAAAGAGGAGCAAAAAAAAAAGAGTGTGAAAGCCACCTTCTCAAGACATGAGGTCCCACCGCCAAGCAGAATCTCAAGCCGTGCAACCTTTAAAAAAGAAAGTAGTCGGGGACACTCCGAATCGGACCCGGTACCTGATAGATTGTAGTTGAACGCTGTAACCGCTCGTACACTGCTGCAGTGATTGAGATTAGAGCTTTTCACTGCAGCATTTACCCTATTACTAATATATCGTCAATCCCTTGATTTACACTAAATGGAAAACTTCCAGTGAAACTTGGTAAAATATAGAAAAAAATAATTAGAATGCGTTCGCCCAAGGTTACTAGAATATAGAAACCACCTAGTGTGGCTGCATAACCGTGTACTATTCATCTTGTACATTACTGTCATGATGTTGGGATAGCCGGCTCTAACGTAGGCTACGTTCTCGTATTTTTTGCAATATAAATAAAAAGAAAAGTATATTGGCGCATGACAATCATTCAACCATTCTGAATTCAGTCACTAGTGTCACTTTCACTAAATGTCAGTATTTCCAATATTGTTTTTAAGGAAGATTCTGCTCGATAAGTCACAACTCTCCTAATCAGCATTGATTCTCACATCTAAAGACAGTCACACTTCACCTCGCTTTCTGTGTGACTGTCGCTCCCATAAAACGCGTATATAATCCACTTTTTTATGCTCTACAAGCATCCGACGCTGCTTTGTGGAAACTTCCCTGACGTCTGCTGGGCCAGAAAATTGTATTTATATCAATTACTTCGATTTGGCCCTTTCGCGGAGACGAAACGAAAGTTTCTCCCTAAATTTTTTCGTAATTTTTGCACGTGTCGTAACGTCCCTTGATTTCAAGACTCGTATACACGTCGCTTGCTTTTTTTGCTCACTCAAAAACTGCGGGACGAAATACCTGCACTGCATTTTGTGAAAAGCATTAGCAAATGAACACCTCCCAATGAGTCTACCTTGTTTTATATTGACACATATCTAAGCGTAAGCGTATGCACGTTCTCGCATTCCGGCATTATCAAAATGCGACGGTGCATGGAAACCGGCGAAATCGCGCTTACAATTTCATTTGATTACTGCTGTTCTATATTTCTGTAGAATTTGTGCGAAGGCACAAAAGCCGCTCCTGAATCTTCTAATAGGATTCTTGTAAGAAAGACGACCTTGTACTTCAAGCTACAAAAAACCCTTATGTTCATCAATAAACATTGTTCGATTACACCGGAATTGTCTAGTAGCAGCGCAGCTTCATTACAATGTAAGGTAACTGGTCGCGTTGAACGAAAGGGCACAAAGGGAACAATCAGGGCACATTTTCAAGCTTTGCATGCATCGATTTTTGCGTGGTTTCATTGATGTGCTGCACCTGGAGCCTGTTCACTTGTACTTTGCGAGATAGTGTATGTATTATTGCTTAAGGCCATCGAGCGATTTCTTTTTTGAGCTATGGTCATTGATGAAACGTGAGCACTTGGCTTTGCACAGCACACCCCGACGTCTATTAAAACGCGGCATCATGTAAGCGCTGTACCAGACGCCCGCGGAACTGAAACTGAGATGCAGCAAATCATTGGCTATCACCGTACACTCTCGATAATAGACGCTTTGCGCGCTACCTTGCTAATATTGCCACCCGCTTCTTTCTCTCTTTGTCGTTTCATCGGCTATCATGTGTCCTCCTCACCATCTTAAGCGCCGAATAAGTTAAATCTGTACCCACGATATCTTAATCCCTCGAGACAAGAGGATTCTTGGTTATAAAATGCGTAGCGAAGAGAAAGCTTTGTGAATGCGGCTCCAGGTTACCTGTAAACGTGTACAGATGATATGCGCTAAGATTTATGGCTGTCGTAAATTCGGAAGCCGATGATATGTATGCGTATATAGTGGCCAATCGCTTCCGTTTACCGAATCCTGACAACTTCTTAGGAGCATACCGGCCTTTCTGGATGAAGACCTAAAACAACAGTGCAAAATGATTTTTGATGGAGATGAAAATGCTGTAGGCCCATGTGCTCAGATATGAGTGCACGTTAAAGAATTCCAGGTGGTTGGAATCTCTGGAGTCCTCCACTGTGACGTCTCTCATTATCAAATTGTGGTTTTGACACGTTAAACCCCACATATCAATCAATAAACAGTGCAAAACTTTCATCATTACACGAGAAGAAAAGAGCTCTTTGTCATAAAGTGCATGACAGCGTATATCCTGTGCAACTTATAGCACCTGAGTTTTTGACAGTGGCATTCACATTGCCCGTGAAATACAGCAGTCAAACATATCAGAATTCGGTGGAGACGTTAGCCACATCATGGAAGCTTATACTAGCGTTAGTGATGCCCTGTCACATAGCGCTGTGAACGCTTTGATATGTCGCATTAGTCGCAACCTCGAGTATATGTCGCAACATCGAATAAATGGCTACTCTTCGGCATGAGGACAAGAAGTCTTACAATGTATACAAACCTAAGCTTCGACATTATGACACTTTTAGTGGGGAACAGTACTTTGCCAGTAACAGGAAACATTTGCTCTGACACATTTTGTGAGACAAGCATTGCTTATTTGTGCTCACTTCCAACCCCAATTAGTGGAATTGATATCGCTTCGCAATCGAATTCACAGTGCACCTCGGCAAGAATGAGCCGCAACTGTCATTCATCATTTTAATTGCGCAGCATTTCTTTTTGTACTGGGGTACTTTGACCATCCGTCCGTCCGTTCATCCACCCGTCTGTCCATCCATCCATCCATTCATTCATCTATCCATCCGTCCATCCATCCATCCATCCATCCATCCATCCATCCATCCATCCATCCATCCATCCATCCATCCATCCATCCATCCATCCATCCATCCATCCATCCATCCATCCGTCCATCTATTCATTCATCCGTCTATCTATCTATCTATCTATCTATCTATCTATCTATCTATCTATCTATCTATCTATCTATCTATCTATCTATCTATCTATCTATCTATCTATCTATCTATCTATCTATCTAGCCGCCTACGTTTAGGTGTTCTAGTGATCATCCCCTTACTATGGCAAACCAAATATAGTATGCGAAGTTGACAATGCTTCACGAATATTACTCGCTGATCATGAGTAAACCTTGTCATAATGCCGTCGCGTGCGCCGTCACACCCTTTTCCTCAAACGTGTGGCACATACACGCAGGCGTGTGTGTGCAGTTAGGCGTGTGGACATATGCCACGAGTGATTGACAGCATACATCTACCCAGGAACAGCGAGGACAGAAAAGGTTATTTTGACGTGCAAGCGTGAAGAGAGTGCAGAGACCGTCAGCGTTGAACTAATGAACGAAACGAATAACTTTCAGTTGCATTGTCAAAGAAGGATTTTTTTTTCATCAAAGCGAATGCACGAACAATGATCATGTTTTTTTTTAGATGATGCTTATATGTCAATTCTCTTGACTTGTCTAATTTTTTGTTTTCGTTTTTTTTTACAGCACGGGAATATAACGCTTGATCTGACAAATAAGTCGTGTTGTAAGTCAATGTTTTTGAATGTGTGCTTCTCTGTCTGGTCTTTTGTCTTTCGCGCTGTCTCCCTCCACCATAAAGGTCCCAGCAGAAATTGATCTCGAACATTCTCCGTGGCACTTATTTCTACGACAGAGCCACGTCACGTCTCAAAACCACTTCTCAAATAGACTGCAAGGTCCGTGAAAAGTCAATTGTGGTTGCCGTGAGGTCTAGACTTCTTCATGAACATTGCATATCTACTGCTGTCCTACAGGCGTCATGTCGAGTTGATGCCAATGGGTAACCGTTAGCTGCAATTCGCAAAAGGTGATCTGTGTACTGTCTCCAGGGATACTATCCTCAGAAAAACAAGCGCTTCTTACAAACTTGCCGCTTCTGATGCAGCTATTATTCATGTAGCTGTTTGGATCGTTACACACTTAAACAACTGGTTATATAAAATATGTACGGCTGTTTAACACGTGCCTTTGCGTGCATTGGTATATATCTTTAGCACCCCGTCGTAATGTTTCGCTCAATAAAACTTTACAACACAGTCACCATTCACCTACATGCTACGCAATCGCTTCTCAAACTACGTGGAATCTTCCTAAACTTTAACCCTCTGGCTGCATCGCTTTGGCATGCTGCCCTCCTCAAAACAGATAACAAAAGCAAATTCCAGTCGACCTTATTTCAACGCAGCCTACCTGGAAATAAGCAATCACTTAGAACATATAAACCTGACATTTATATACAGGCATTGACTGTGGATCTTCAAAAAAAAAGGCTTCATTTTAGCATGAGTGCAGGTCTGCACAGCGATTGCGTTCTTTCAGTCAGACCAAGACAAAGTCGACGTTCCTTCCGGTGACTACATATCTTGTCCACATGACATTATTGAAAGGCTTTGACCTACAACTCTGTGACAGAACGTAGGACGGAAAGAAATTATGTGAGAATTGAACTTAAGTCTTGTACACATTTATTTAACGGTACATGTTTAAAACCATCAGTCATCTGTGTTATGCTGGCTTCTTAAATAAACTTCTGTTCTCAGTAACCTTTACTGAAAGGTTATGAAAACCAAAGACGTGATTCACTTCCTGTGCAGATGTAATCATTAGTACACAAACAGCCCGAAACCACAAAAAATATCTGCTTATTTTTTGATCACCAATAAATATTCTCCCCGATGCCTTGTTTAAAATCGCACGTTCACTGGTTTTCAAGCAATGCTTGTAAAAAAAAACCTTCTCCAGCATCAGTTGTTGAGGCCAGTGGATTTTTTTTTATTTTATTCATACAAAAAGCTTCGCGTCTTCAATTATATTTTAAGAATGAAAAATGAACAACAAAGCTACAGACACATCTGTTATCATCATTCATTCATCATCATTATCAGCCTGACTACGTCCACTGCAGGACAAAGGCCTCTCCCATGTTCCGCCAGTTAACCCGGTCCTGTGCTTGCTGCTGCGAATTTATACTCGCAAACTTCTTAATCTCATCTGCTCACATAACCTTCTGTCTCCCCCTTACCCGCTTTCCTTCTCTGGGAATCCAGTTAGTTACCCTTAACGACCAGCGGTTATCCTGTCTACGCGCTACATGCCCAGCCAATGTCCATTTCTTCTTCTTCATTTCAGCTGTGATATCTTTAACCCCTGTTTGTTCCCTAATCGGCTCTGCTCTCTTCTTGTCTCTTAAGGTTACACCTACCATTTTTCTTTCCATTGGTCGCTGCGTCGTCCTCAATTTAAGCTGATCCCTTTTTGTAAGTCTCCAGGTTTCTGCTCCATAGCTAACTACCGGGAAGATACAGCTGTTATATACCTTTCTCTTGAGGGACAGTGGCAATCTACTTGTCATAATTTGACAGTGCTTGCCAAAAGTGCTCCACCCCATTCTTATTCTTATAGTTACTTCAATCTCGTGGTTCGGCTCCGCGGTTATTACCTGCCCTAACTAGACATAGTCTTTTACAACTTGAAGTGCACTATTACCTATCTCGAAGCGCTGCTCTTTTCCGAGGTTGTTGTACATTACTTTCGTTTTCTGCAGATTCATTTTAAGACCTACCTTTCTGCTCTCCTTGTCTAACTCTGTAATCATGAGTTGCAGTTCGTCCCCTGAGTTACTCAGCAATGCAATGTCATCGGCGAAGCGCAGGTTACTAAGGTACTCTCCATTAACTCTTATCCCTAACTGTTCCCATTCTAGGCTTCTGAAAACCTCCTGTAAGCACGCGGTAAATATCATTGGGGAGATTGTTTTCCCCTGCCTTACACCCTTCTTGATTGGTATTCTGTTGCTTTCTTTATCAAGCACTATGGTAGCAGTTGATCCCCTGTAGATTTCTTCCAAGATGTTTATATATACTTGATCGACGCCCTGATTCCGCAGTGTCTGCATGACGGCTGATATTTCTACCGAATCAAACGCCTTCTCGTAATCTATGAAGGCTATGTATAGTGGTTGGTTATATTCTGAGCATTTCTCTATTACCTGATTGATAGTATGAATGTGGTCGATTGTTGAGTAGCCTGTTCGAAATCCTGCTTGTTCCTTTGGTTGATTGAATTCTAATGTTTTCTTTACTCTGTTAGCAATTACTTTTGTAAATAGCTTGTATACTACAGAAAGCAAGCTGATCGGCCTGTAATTCTTCAAGTCCTTGTCATCTCTTTTCTTATGTTTTAAGATGATGTTAGCGTTCTTCCAAGATTCTGGTACTCTTCCCGTCAGGAGACACCTCGTAAACAGGGTGGCTAGTTTTTCTAACACAATCTGTCCTCCATCCTTCAGCAGATCTGACGTTACCTGATTCTCGCCGGCAGCTTTTCCTCTTTGCATGCTCTCCAAAGCTTTTCTGACTTCTTCTATCATTACTGGTTGGGTGCCATCTGGGTGACTGCTAGTTCTTACAGTATTAAAGTCGTGGTTGTCCCAGCTACTGTACAGATTTCTGTACAACTCCTCCGCTATTTTAACTATCCTATCCATATTGGTAGTTATTTTGCCTTCTTTGTCCCTTTGGGGATACATACGATTTTTGCCTATCCCAATTTTCCTCTTCACTGCTTTGACGCTTCCTCCGTTTTTCAGAGCATGTTCAATTCTCTCCACGTTATACCTTCTTACGTCGGATACCTTACGCCTACTAATCAACTTTGAAAGCTCTGCCAGTTCTATTTTGTCTGTTGTACTTGAGACTTTCATGATTGACGCTTCTTAATGAGATTCTTCGTTTCCTGGGAAAGCTTGTCAGTGTCCTGTCTAACTACCCTTCCTCCAACTTCCACTGCACACTCCGTAATGATACTCGTCAGATTATCATTTATTGTATCTATGCTAAGGTTGGTTTCCTCACTAAAAGCCGAGTACCTGTTCTGAAGCGAGACTCTGAATTCATGTACTTCCCCTCTCAGTGCTAGCTCATTGATTGGCTTCTTGCGTATCCATTTCTGCGTATCAGACGTGGAATCGGCAATGAGTAAAGTAAAAACACAGTATACACTACTGATGGGAGACTTTAATGCAAAGGTAGGGAAGAAGCAGGCTGGAGACCAGGCAGTAGGAGATTATGGCATCGGTACTAGAAACGCCAGAGGAGAGCTACTAATAGAATTCGGAGAACGCCATAATTTACGGATTTTGAATACCTCCTACCGAAAACGAGGAAACCGCAAGTGGACATGGAGGAGCCCTAATGGCTAAAATAAGAACGAAATAGACTTTATAATGAGTGCACACCCAGGCATGGTGCAGGATGTGGAAGTGGTTGGCAAGGTACGATGCAGTGACCATAGAATGGTACGGTCTCGAATTCGCCTAGACTTGAGAAAGGAACGACATCTGTTATGGTAGCTATCAAATTTAATGTACGACAGATCAGGAGTTCTCACACCAACTCAGGAGTTCTCATTGATCTCATACCAATTATAAATTTACGTTTTGCATAGGTTAGCAACTGTGCCACTTCTCCGGAGTCATAAATAGGAGAGAAAAATTCGTTTGAGTTTCCTGTGGCCTTGTGCATATGCTTTCAAGCGCTCTAAGAAAAATTGCCAATTGGCGTTTCATGTTAGCTTGGCACCTGCAATCAGATAAGACTTAATTGATTTAAACGTGCGGTTTAACGTCCCAAAACCACCATATGAATATGAGAGACACCGTAGTGGAGGACTACAAAAATGTTGACCACCTGAGGTTCTTTAACGTGTTTCCAATTCTGAGCACACGAACCTACAGCATTTTCGCCTCCATCAAAAACGCAAGCGCTGCAGCCAAGATTCAATCCCGCGACTTGTGGGTCTGCAGCCAAGTACCTTAGCAACTAGACGATCATGGCGGGGCAGATATCTCCTAATAAAAGAAGGTTTAGGCATGATTTATATGCGTGATTTTTTTTTATTTGTGGCCAAAAAGGAAGGTATGCTCACGGGTATTGAGCGTTGTTTGAAGGGTACATCATCCAGCATGAGATCATGGATTGTATTTGTCCTTAAAAACTCATTCACAACGTAAGCAATAAATGTAGTGCCACATCTGCGAAAACAAATCATTACAATGATGTATATGTCCCGGAACATACAAAAAATAGTGCTTATACGATCAGTGTCACCATTGCTGTGAATGCTGCTCTTCATATGTCAAATGACACTGCAAACATTTGAGGAGGCATGTTCGGTTCTATCTGTCAAAATACGTTAGTAATACGGCTATAGGAGCCAGGGAAACTAAACAGATTGAATCATAGGGAGATCAAGTGCGGACGCACAATTTCAGAGCGGCTTGTCAATGAAAACAAATGACTAATGAATCACACGAACAGAAGTCTTGAATCACAGCAGAAGTTTGTTCGAGATCACAGAATATTCTGCCACCTAAATCTACCACCTCTTTTTTCTCGCTCTTTCAGTCCGCGTTACAATATATATATCCACGTGGCTCTACACAACAAAGCAAAAGAACTAACAGAACCCAGAAACCGAACCCGTTATACTATATTTTTATTAATTTGAATGTGCCATATCGATTATTTCCTGTTGCTTTTGGAACACCATGAAAAGACTAAAGTACGAAACGTTTTCGATTTCACTGTTGCCTTAAATTTTGTGTAGAGTCCTGCCCAAATTTATGCTCCCAATCTTCTCTCTTGCAGACTGCACTGACGCTATTCAGATTTCCGGCAGCTCTAGTGCAACGAACTGCTTTTGTTGCTGGCCACTCTTGTCATTGTTGGAACCATTCATGCCATTTATTGAATACAACATTCATTCAAAGAAAATTAATGAGAAACGGCAATTTTCATAAGAAAACATTTGCAGCAATGCATAGCGCCAGATAATAACAGAGGATATATAAATTAGAGAGCCTACAAGCTGAGTCTGGCAGGTACTATACAAATTGGGCAGCATAATACAAATTCACTCACCTGCATTCATCACAACAGCTTCTATGCTTCACTTACGTTTAAGCTAGGCTGACTACTTTCAGACAAAGGAATAGATAACAGAAAGGTGGTGTAAATATTTATGTATAATACAAAAAGTGTGACTAAAGCTACATTTGGGAGTTTTGTATTCAACACAGTGTCTGTTCAGAAATAATCAAAATATCTGAAGTTTTGCTCATCTCCACACTAAAAGGTCCATTTGTCTTTAGCAGGCAAGACGGACGTGAAAGCCGGTCAAGGATGACTATGATTGGCAGTGCTACTTTATCAGAATAATGTTCCTAGCACGTTACCGCGCCCAAGTTATGTCTCCTTTGATTTTGAACACGCCACCAGCGATGATGAAGGTGAACATCTTAAAGCAAAGAACTTGGCGATCAAGTCAGTGGCATAGCCAGGTGGGTGGGTTTATGAAGCTGCAGCTCCCCCCCCCCCCAAAAAAAAACAAATATTTCGCGCTTTTATGCACCAGTGACCAGCCGCGTCACCCGAGGGTAGGAACTTATTGGGCTCCAGCAACCCCCTCTCTTCGCTATCCAAACGAGATCTTCTACTTTGTCGAATTAAAACAGCTGACACATAAAATAAGTGCAGGTGGATTAAAGTCGGTAATGTAGTGCATCAGTCATGGTACCTTTCAAGACTCCTTAAACGTGCCGCGCGCGCCACCATGGAAAGACTCATGCTGCTAGTGGTGCTAGCACACATCCGTTTGAAAAAGAAAATGTGGAAGAAAGCGAAACGCGAGTGTTTTCCGTCAGTTAGTTCGAAAAAATATGTTCAGTAATATCGAACCAATAACCAGCACGTTAGGCTACGTCTACTCAAGAAGCACCTCGCTTGAGGAGAAAAAAACACGCATTTTCACTTACTAGTACACTACCGGAAAGCATATTGTTGCGAGTGATAAACAGAAAAAAAATGTGTGTTTAGAAAAAGTTGATAACGATTTAGAGTACGAGGTACTCTACTATGGGAGAGCATAAAGCCATCCCGCAGGCCTCAAACCAGCCTGTATATAAATCGTTGAAGACACATTTTCGCCACAGTACTTGGAACCACCTAGTTTCAAAGTGAATATAGGTATAGTGGATCCTAAGCCTACTTTTCTTCCTGCTTACACAGATACTTCTTCAAGATACATTCCTTGTGCGACTGAAGACAGGGCGCTGGCATCACAGCCAGAGGCATCAAAGTAAGAGGCGCATGTACCTTCTATGTCAAATGTTTCCTCTAGTGAGAACTATACAGAGCAGCTATCAAGGAAGCCAAGCGCGTTTTTCTTAATAATACCCTTCCCTCAATTCTTGTAACCAACCCTTCTAAGTTTTGGAAAACTGTTAAACCTAGGGAAAAGAAAAACATTTCGCTTACGAACTCAGACGGGCAGCCAGTTCGCTGTGAAGAGTGTTGCATTGCATTAAATGATTTTTTTGTTACTTCTTTTTCAAGTTGTTCTGCTTCTGCGTTGCCGCAAATGCCTAGTCGTGATTTTTTACCCATGTATCCTGTTACCGTTGATGCCGTTGGAGTGCAAAATTTAATTCACAAGCTAAAGTTATCCTCTTCTTGTGGCGTAGATGAAATCAACTCAAAGTTTCTAAAAAACACTGCATTGTATTCATCAATTTACTTGTCCTTAATCTTTTCGCAATCTATTCAGACCTCCACTTTGCCGCTTGACTGGAAGGTGGGGAAGGTGGTCCCTCTGCACAAATCTGGTAACACACAGTCTCCTCTCAATTACAGACCAATTTCCCTAACCAGTGTTCCTTGTAAAATGTTAGAACATATAATTTACTCCAACCTTGTCTCATTCCTAGAATCAAATTCTTTTTTTACTCCCTACCAGCACGGATTCCGAAAAAGTTACTCATGTGAAACCCAACTTCTTTATTTTACTAATGACATAGCATCGTCTTTAGATCGCGGCTCACTTGTGCATTGCATTTTTCTTTACTTTCAAAAAGCTTTCGATAAAGTACCTCACCAATTACTCCTCCTGAAAATTAGTGCCTTAAACATTGACCCGAACATTCTTAAATGGATTGAATGCTTTCTGACTAATCGCACTCAGTTTGTAACAACTAATGGCTATAACTCACCTCTTTCTAAAGTAACATCCGGCGTACCCCAAGGTTCCGTATTAGGCCCTTTACTTTTTCTTATATATATTAATGATCTCCCAGACAGCATTAACTCCGCTATAAGGTTATTTGCAGATGATTGTGTAATTTACCGCGAAATAAACAATGAATATGATAACCAATTTCTACAGTCAGACCTTGACACTGTCTCAACCTGGTGCAATAAATGGCTTATGACTCTCAACTCTAACAAATCTAAATGCATGTCAATAACCCGGCGATCTATTTCTCCCCCCTGTACCTACAGAATTAACGACGTTCCCCTCCAGCATGTCTCTTCATATAAGTACCTCGGCGTTTACATTACCAACAATCTATCTTGGCACACGCATGTTACCTACATCTGTAATAACGCTAACCGAACGCTAGGATACTTACGCCGCAACTTTTCTCGCGCTCCGCTGTCCCTCAAAATTCTATTATACCGATCACTAATTCGCCCAAAGCTTGAGTACGCGTCCGCTATATGGGATCCCGTGCAGCAAAATTTAATTAACGCGTTAGAATCTGTTCAGAACCGCTCAGTTCGGTTCATTTGTTCTAATTATTCCCGTACTGCTAGCATATCAGAAATGAAATCTAACCTTGACCTACCCAATTTAACTGTCCGGAGGAAACTGGCGCGACTGCATTTTTTTCATAAGATATTTTTTCACAATCCATCAATGAAGCGAGACCTCATTTCACAACCGTCATACCACTCATCGCGCATTGATCATCAGCATAAGGTTGCCATTCCGTTTTGCCGCACCAAATTCTTTTCAGCAGCCTTCTTACCGAAAACAGCCGCCGATTGGAACCACCTTCCCTCTTCCGTTGTATCAATAACAGACCCTTTGTTATTCAAGACTGCAATTTCTCAGCAATGCTTGTAACTATACGCAGTTTCCATTATCTATCTTTGTCTTGTATGTGCTTGAATTCTTATACATTTTTAGTTGACTTATGTTGCCTTCCTGATTTGCGCATCTGATACTTGTTTCTTTATTTTGTCTTTTTTTCTTGTGTGTTATATATGCTGTACCCACCCCCTCTGTAATGCCCTACGGGCCCTGAGGGTATTCTAATAAATAAATAAATAAACTGCCACTTACTGGTTTACTTACTGGTTTACTTGTTATTGTATATGTTTTGAAAATAAGGCAGGGATACTACGTACCTAATGATAAATGACGCCATTACTATTCATTTTTAGATCATCGAAATTTCATAAAAAGCAAGCTCGATATAGGAATGTACACAGATGTACTAAAAGTGGATGATCAGGCAAAGCATCAACTGCTAACTTCTCCTTGGGTTCTTCCGCCAGTGTACAAGTTTAAATCTATGAACGATTTGAAGCAAAAACAAAAGGTTTCAGAGGGCTTGCCTATATAGGTAGCGATGGCTTAGCTACTCAGCGCTTCAAGAGGGTACGTTTTGCCTGGTGTGTGTCTTTTTCAGCAGAACTGAGGTTGGCAAGGGCCAACATGCGTGCGCAGGAGCCCTCGAATTTAACTCAATGTAGAAATGAAAGCCCACCCTTCAAGTCTTGATACACATGACACACCCCTAGTTATGAGTGACTCCCAGCTGGTAGCCGACAATTTTCTTGAAATCTTCTTAATATGTGTGCCAAGTGTCATCGATCAACTGGAACACGCATGACAAGCAAAAACAAATCCGAAAAAACCAAAGAAAGTTCCAGCCTATTACTATCCTTTGCAGGAGGCGAGGTTTGGCTTCAAGTGGGCCTAGAAACAGTGATCACATAGATCTAAACACAGCCTCATGTACAAATACAGGTAACTTCAGAACACTGATTCATGCGTGGGCCGATTGTGGCGACATCAGCCAAAAAAAAGAGAGAGAGCTGTGGAAAGTTCTTCAAAGTATGTCTAGTATTTAGGTCTAGATGTGCAAAAGCAGATTATAGCAATCTCTGCTGCAATCATCAAGGAAATCCTCGCCTTGAATGTAAACGCTGCAGGCCGCTTTTTCAAACTTGCTGGTGAAACAAAGAATGTTGCTGGTATCGAGCAGCTTAGTCTCTGTGCAAGGTACTTTAATAAGGATACCAACAAGAAGTGTTGTTAGGCTTTGTGCCAATTCACGACCAAAGTTGCCGGGCCCTCGCTAACACCATCATAAGTTTCTTCCCAGAAATATGTATTAACATGCAGCATCTTCGTGGCCAAGGCCACGACTGTGCAAGCTCGATGGCTGGCAAAACGAGAGTCGTGTTCAAGCTGTTGTTCGTGAAGAATATGCAGCCGGACTCTACACTCATTGCGCCACTCACTTCGAATTCTGTGCGTGGCATGCTTCATCACAGATATCAGAAAATGTTTGGGAACTCTAAAAGCAACGTCCCCCTTGTTCCGTTCGAAGAATTCGTTGCTCTTTTTGTTTCCTCAGTGCTTCGTACTATTCTGAAAGCATTGATTTGCAAGTGCTGACTGTGGCACTTTTGTGTTGTGTTTTACTTCTCAAAAGCTTCATTTTCACGCAAAGCAAAAAGTCAAAAGTAAGATACCTTTTCAGTTTCCTTTTTTCCTACTGTACTTGTTCCCGATTCCTCTGATTACATACAACGTTACATGACAGCGCTCCTTCGTGCACCTGCAGCGTCAGGGCGTCAGGTACTTAGTGGTCCTATCAGCTTTAGAGCAACTGTATGATGAAGAGAATGCTCTGTCTAGATTTTGTGAATCGTTGATGGCGTATTTTGTGTTTTTCTCCTAGTATGACTTAATCACACTTGGCTCGAAGATTAGCACGACCACCTTCTTGCGTCTTCTTAGTTGTTGACTGGTATGTATTTTGTGGTAAAACTGCGACCAGTCCAAGGAGCAGACAACGCACGCAAGGCCAGGAAGGCCTTGCCTCGCAGTGCGTGGTGGCGCCATTCTGTCCTTCGCCTGCCGCGCGCTCGCTGCGTGTCACCTTTTTTCGCTTCACCTTCTCCACCGCTCGCAACGTTCCAGTACACATCGAGTTAACGCTCTTTCAGCTCGTTTATCTGCGACGGAGAGGACGCCGGCAAACTTCGCCCGCCAAAACATGCGCCGAAGCGATTTGGCGTAACCCGGCCCTCGCCAACGTTTCGAGGTTCAGCAGAACTGATCGCGTTCGCGAGAGGTGACTTCACGCTCAAAACACCGACGACACTCGAGCTAGGGAAGCCGAGCGAAACGATCAGCATCGGCACACCAACAACCCCAACAAGGTGAAAGTGAAGCACTCGATCGTGTTCGAGAATATAAATGGCACTTGGGTAACACCGACGAGACGCGAGCCAAGGAAGCCGAGCGGAAGCGCTGAAAATGGAAGGTCAACGCCGGTGAATCCTCGACGTTTCCGTCATCGGCAACGTTGCTGGCAACGTCTCGGAAGTGCCGCGCACCCACCGCCGAAGCACCCGGCGGCTGATCCGGAGGCGTCTCACCACCGGAACGCTGATAGCGTCCATGCGTGGCGTGTGGTGAGAGCGGTCCAGGATGACGCCAGCAACGCCTGCTTCCGACGAGAGTTCCTCAAATGTAGCTCCAGTCCCAGTTGCCGTGCCTGCGGACGTCTGTCGTTCGACAACCACTTGTTCAAGGTCGGTTCCACCCGCAACCGCAAGGAGCTGGAGACAGCGACCGAAGTGATTCGACTCGAGTTCGGTGTGAGACTGTCCTACATCTCGGTCTGCGCCACTTGCGAGGAGTTGCTGACATCGGGCAAAGTTCCGACGATGAGCGTCACGCATGGTTATACCATTCCCCTCCTCGCCCGCAGGAACTTCCCGAGCTCAACCGTTCTTCGAGCCCACCTTTATCGACGCCCATTTGAACCAGGTCAACGCCGTGCGCACTGCTGCTGCTTCGCATCTTATCAGGGCTCTGTTCGGAGAGATGTTTCATAGTTTTTAGAGCCTCCACATCGCGTTTTGTTTTTCTTAACTGATAACGTAGCGCGTGAAAACTGAGATACAGGACCAGGAAAAAAACCTGCGTTTATTTCCCACATGAAACAAAGATCTAATTGCTTTTTCAAAAATGCTAATAAATGAGTACACAAATATTGAATAGATTTGTAGCATACTTTCAACCTAATTTGTAACTGTGCAAGTAACTATTTATTTCTTGACCTGGGTAAAAAGATTAAAAAACAAGTTACAATAATAATTCAGATGTCCTCCAAATACCCACAGTGAAGGTTTTCTAGTTGGTTTCACGATATAGAAGCAGGCAAGAATGCAGTTATTGTAGCATTGGAGCTACAAATATACAACCCGATGAGCGCATTATTTTGCAGTGCACCGGAAACCGCTGCCGTATACCCTATAGCTTCCACCGTGCTTCAACCAGCTTGTGAGATGAAGTTTATAGCAAGCAATCCTTGCTGCTGCGGCTGCTGGTTCCTTAGGTATATATCATTATTGCGCTAGCATTTATGTGGGTAGTCTCCAAGGGTTTTTGCCGTCACAATCACTGTCCCCATCACGTCCTGTATAAATTCCGAACTGATAAGAAGCCCCAGCGCATATTACGTTCCACCTGGGGGTAATAATGCGTGAGTGCATTGGTGCGACGAACGCAGCTCAAGTAGAGATCAAACGAGCCGGCCCATCTCCATTTCTTGGAGGGTGGACGCGACAGGATCCGCCGCCTATTGGACCAGCTGTTGAGTGCTTGAGCATAGCGAAACACCATGCCCGTTTCTAACGATCAGGAAATGGGGTGAAAGGAGGGGGGCATTCGCGAACTGAAGTGACAGTAGCTAGAAAAATGTATTGCATTTGTTTTTTCTCGTTACTGTACGTTTTCGGCAGGCTTCATTGCATAATTGGTCCGCATGCTTGCCTCAATAGTGTCTCGGCGTGCTCACAGCCGTTTGATTAAAAAAGATATATGCCACTTTTTTTACCGGTAAAGTGTATCTTGCTAACGAATATGAACGACAGGTGGTAACATGAAGATCATGGCATATCAAGTACAGTGTGATTTATATGCCACGTTCATGGTGGGCTCGGAGCGGGTCAGTCAGCTAGATTTCCACCAACATTAGTAATGTGAGAGGGGACTGTATGACGAACACAAACTACATGTCATGACATTAAAACTATGAAATTCAAGTCATTGTTAGCGCCATGTACCTGCCACACAGTTGGCCTGCTGTGGCTGGTTGGTTAGCTTGACATACACCTACATTGGCTATGCATGACGTGACTGTATTACGAACATTAGCGAAATCTCCTAAGAGAAAATTATGACATGCATGTTACGTAAGCCATAATTTGCATTCCATGCTTATGATGCATGGCGCCAGGTTTGTTAGGTGAATGACAAAGACGGTTCCACTTATTGCTATTATTGGCAAACATCTGAATTTCTGGCTGGGTGTCGGTTACATTATCGGGGGCGCTTAAATATAGAATTTGCCTGCGGCACAAGTATGAATGTCTCATAGTGAGTTATTGTTGTGTGGTCGTATGACAAAGCATTATGATTCAGATCGGACATTTTTACAAGGTATTTGTGGTGCGTGAGTTGTGAATTTTTGGTTCCAATTTATTCACCCCTTGCTGTTACATTGTAATGACCGTTCCAAGGTAAATGTCAAAGAGAAATGGTTTTTCTTCTACAAAATGGTACATATGGTCCACAGTCAATGTTTACACCTAATCCATAGGCAAAAATGACTACTTGTTCTAACAGCATAATGAATAAAAGATGTCAAAGTTGGTTGTGATAACAACTATGCTATTATTGTATTTGTATTTTACGAACACACTTTAGTTTTCTGGATCAGAACAGAAGCAGTATTCTGTGAGATTTTCTTTCATATTACCACTGTTGGAGGACACTCATTCGTGTATGCCGCCATTCTCCGCCACATCATTATAAATTAGGCTCAGAAGGAACAATGACCACACAACCACGCTCTAAAATATTCACACCTACATATGTTGCAGCCTTGATAGCCTCAAACAACCGTCGGAATGGGATTTTTTCGAAGAAAAAAAAACGCGGTTCCGTGTATGAGACACTCTACAACAAACTTATGTAAGCATCCACAAAAGCTGAGTGTTCTGCGAAAAGTACACTCATATTTCATTAATCTTCACAGCAAAAGCATGCACGTTTATTGATTCTGCACATTGTAGCGTTTACTTTGTTCTTTCTGGAGCAAACAATATTTCATTCTATAAACATGTATAAAGAGTGAAATCTCACATTAATTTATAAATGTACCCCCCAGAAAACTTATTTCTTAGCAAACTTCGGTGACCTTAGGTCTGTCTGTTTGTATATCTATCTATCTATCTATCTATCTATCAATGTATCTATCTATCTACGACATTTAGCTGTCCTGGTCGTTTCAATGATAGCATCGATACCAAAATTGGTATGGCATAGGATGACTGTATGACGAGCATAAGTGACTAGTCACAGCATGACAACCATGACATGTTTGTCATGAATGTCATCATTCACATTTATTAATCTTTCTCCTTTTGCGGTGATTTCGTTCACATGGCTTGTTGCAAAACGGATATGGTATGACATGACTGCATGTTAAACACAACCAACAGACCCTAACATGAAAACCATGACGCGTGTCATGTAACAAGATGACTACATGCCACGCTCATGATGCGGTCGTGGCTGTTTCGCTAGCTTCACATTTATCACGTTTTGTATTACAGGACATGATTGGATGACAAAGGTATGTGAGTGGTGCAAACATGATAATCATAGGAAGCGTGTCATGTACCAACGTGACTACATGCTACGCTCATAGCGTGTTCACGACCGTTTAGCTATCACCACATGTACTAAATTTGGTATTGCGTGACGTCAATAGACGACAAAGATTAACGACAGATCCAAACAAGATAATCATATTGTGTGTGTCATGAAATAAAGTACTACCTGCTACGCCCATAACAAAGTACCTGCTTGACGTTTCAGCCGTGGGCCGAAACGTCACTAAAATCACTTCGAACGGTTATGTGCTTCGAATAATTTTCCTGTTTTCGGTATATTTATATAAATATATATATATATATATATATATATATATATATATATATATATATATATATTGTGAGCATCATTACTCGTTCCATCTTTTCATCTGTACATACTCATCATCACCACTCCAGTTTAGGTTGTGGGGCACATACTCGAGACAATAAAGAAGAGTCTTGAGGGTACTGGACGCCATCTTACAAGTGGTGGAGAGTGCTGCCTGATTCCCGCGTCCTCTCGCGCTCTTGCACAACCCCAGCGTCTTCTAGAACACATCCCTGGAGCTCCGTTCAGGCCGCCGCTTAAACGTCCTGGGTGCGGTAATGTCGCAAGCCGACCAGCCCAGCGCAGCAGCTGCGCCACCGCTCCCACTGCCAAGAAACCCTTCTCACCTGGTCACAAGCCCTCAAAAGAATCCTCCGCTGTTCGCAGGGCTTCCGGGTGAGCACGTGGAAGACTGACTCGAGGAGTATGACCACGTGAGTGCCATCAACAACTGGGATGAGCCTGCGAAACTCACCCACGTCGCTTTCTACTTGAGCGGCGTCGCAAAAACGTGGTTTTTAAACCACGCTACCGATTTTTTGGCATGGCCCGCCTTTATGCGCCAGCTCCGCCAGATTTTCGCCAACCCGTCAGTGCGCTCGGATATTGCCAAGAAAAAGCTTGGTGCACGTTTTCAACGCCCCGGCGAGTCTTACACTTCTTACATTGAAGATGTTCTCCTTTTGCCGCCGCATCGACAACCATATGGCGGAAAACGACCGCGTGCGCCACCTGCTGAAAGGATTGCGACGGTCGCTTTTAATGCGCTTGTGGTGCAGAATCCCCAGACCGTCGCCGATGTTGTAGCTACCCGTCAGCGCCTCGAGGAGCTTCAAACCACTCGCGTGCAACCTGATATGCCTGATCTCAGCTCGAATCACGACACCACAGAGCGGCGTTCATTGATCCGCTCTATCATCCGCGAGGAACTTCATGCACAGGCTTCACCTCGCCACCTTGATATTCGAACGACTCCACCTGCTACTCGTTTACGCGACGTCGTGAGGGAGGAAGTGGCCTTGATCACAGGCACACCAGTTCCGTGCTCAGATCCCGTGCCTATGCCAAGTTATGCTCACGGTGCTTCAACGACGCCTGCGCCCCACCAAAGCCTGGCCTCGATGACTGTCACACCTGTTCCGAGTTCTTATCCTGTGGCCATGCCAACTTATGCTAAGGTTGCTGCTAGGACACCTGCACCCCAGCACAGCCCAATGCAGCTACCAGTGCCCGATGTGCAGGCTCGCTCAACTCGCTCGCACCGCGACCATCTTCCCAGCCTTACAACATCTGGCGCACTACACGACCGACTTGCTTTTACTGCGGCATCCGTGGTCATATTTCATGGTATTGCCGACGCCGTCAACAAGACGAAAGACGAAGCTACGGTGACTATGAACAGGACGACTTCTAACCAGCTGGACCACCCTATCACCGACAGTATCAGAACAGCACACGCCGGTCGGCGTCTCCGAAGAACTTTGCCTCAGTTGGCAGTTCTCGTTTCTCCCGTCGTCGCTCACCTTCACCGATGCGGCGTTCCTCCTCTCCCCTTCGACCTTCTACTTCGATTCCTGACCGCCAACTGGAAAACTAAACAGTGCAGCTTCGGGAGGGAAAGCTGCATCTTTCGAACTGCGTCAAACTCCTCCAGACCACCCATCAAATGTTTTATTGGTGTATGTTGAAGGTATACAGACAGAGGCACTAGTAGACACAGGCGCATCACTTTCCGTAATTCGTGCAGACTTTTGTGCCCACTTGAAAAAAGTTAGGACGCCATACGATGGCCCTCCCCTTCGTTGCGCAGATGGAGCCCCTATTCAGCCTTCAAGTGTTTGTACAGTCCGCGTTTTCATAGATGGCATCCTTCACCACATTCAGTTTCTTGTACTTCCTTTGTGCACTCACACAGTCATTTTAGAATGGGACTTCCTTTCTTCGGCATCAGCTTTCATATCGTGTCGTCAGCGAGTAATTCATATGTCAGCTACTGAGAGTTCATCTGATGTCGATCCATACAGCTTCCGTTTCGTTGCTGCCGCGGATTGTTTCATTTCGCCAGGAGATGAACGAATTCTCACGATCGCTTCGGATACTATAGTTAACGGTGACGTGTTCATTGCTCCATCAGTTCCCTCCAAACCTGCGGGGCTTACCATTGCACCCGGCCTTGTGCGGTTTAACGACGGTAAGGCGTTAGTCACCGCCTTGAACCCAACTTCATCGCCAGTGATGCTGCCCCAGGGCACTGCTGTGAGCTGCTTCGCTGACAGCGAGCATTTTTCGCTGGTTCCTCTTCACGCAGAATCACCGCTTTCGTCTGCTACAACCGATACCAAGGCAACCACTGCTGCTTTAAATGCTACCATAATTCCTCACCTCACTGCTGAGCAAAAGAGAGACCTCTTAGACCTTCTCCAAAAGCACAGCTTTTTTTTCGACGTACATTCCAAAGTTTTGGGCCACACATCTGTTGCAGAGCACAGCATCGAAACCGAAGGCAGCTCCATTGTGCGCCGCCGCCCATACCGTCTGTCTTCAGCGGAACGGCAAATGATTGAGAAAAACGTCGCCGTCATGCTCAAACGGGACATTATTCGACCTTCATCCAGCTCTTGGTCGTCTCCTGGGGCGTTGGTCCGGAAAAAGGATGGCTCTGTCCGCTTTTGTGTTGATTACAGAGCGCTAAATAAGATAACGAAAAAAGATGTATATCCGTTGCCACGCATAGATGATGCCCTGGACTCCTTACAAGGCGCAGAATGATTCTACAGCCTTGACCTTCGATCTGGGTATTGGCAAATACCCTCGATCTTCGACCTTCGATCTGGGTATTGGCAAATACCTATGCGCGAAGCAGACAAGGAGAAAACAGCGTTTGCAACGCCTGATGGGCTTTACGAGCTCAACATCATGTCTTTTGGCTTATGCAACGCTCCAGAAACATTCGAGCGCATGATAGATACTGTCTTACGTGGTCTAAAGTGGAAAACCTGCTTATGCTATTTGGACGACATCGTAATTTACTCTTCTACTTTTCCTCAGCACCTTAAGCGTTTGGACGAAGTTCTTACGTGCATTTCGAACGCTGGGCTTCAGCTCAATACAAAGAAGTGCCACTTCGCCAGCAGGAGCATCAAAGTATTGGGTCACCTTGTCAGCAAAAATGGCGTTCGACCCGACCCCGACAAGGTTGCTGCCGTGATTAATTTTCCACGTCCGGGCAATCAAAAACAATTGCGAAGTTTTGTGGGCCTGGCGTCTTACTTCCGCCGCTTTATCAGTCACTTTGCTGCCATCGCGGGGCCGTTACACAAGCTTCTGACCTCAGGAACGGCTTTCACTTGGACTGACGAGTGCGAGTCTGCTTTCCAAGCCCTTAAACGTGCTTTGACATCAGACCCCGTCATCCGTCACTTCGATGAGAGCGCACCCACTTTCCTTCACACAGATACCAGCGGCCACGGAATCGGTGCCGTCGTTCTCCAGCGTGACGACACTTCATGTGAGCGAGTAGTTGCGTATGCCAGCCGCGCACTAACACCTGCAGAGCAGAACTACTCGATAACAGAGCAGGAATGTCTTGCTGTCGCTTGGGCCATCCAGAAGTTTCGACCTTATCTGTATGGACGCCACTTCACTGTCATTACCGACCACCATGCCCTATGCTGGTTGTCCTCACTAAAGAATTTGTCTGGGCGACTCGGTCGCTGGATACTCCGGTTGCAAGAGTACACTTTTGACGTTGTGTACAGGTCTGGCAAACAGCATCAGGATGCCGACGATCTCTCTCGCAGCCCTTTGCCACTTTCATCTACAACTACGCATCCTCGATGCCCCTCAGGTGATCAAGCGTCTTCCTCTGCACTCACGTTATCATCCCGGGCAGTTGCTGGGCCACTATCTTTAAACAGCAGCGCTCAGTTTGCCGCGTGCCAACGTGACGACCCATACTGTAACCGCATCATCGGGTACTTGAATGACTCGACTTCTCCACCTAATGCCAGACTACGGCGTCAGCTACGGCAGTTCAAGCTAGAGAACGATGTCCTGCAGCGCTATACTTACAATGCGGATGGGCATCGGTGGGTGCCAGTACTTCCCCGTTCACTGCGAAAACAAGTTCTCGAAGCACTCCACGACGATCCATCAGCTGGACACTTGGGATTTCAGAAGACCTACAACCGCGTTAGGAGCCGTTTCTTCTGGCCTGGCCTTTCTACCTTTGTGACTAATTATGTCGCATCTTGTGCACTGTGTCAACGCTGGAAACGACCAACTTCTGCTCCTGCTGGATTATTACAACCCATTCCATGTCCCGATACACCTTTTGTCGTTGTCGGAATAGACCTCGTTGGACCACTTCCCGTAACGCAAGCGGGCCACCGCTGGATCATCACAGCCGTCGACCACATCACACGATACGCGGAGACCGCTCCTCTACGCACTAGCTCCGCCTCAGACGTTGCCGCCTTTTTTTTAGAAGCCATTGTGTTGCGTCATGGTGCACCTCGCACGTTGTTAAGTGACCGGGGCAAGGCCTTCATGTCGACAATTCTTGACGAAATTCTAAAAACTTGTGGCACAGTTCATAAGACCACATCCGCTTACCACCCGCTGACAAATGGCCTGACAGAGCGATTCCATCGGACTCTAATCAACATGATATCCATGTACATCGGACCGAACCACGATAACTGGGACAAAATCTTGCCGTTCGTAACGTTTGCACACAACACCGCTGTTGAACGAACCACCGAGTATTCACCTTTCTTCCTCGTCTATGGTCGTGCGCCGACATTCACTATTGACGCCTCGTTCTTCAATGTAACGACAAAAACGTCCATGACTACGCCAGAAAATTTCGTCTCCAGGCTCGCTGACGCACGGCAACGTGCTCAACTCAACACGGAGGCCAGTCAACTAGACCGCAAGCAACGATATGACAGCTTTCGTCGAGATGTCACCTTCCGTCCTGGAGACGAAGTACTACTTTGGACGCCTGTTCGTACACCCGGATTGTGTGAAAAGTTTCAGTCACGCTTTCTTGGACCTTACGTTGTTAGTGAACGAACATCTCCTGTCAATTACCTTGTCACTCCCGTCGAGGGTTCCTCGGACCGTCGTTACCGTGCATCCGAGATAGTTCACGTTTCACGCCTTAAACCTTTTGTTCGCCGTACCTTTCCCGCCTAAGTCTCGGCCGGGTCGGCCGATCAAGTGCGCGGGGAAAACAAGTGTGAGCATCATTACTCGTTTCATCTTTTCATCTGTACATACTCATCATCAGCACTCCAGTTTAGGTTGTGGGGCACATACTCGAGACAATAAAAAAGAGTCTTGAGGGTACTGGACGCCATCTTACAATATATAGGTTGTAATAATATATATATATATATATATATATATATATATATATATATATATATATATATATATATATGCGCTTCTTTTCATATATGCACTATTAGAATCATCATCATCCGTCTTGAATCCTGTCCTCATCTTCACTGGGTGTCAGCACAATCATCATCGGGTGTGTGCGCGCTCGGTCTCAGACTTCCCGTTCACTGCTGAGCCTTTGGGCTAAATAAACACTGTCTCAAACGAGACATCATACGTGGGGGAGGTGGATTTTCGGTCCTCGGTCCTTTCCCATTTCGCTGGACTCCCTGGAGGTGCGTTCAGGCCACCGATTGCCCCCGCTGTCTGGCAGCATGCCACAGAAAGAGCCTGCCTGTGCTGCTGCCATCGCTGCTGCCATCGCTGCTGCCATCTCTCCACCGCCGTTTTCAGCCGCGCCTCCTGCTTACATACACAGCCACCAGCGTGAGCCCCCTCTCTTCGCCAGTCTTCGCGGTGAAGACGTGGAGGACTGGCTCTATGAGTACAGCCGCGTGAGTGTTGCAAATCTCTGGGACGATAGCACCAAGCTCTGTTACGTTTCTTTCTACTTGACCGGTGTGGCGAAGACGTCGTATTTCAACCACGTCATTGATTTATCCGACTGGGCCACCTTCCAGCACCAGCTGCGACATGTTTTTGGGACACCAGCCATTCGTTCTGCCGTCGCGAAGAGGACCCTCGATAATCGCCGACAACAACACGGAGAATCTTACTCTTCCTACATTGAGGATGTCTTTTCACTGTGCCGGCGTGTCAATTCACCTTTGCAGGAATCAGACGAAGTACGCCACGTCTTGAAAGCCATTAGACCTGTTGCTTTTAATGCCCTCGCTGCGTAAATCCAGCTACCATCACTGACGTCGTTGCGACATGCCAGCGCCTTGATTCGCTGGACTCCGTTTGGCTCCAACTGGTCATAGGTGACCACCACTTCACGTCTTATGGCCACCTGCGTGACCTAATCCGGGACATTATACGAGAAGAATTGCGCTCTATGGGCTTCACACCTCCTTCACCGCGTTAAACACAGTCTTCGGGAGTTCCTTTGTGTGACCTCATTAGGGATGAACTTACACCCTGACCGGCCCAAATCTCGTACAGCCATCTGTTTCTCGCCCCATATCAACGTGCGCTCAAGTCGCTGCCGCGCCTCCGAGCAACGTACACATGACATTGCCGCAACCATCCTACGCGTCGGTTGCTGCCGCTCTCCCGGTCAACTACTGTTCGATGCCACCTGACCCTTCTTCGGCCCACCTGAGTGCGCTATCTCCAGGTGCCCCTAACGCCTTGTACTCCCAACCCTGGCGCTTGTCCCGCCCTGTCTGCTATTACTGTGGTTTTCGCGGCCACATATCTCGTTTCTGCTGAATGCACCAGCAAGATGAGCGTTGGGGTTACGACATGCGTGAATGGGATTGGTATACCGGGGCCTCTTTATCATGACATTGCCGCGCCATTCTATGTTATGGTGACTGAATACATTGAAGATGAAACTTTCCTAAGGGTTATTAGGGACACAACTACCACGCACTAAGCTTCTCTCACGTCGGAACGATCAGCCTCAGCCTGGTCGCTGCATCGTGGGCGCTCCGGACGGCCCAAAGCTGATCAGTGTTGGGGCTACTGATGGCGGAGAATCATCGAGAAAAAAAGGGTAATTTTGTTTCCCGGAAACTATAACTTATTCAGAGGCCCTAAGGCTCGGCCACCAAGATGTATTTTTACAGAGAAGTTTAAACAGGTCTGTGAACATGCGCAGGGATCTGGGTGAAATAGTGACTATGTCCATTCTGCGAATATCTGTACTGTTCTAATTTTTGCCAGAAATGATTCGGAACTTTTTTTGCAGTTTATCGTCCGTTTTGGAACGTGGCTGATGTGCGGATTCAGCGAGCTCAAACTGTTTTTCGGTGTTCCTGACGACTCCTATCATCATCAATATACCCCTTGTTATGACTGTCATCATTATCAATATCTTTCGGCGTTTGTGAACTGAACGAAAACATTTCGACTTCTTCCAAGGAAGGAAGTCGCGTTAAGACGGGCTGATTTCCTTTCAGAAAAACGGGAACAAGGCGTCCCAGGACCCATTCGGCGCTAAGGAAACGCGCGAGCATGGAAAGGCCATTGTGAACTCGATTCCATTCAAGTATTTCCAAGGAAAGAAGGAGGCAATTGGGCCACTTTCTAGGCCACCGTGGATCTGTAGAAACCATAACCAGTGTGGTATTTGCAGTTTGGGCTGAAACACAAAACCCAAACTGGCTGTAGCGGCACCTAGCGAGGAAAAGCAAAGCTTGCTCGAGGAGAAGCGAAGTGCCGGACATTTCCAGATAAGCCGCAACTACTTGTAAACGACGATGGATTGATTGTGTTGTTGTATGGAAGAAAAAAAAATTGGCCCCGTATCTGCACGTTAATCTGCAAATGTCGTAGAAAGACGATACTAATACGTGTAAGGAGAGAGTTAACAAAACATTTGTTTGATGTTTTGTACAAGAAAACTGGTGAATGGTATTCTGGAGGCACTGCATTAGAGTACCACGAGCGTGCAGCAGAAGCGAACGAGTGCATCAAGTCACGTCACAAGTGAGACATGAGCGCCATCTGGCAGTTTTCTTGGAAAACGATGCTCGTGGCTCTGAGACGGGTGTGTGCGCCCGTCTAAGAGGTGATAAGGTGTAGAACGCAAGGCGGCGGGTAGGTGCCACCAACATCTCATTTTAGCAAAGCATTGGAAACACTCGCCTTTTTGTGCAAGCGTTGCATGGTCAGCGCAGTGTGATAAGTGCTACGGTCCTTAAAATTATTTGTGTATGCCTTTCGTAGTAAAAGACGCAGATGCAGAATATATACGTGCTGTTATTGTGCCTTAGACATGCGCAATAATTGCTTTTTAATTGACAATTGCACAAGTATGAACGCTGAATCTAGAGCAACATTGGTGGGTGCTGCGGACGGGGTCGGCCATTTCAAGTACCCGGTGCCGTTATGAGTGGACAAACAGAAAAATGTACTGACAGACAGACAGACATTAAAATTTTTGCGTCGAAGGTCCTTAAAGAGACTATCGTTTTTAAAAAGGCACTATCTTCTGCAGCCCTTACGGGAGCACGCCTCATCCCCGTATTCACAAACGCTCCTTCACTCAAGGGCTCTCCTCGACGTGAAAAAGTCGATGGGAGCGCCCTCTCTTGGCAGACCAAGTCACTGCATATCGGCAATATTCTGCAGCGATTATTGAGAAGCGCAGCGTCAATTTCAGTCAAGCAACGGCGCAGTGCTCAACTCAGTCAAGTGAAGGACAGAATTTGAGTCGAGGAGCGTTTCTGAATACGGGGGTTAGTGCCTCGATGACAAGGGCTTAGTCGACCACTCTTTTTACTACTTCTCTCCATGGCATTGACCTAATGGAGTGGCAGGTTTGACGATAAGCAGTCAGGCCACTACATTGCCCTACCCGAACGCAGTCAGGCAAGTTTGGCACGTGTACCTGGAGCCGCTCTTTCGAACTTCACCCTTTTTGCCAGAAGAGTTCTTGTAAACCAAGGTTATCTAGTATCATCGGACGTGCGCAAAATCTTGGTGACTTTGCGAAACGTTAGTACAGTGCGTTCGTGACCATATGTATGAATTGTGCAGACTGTGCCTTCTCCACGTGCATTGTGTGGTGTTTTTCCCCGCCTTTGTGGGTGGAACACCAGACCATCAATCGCCGTATTGGCTGAAGCCTCAGACAATGCGCCCAGGGTTGGCAACGCGGTGCTATATAAGCAGAATACCTTTTGTATATTTTGAGTTCTTGACTTCTAGTTCACACTTGGTCACCTGGTCATCTCCTTTGAAATTCTCAGCTACTAACCATGTAAATAAATTGTTGTCATTCTTACGAGCGCCTCATCTGACTTGTTGGACGAAAGGTCCTACGACGGGGACCCGCTACCAGAATGAGACCCTTGGAACCCGGAGTCTCAACACCCTTTGCCATCAATCATTTTTCAACGTTCATTTTCCTTCCATCGTCAGCTGGTCGAGAACACTGTGGGTGCCAACAGTGACGCGAGAAGATATAAAGACAACGGAATACCTCTGTTCACTGGCCAGTGGCCTTTCTTGCTTTCTATGTAGGCTAGTAAACCTTCCTCTCTCTACTGCAAGCGTACAAGCAACACCTTTATGCTGCTCGGGCCATGTTCGATGATCATATTTGAGTTGCTGTGTGGATGCGTGCTAGCCACAAAGATGGTACGATGTTGGATGATCTGGAATTGAACCCTGACCCTGCCAATACTAACAAAGAAATACCCTAAGTATACTAGACGCCACAGCTAAGCTGTCTGGAAAGAGTCATCACAGTTATAATGAGCTGATGGAAGTTCTGTTCTTCCTAAACAAAAACAGGAGGCATTAGCGTAAACTGTCTTCGATTTAAGTTAAGTATTATTGGCCATTGAGGCAATGTTAAATCAAAAGCTAGGCACTGAGTCATTTAGGCACATTTAGACGACAGCACCCCATGAGAGAACCTATTGGTCTTCTGTATAGCGGACATAACTACTAAAAAGTGAGCTCAGCCTGAAAGCCCTATATGTGACTCATGGTCTCGTAATATAAAAATGCACATTTATGACTCCTTATGTTTCCCATGCGCATGAGATAGGCCTGGTGTCTATTGCCTCTCAACTAGAATGCAAGCTATTTGTCCGTCGTTCGCTCGACGATGGAGTATGAAGGAACAGTGAGGGCAGAGGGGCTGTGTATCTCGAGCCACTACTCGGAACATTGACGATAAGGGCGCGTTGGCAAGTGCGGCGAGCGCGCTATGTGGGCAGAAACCTGCAAACGTCTCGTACATCTTCTACGCACTATCTTCACACGGCTTCGTGCTTTGATCACTGACACGATAAACTGCACGAAAAAAAATGGCAGCATATCCACGGAGTGAATGATGGAGAGTGGGGCGAAGCATTCGTCCGTTTATTCGTTCTTGCTTACGTCCGTCCATGCGTCCGTCTGTGTGACCGTCCATGCGTCCATTCGCCTGTCCGTGCGTCTGTTCGTGCGTCCGCATGTCCATCCGTGCATCCGTCCCTGAGTTCGTCCATGCATCCACCCCTGCGTCCGTCCATGCGTCCATCCGTCGGTGCAGCCTTCCGTGAGTCCGTCCATGCATCTGTCTGTGTGTCCGTTCGACCATCTATTCAACGGTCCAAGTACCACCATCTCGCATCTTTTCGTCATATATTGCCGATATAAAAGCACCGCCATCCAGCGGACATTCCAAGAACTAAACGAGAGGTGGCACACGCACACTTTCTTACGGCTTGCCCTTCGTGTCTACTTCCCACCTTTAACCACCTAGACTTCATGGTATATACTAGTTCACTGTATTCATGTCACTGCGGCCCAACGCTCGCTAAACCTTTCTAAAACCAAGGTGGTTACGCCCGGCGAGTCAGATAGTGCTCTTTCTTGTCAGATAGTGCTCAATGTAGATGCCGATGGCTGCTAATGGGGAATGAGAGATGGGAGAATTCGGCTTTTAGTTAACGCGCACGCTACAATTTTTTTATTGTTCGACAATACACAGGAGAAATCTTCCACCGGCGCCACCTTGCAGGTCAAAACGTAAGACTGGTTACACACTATGACTAGGACTACGAGGGACGAACGGGTGCTGCTATAAGGAGCTTCGCCGCTAAAAACGCATCTTTTCTTAAATTCGCCGCGTTTTCTTACACCTACGATTTGCGGTTTCGTGAGATCGAATAAAAAAGTTATATTCTGCCCCTAATTAGCTATAACATGACGTCATGATGCCATTTAATTCACCGCTATGCTCTTTCGTAAAAACTAGTTTTTTTTTCTAAATGCACAAGGCAAATGAATGTTAAATCGACCTTCCCCCCCCCCCCTTGTACTGCGCTGCCACCAATGCGATCAAACCCGTGCTGAGGACACGCCACCGCTGAAGGCAGTTAAAACCCCTTTACTTGGTAAGAGTACCGCCATCTGCTGTACCCTGCCGCCTCCTCTCCGGCGCGTTGCTTTTTTCTTTCGCTTGCAATAGTGGCGCCCACTGTAACGCGCCACGAGCAAGGAGGAGTAAAGAAAAATTGCTGGAGTGGAAGCTCCCGCAATGCCATGCCAGCAGAAATGAAGCCACCTTTTGCCACTGCCAAGATGGCGGAAACATGTTCCTTTCTGATAGTGCCCACTTAGAGATCAAGTGGTTTTGATATGTTACGTAGATGGTACGTTATTACTATATTAAAAGATAGTTGTTCCCGACGAAATAACTCACAAAAACGAGTATGAATGACTGAATCTTCAAGGAACTTTGCCTCCAACTAGAGGCGCACTAAGGAACAGTAGTAACTTTAAGACGCGCTTGGAGCACTATGTTACCCGAAAAAGTTTCCACATTAAACTTGTTGGGCGTGCGCTTCGTTTTTAATCGCTGAACGGTCAAACTTTATCATGCCCCTAGTAAGATGGCTGCCGCAGCCGCAATCCTGCCAGAAGAACGGTTTCACTCCTGGACCATCTTTTCCACTCCAGCAATTTTTTTTTATTCCTCTTTGGCCTCGAGCTTGCAGTTTGCTTTCCAGCCGGTGACAGGCGGAAGCGGCGCAGATCAAAAGAACGCTGTGCTTTTCCGAATGTATAGGGGCTTTAGAGGTAGTAACACCAGTGCGCCACCACCGGTGATTGGGAGACTGGCACACAGATGTACTGCTTAGTGATACACCCCTAATTGAAATATTCTTGTGCTGAACTTGACGAGGACCGCAAAATGAACAACACGACGCAACGAGCATCAGTCCTGTCATGTTCTTATCTGTGCTATCCTTGTTAAACTTAGCGGCACTGTAATTACTTTATTTTGTATTCTTTGTAAGTACAGTATTTTCTCATTTTATGGCGAAAACAGATAGATAATGAGAATTTTCCCAGAATGAGCAGTTTATAGTGTGCACTTCTGTGTGTATGTTTGCTTAGTAGTCATTATATTTTACGTAAGAACTAGTTGATAGTTATAGAGCACAATATTTGAACTTTAATGCATTGATGACAGCAGAAAGGGCACTAAAGTTGCTAATTACAAGAAAATGAACAAGAGTGCTCTGGATCACTTTTCACAAGAAAATCCCAGTTACGGTGCGTTCACACAATCTATTGTTCTGAAAGAATACGAAGGAAACCACAGCTTAGTCTTGATGAAATATTAGCGGGCATCTGTCAGTAAAGTGTAGTACCGAAAGGCAAGCTTCTTATTGCCACGTCATAGGCATGCTTGCAAATGTCGTAGCCAACAAATACCTCCATGAAATTTATTTCAGATGTATTGTTGGTGAATGAAGAAAGCAAGCAATGAGATGTATTGTTGGTGAATGAAGAAAGCAATCAAGGCCAATAACATGTGTCTGATCGAGTTACTCGAGCGAGCCAACCAGGACATCTGCAGTTCTTAGGACACCCTTCTGTACGACAACTCTGTAAAGAGAAGAAATGTGATCAGGTGCGACAAAATCAAACAATATTCCCACAATTAGCTGCGCGTGCGTCTATAATAAGTGGTGAGCTGCACGCGACATATGTAAGAATTTCTAAAAATACAATTACGGGAATCACTATTACCTTTACTCAGATTCTAGCATATGACAGAAGAAAGTCTTTGTCGTTGATAATTATGTAAACAGTTACCATTTGAGTTTTTCGAAATAATGAACTAGCAAAACACCCAAAGTTTTACAACATTCAGTACCTATTTTTTCAACGGTTTAGATATGAACGCACAAGGTCTCAGATATTCAGAGAGATATTTTTCTGCGATTTGTCTCTGCCATATATGTTCTACACTTTTATGATCACCCAAAATGCGCGTCATGTGACAATGAAAGAGCGCACGATGAATGATTTCGTAGTGCGATTACAATCGTCGAAGAAAATGGCCGGTTAGTTTTTTGCAATGCTGCTGGGATATCTCTAAAAACTTTTAGGGGCTAGGGGCAAAGCTCTTTATAGCCTAACCTTCTGACTAGTCACGTGTAGCCGAGAGAAGAAGGGACGAGATAAAAAAGAAGGCAAAAGAATTCGTCGACCATTTCTTGGATCATTTCCTTGATGGCATTACTCGGCCGCTACTCTCCGATTGGCTGCTGCGCGCGCTTTGCCAACAAGTGCCTCTCTCGGACTCCTGGATAGTCACTGTAGGTGGCGGAACGTTGGTGGAGCATTGACGGAGCAGAGTGGCGGGCGCGTTGAAGACGCTTGCGCTCGGCTTCCTTGGCTCGCGTCTCGTCGGTGTTTTCCGCGCGCTGTCTGCATTCTTGAACGCGATCGGACGCATGCACGGATGAACGGACGCACGGACGAGTAAACGAATGGACGCTTCGCCCACTCATCATCATTCACTCCATGGATATGCTGTGCTTCTTTTGTCTCTTCTATAGGTTATCTGCTTTATTCTCAGTCAAAAATAAGCTGTTTATTGAAACAAAAAAGGGTGTGCCCACTGACTCGTATGTTGAATCAGCCGTTTTATCTTTTGTTTACCGCACTCCAGGGATTTTTTCAGACATTGACGACGTTCAGATTTTTTTTTGTTTCAGTCTCCCGTGTTAATGTTAAAATTAAAAGCTAACACGGGCCTGACGTCGCAGGACCGACTTGGTCCCTTGTTCAGGGGTGGCTGTCCGGTTGGATCTGAAGTTAGCGGCTTTTCGTAATGTTATGTCCCCCCCCTTCACCCTCCATCGTCGTTCTTCCCGCTGTTCTGGTTGCTGCGTAATTTTCTGCACTGGTTCCTCAGACCGGGCACGTATACACTAAGCAAAGTCACAGCTGAGCGGCTAATAATTCCTTGTGATTAGATAATCTTATCAAAACTAACCACTAAGGCTCTATCGTAGAAACCGTTATTGTAACCAGCTTCCCTTACAATCGCAAGGGTTTAGCTATTACACAGGAACTCAAAAGCGACGGTAAGCTGCCATTGTTTCAGCGAAAAACTGTCATTAGAGGGAGATCATGCTTGATGACTGTACTCGCCGTGTGCACGTAAGAGCATTTTTCTTATGATTGTGCGCACATAAATATTCTCAAACTCGCCATTATCTCAACGTGGGTAGAAACTTCATTAGTGAAATCGTATCGTGCTGCAACATGGTGAATGAGAACCTTGAGGCGTATTTGAAAAAAACAGAACAGGATTGATCTCTTCATTACAGGAATCGCTAAAACACAAAAGCTGAACGGGTCCTTACAGAGGTGATTTACTGTTTACTGTGCAATGATATATAGGAGAGCTTTTGCACTGTCAACTGGTACTTGATAGTTATAGCCACACCCACATACACGCTTGACGCTTAGTTATATATCTCCATTTCGATGGATAACGTCAATCATAATTGAATAAAGAAGCCCTTTTGGTCAGAGATGCTTGCGGTAGCTGTGGTAGTTAACGCACTGAAACTCCAGAATGCGATTGCACGTTTTAGATGAAGACATATATCACCTCCTTCTAGAGTGTCCACAACATGAAACACCAAGACGCTGACTTATATCATCCTTAATAACCTAAGACCATGGACCCTTCAGCTTAAGGAAGCGTTTGGGCCCGTAGCCGACAAGAGGTTTACAGAAGTTCGCCGTAAAAGCGTTGAAAAACTGGGGGACCCTTAAGCTTCGCCTTTAAAGGTTGAACGCGATAGCGAAATCCAGTTCCTATAGTGCACCCTCCAACCACTAAGTGCATACTTATTCATCTGCTTTGTTACATACACCCACACGCACTCAAACACGCACACAGTAGATTACAGGGCGCACGCCATTATCACCAATGGGCTCGTTTTCGTCGTGATACCTGTCGAACAAAATGCGTTAAATGGGCCCTGAAACACTTTTTCAAGTAACCGTAAAATGAACTTACCGGCAGAGCTTATTTCCTCACAAATTTAACACCGCAAAAATTTTAAGAATCCGTCCAGTGCGAGTGGAGTTACAAAGGTTTGTCGCATGCTGCAATTGCGTTATCTTTTCTCTCGTCCAGACGAAAGCACTGGAAGCTAAGCAGGGAGGGGTGGCAGGGCAAAGACACTACCGCGCCTCGTGACCTTGAGCACTTTATTTAATGTGCGGCTTTTTCAGTGTTATCGCGCATGCACGCGTGGACCAGTAGCGGCCTCCCGCAGCTACCTCGGTAAATTGATTTTTCGGTCACAGATGCACAGACGGTTCTTCACTCACAACCAGCGGGGCCAACACCGGTGGCGGGTTGTCTGCGGCACAAGCTCTTTAACGCTATCGCGCTGAAATGTTTCTTGAAGCCAGTGGCATTCTTGGCCAATAATACACTGTACTTCAGTTTTTTTTTGTAAATAACTGTGCATAATTATGGGACTATGGACTTTTGTGATCAGTATCTGACTGTTATGTTGAAAATTACACGACTGTTTGACTGTGCGCAGTGGGTTCTGTTCAATTCTTTAACAATCATCATATATGCACGTATACGTGATTGTTGAGTACGTTGTATATGCTAAACGTGATATGTTAAATTGTATATTGTAAGGGCTGAGGACTTGCTGCGGTTGGAGACTTGGACAATCCGTGAACTTTCTTATTGCTAACTTTTAAACAATAAGCTGGTGCCCTATTGGTGCGCCAACATCTTCTTACATGACATCAATGGAAAAAATGGTTAGAGCAGAACCAGAGAAAGCGAAGTGACAGCCAGAAGCGTGTGAATGATTGGTCGCCGAAGTTGACCTAACGACACCGACTAGCAGCATGCTGGAATGAGTAAACACTCATATATATACTGCCCAACCAGAAGGAAAAGCAATGCGCATCGTGACGTCTCTTTGGCCAGGGGCGATTATTCGGTGGGCGAGCGTATGTGTGGAACGCAAGGCCAGATGAAGGAGGCGCGCGTCGCATAGATGATTTAGATTCGAAGCAGCCCATGTTCGGTGCTTGTCTCTTGTCCGCCATCATAGAAGATTGTGCGGGTGCCGCTTCTCTAGCCCGACCCTGTCATATATTTTCGCTAGTAACCAGAGCACCCACTAGATGGCTCGGCGGTACAGCGCTCTCTTCATATTCGCACGTGATGTGTTATAAGCGGAGATCATTAGATACGCTTTGCTGCTCTATATATTAAAAGGGGTTAATCGTTTTAGATGACTCTGGAAACACACACGGAATCTTGATATATGGAAGGTGCTTTGGTCCCGGAACAACTACAGCCTGCAATCAATAGCTCATAATATTCCGACCGTACTAAACCGGTACAAACACACAACCACAATAAATAAAAAAAACATCTGCGCGAGCACTTTTTATGTTTATAATAACGGATTACCCTTCACTTTTGTACGAAGTGTCATTGTTACATTTTATGCGTACGTGTGATGTATGCTGATCTGTATGTATAACACTTTCGATGTTAATGTCATGTAAAAACACTTGTTGACATGTGTCATATACGTGCTATTGCCATGTAAGTGACCCTGGGCCTTCGTCAAGCTGCTGGGACAAATTTATGCCCAGGTGTCCCTCCATATTGTTTTCTGGTAAATAAAATTAAATTGAATTGAAATTGAAACGCTCGCTCCACCCAGGTGCGGGCTCTGGTATAAATGGAGACCACTATCAGCACTGTGCTGCCATTTATAATGAAAGCACTCACTCCTTTCTTCCTCACACAGCGTAGCACGGCCGCTAGATAAAAAAACAAGGTATTCAGGGATCCCTACTCAGAGATCCCTTCACGGGGAGACGTGTGTCTGTTTTATTTTTGCTATCGATGGATGCTATCAGTGATGCCAACGCTTAGTGTAAAGTCGTGACGCTTCTGTTATCGGAAACACACCGTATGAGACAGACAATGAGAAATGACACAATGAGGGAACTAATGGCGGATGCGATGTCCATGATTGATTACGGCACTTTACCGAGAACGCATTTGAGGGGACATGGGATAATCAGGGTGAACAGGGGAAGTGTCTCAGACAGGCTGGCTGACGTTTCAATAAGAGGACCTATCTATGTCAAAGGTGCCTGTAATCCTTGGCGTGTTAGTTTTAAGGGGATTAGTAGTGACCTCATTTTCTAATAGTGGCGCGTGTGCCTTTTGACAGTTAACACCATGAAATTACGATTACCAACAGGCCACGTGCAACCACCAGGATATTACGTCAGTACTAGTCGCCCCCCCTCAAACTAACATGGCAAGGATGACAAGGCACCTTTTACAAAGATAGGTCCTCCGATCGAAACGTCAACAAGCCTGTATGAGGCACTAACATTGCTCACCTTGATTATCTCACTACGTATTTCCATCTCTCAGCTCCAATATTGATTGAGGGGACATCGGTAAATATAGAAAACGTATTTTTGAAGCGTACAAAGTTACGTGGCCGTCGCCCAGTGGACACCGTGGTTCGGCATATCTTGTCGTGGTTTGAGAGGACATACTTTCGACACCCATTCACAAAAAGTTTTTTCGTTGTCTTCTGATCATGCGTATTTTTTCGACGTAGTTTGATCGTGCGCATTTACTTTCCCTTGGTGGAAATACGTCCCTCAAATTCTTATGAAACCCGTCATAAAACGCTTTCATGTTAAGAGTTGAAGATACCCGTTACAAAAGTGAGGTAGTGAAGTCAGTCCCCGAGGTTTCTCTCCAAAAGCGAAAAGGCAAGCCCCAGTGGTTAACAGTGATACAAAAAAGAAAAGGTCCGTAGTTGTGCCCTACTACACAGTGGCTCGTAATTCTAAAAATTGGGCCCCTAGGTCCCTGATTCCTACAACGTTTCTTGCCTTTCGCCCACTGTCACCGTTGAACAGCCATATTGGAAAAGAATGTAAAAGCAGCAATTTGAAAAAAAAAACATGACGTTTGTAGAATTCAGCATAGGGGCAGTCTAAGATTTCATTTTGCTGTGGCAAAGTGTATGTAGGTCAGTCATGCCACCGGGTAAGTCAAACCCTTAAAGAACATGAGTGAGCCCTGCCGACTGGTACAGGGTCGCATTTAGCTCAACCTTACTAAGCTTCAAATGAGAAGCTTTGTTTGCAATGACCACTATTTTCAAGAAGAGCCGTAACACCACAGTCATAGGATTACCAGAAACATTGTACAGCGAAAGCTATTATGAGATCACAACTCGGGTCACGCGCAGTTGTCCGCCGCCGCCGGTGTCCATAACCACATCACGTGAAATTAGAAAAAAAGAAACCTAGCACCAAAGACACAGTGGGGCTTGAACCCGAATCCATTGGGCGCCAGTCCAGTATTATACCACTGAACTACGCTGGTTTTTTTTTATGAATGAAATTATCACCAGTAAAGTGCACACAACTTACTTCATCAGAAGTCAGGCAAACACACACAAACGTCAAGAACGGGAAGCCACTTAGGAACGGCGTCAAAAGTCTCAACAACACTGCGCACTTGAGCAGCTGCTTCTTGGAAAACAAATCTCGTCGACCGAGGTGGCTCGGCGTGTCTATCAATCATGCGACTTTTCCATACTGAATAAAGTCCGAACAACATAAACAGGTCATAAGGAGTATTATCAGTCAGACTCTTTTTGAATGGGAGGAACCTAATACCATGAGCTGTGATTGCAAGTTCTTTTCTTAAGGTTCTTTTCAGAATGTCCCAAAAATAAAAAGCATCACGACAATGAACAAAACAATTCTCTATAGTCTCAGGTTGGTTTCAGAGGCTACAATTCACTGTCCAGGGTACGTATATTGATTTTACATTCAGCCACGTTTTTATTGGCAGCGTGGAAGTGTGAAGTCTAAAGAAAAATGTTTTCGCTGAAGGAGATATCCACATTTTACGTACACGAAATAATACATCGTGACCAGGCAAAAGTGAATATGGCTTTCGATAAACAGGTTTGAGGAAAAGGTTATTCACAAGTGCAGCGATTAAACTTGTTTTGTCAGTAGTATACAGATACACTAAGGTGAACCTGGCTTTCAAAAAATTGACAGTATCAACAATTTTTTTAGGAATCCTCACAACGGCAATTCCTTAGCAATGCTTGTTGTGACATGAATAAAAGGAAGGTGGTAACATAGACGGTTACGAAAAACCGCTAAAACAAAGGGGTGGCACACATCCTTGAGGTAAAAAAATCGCAACACCAACTGTCACACGAACAAATGCACAACGTCGAGGCCACCCTTTTCAAGCGGAAGAAAAAGATTGTCTCTGCTCATGGGTTTCCACGAAGAGCTCCAATTAAAGCAGGCAAATATTCTATGAAACGCTTGAATGTGTACACGAGAGCAGTGCAACACCTGCAGAATATAAATAAGCTTTGATACAAGGAATATATTGCACGCCTTCGCCTTGGCGAAAATGGAAAGCTCCCGTCCGTGCCATGCTGCCACCTTTCGGCGGATCGTAGTTATAGCAGCGGTTCAGTGTGGGCCGCTGTTACGATAGTTATCGAGAAGCACACGAAGGTATTTCAGAGGAGTCACATTCCAATGAATATTTGCGAAGACCGAAGTAGTTTGGGTCCACATGCCTAGCCAGAACCTACCACTTTTATCAAAATTTATGCTGGCGCCAGCGACTTCACAGAAAGGTATAGTGTTGCGTGTTTCTTGAACGCTTGGTCTGTCAGCGCAAAAGAAGGCGATGTCACCTGCATAAGCTAGAACTTTAACTTCCTCAGCATCATATCGGTAGACTCTTATGCTAGACTTTAGAAGCACACTTAAACATAATGGTTCCAGATAAATTGCAAAAAGCAAAGGCGAGAGCGGACATCCTTGACGTGTAGATGAATTTAACTCTTCTATATTGGAAAGTGTGCGATTTACAATTAGCCTAGTTGTGCACTTCTTATAACAGAGTGAAATACCATTGTACAGTACATCACCCAACTGCAGGTGTCTCAGGAGCCAGAATAAAAAAGCATGCTGTACCTTAGCAAATTCTTTTGCAAGGTCTATTTGAAGGAGGGCTACTTGGTCCATGCTACCATCAATACACTCAAGAACTGAACGTGCAATATCAATGTTTGTCTGTATAGAGAGACCGCGAATTCCACTTGTTTGGTGGTCACCTACACATTTAGTAATCACTTTCTGTAGCCGATTTGTCAACAATTTAGCAAATATTTTGTAGTCAACGTTACCTAACGATATAAGTCTATATTCATTAACTCTCTTTCATGCGTCAGGATCAGCCCTTTATGGGATCAATGTTGTATGGCCCTGATAGGAAGAAGGAGGATGTTCACTACGGTCATAAGCCTCTTTAAAAAGTTGCTCAAGGAAAGGTATAAGAAGTTCCTGAAAAGCTATGTAAAACTTGCCACTAAGGCCATCTTGGCCCGGAGTTTAGTCTTTCTGCAACGTTGTTATTGCAAATCTAATTTCCTCTCTGGTTATTGGCCCATCTACAGTGAGTCTATCATCATCTTGTAACGAAGGCACAAAGGCAATGAAGTGGTCAGCTTCTTCCTCAAAATTCTCCTGAAGCTCAGATGCGGTGAACAAACTTTTGTATTAATCTTCAAATGCGGCTCTTATTTCATGTCTCTGTGCGAATGGAACCCCGCGACTCAATTTGCAGTATCTGTTTAGAAAGTGCTTATCTCGTTTCATCTCCGAGGGATTTTAGTGGGCTCCTTCCTCTTCGGTGAAATGGGTAACACGGGAACGAATCTTTGCTCCTCTGTATAAATCTGTATCATGTTTTTGTATCTGCGCTCGAATCACATTTATCTCGTCCACGTAGAGTTCCGGCTATTGGCTTTCAAAAGTATGTAGCGTATGAAGTAAATCATAAAGATAGCGTTTTCAACTTTTTTTTCTTTGTGCTATTTTACTACACTAATTGCCTATACTAATTTCACAATACTAATTTCACTATACTAATTTCACAATACTAATTGCCTGATACTTGACTCTTTCTTTGAACCTTTCCCATTGAGCGAAAATTGGCAGCCGTCAACACTGTGCTACCTCTCGAACCAATTCATTTACTATTTTAACGAAACAATCTTCGGGCAACAACTGTACGTTAAGCTTCCATAGGTCCCAGTTTAGAGGGGTTTTACGAAAATTTTCAGGAGCCCAAGAAACAGTGACCAAGCAATGGTCTGTAAAGATATGGGCTTTACAGCAAAATTATGAATATGAGACAATAAGCTTAGAGATACATATACATGGTCAAGCCGAGCATGAGAGATGCCTTGAAAGTGCGTGAACCTCACTGAGGAAGGTGCATGCGCTCCCAAATCTATTAAATTGTGGTCATTCAATAATTTCTGCAGTAAGGTTGCACTTGCATCATAACAATTTCTTATATATTAATGATCTGTCATGTCACCAACACAATTAAACTGTCCAAATACTATCAAAGTTCTGTCAGTGTTTAGCAGCGAAGTTAAAGAGAGAAAAAAAGCATTCCTGTCATTCACTTAGGAGGGAGCATAGACACAGCTAAGCCTCCAATTATGGGAATGGAAAGATAACTCGCAACAAATGAGGCGTCCTTCCCCATCAGCACGTAGTGACGTCAAAGTATGATTCAAGTGCTTTCTAACTAATAAAAAGCATCCAGCGGATGCACCACGTGCTGGGCTGATGTAAAACTTGTGATCTCGGAAAACGTCCAGTGCAAGATTGGTGTCACGAGCAGCCAAAATCTTAGTCTCTTGCACTGCAAGTACATCAATGTTATACTGCTCAAGCACGTGGCGCAACTGCCACTGACGCCTTACATTCCTCAAGCCACGTACGTTGCGTGTCGCTACACACACTGTAAACGTTAGCACGGTAGCCATTGCACTATCTTAATACTTTTGTAGGTCACCTTTAGCCACAGGGCAACCTGTGGCTTTACCTCCTTTGCACTTTTTAGGAGCACTTTCCTGGGGACGCTGGCATAGGCGGCGCGTCGCTCGGTCTCCAAAGAAAGTGGCACGTGTGCCACATGAAGACACTTGCTCTGTCATGTCTGGCGCACTCGTTGTTGCTTCATCGGTGACCGGTGCCTGACGCTTCCTTGTCTGACCGCTATTCATTCCTTCTTGTTTCTCATTGTCAGGAGGCTGGTCTTTAAGGTCTTCCAAGTTGTGTTCTTTTGCAGCAATGCATTCATTTATGCTTTCACTGACGTCGTTAGCGATGTTATTTTGCGTTCAGCTTCCTGCCACTGCTTCTCCTGTCGCATCAACTACCTCAGTGACGTCCATACGATGATCCAGATGTTGCTCGTCTGTGCCTTGGACAGAACGGAGTTTGTTGACATAAGTCGACACTCAGGCTTCCGACGAGTTACCAAATCGCTGGCACTGCAAGCACCTCTGTGTTTTGCACTGTCGACGTACATGCCCCCACTCGCTTGCTCCGAAGACACAGTGGAGATCTACCGGGAATAAGTACGAGCCATTGGTGGCCATAGATTAACACAAGGTGTGGTATTGAGCTCACAGTGATGGTGTCCTTGAGCTCCAGCGCAACTTCTCTATTTGTTGTCATTCATTGTTCCGTTCCCGCACATCTGCATGCCTCTCTCTCAACGGACTTCACAACGCCGTAAGCTAGGAACGCCTCTTCAACACGTCGCGATTCAAGATAAGGCGGAAGCCGAAGATTTTCAGCTTTGGTCTCCGGATCTAGTTTTATGCACTTCAGCCCTTTTACACGGAGCTCACCACAAGTGACGAGTTTCTGTTTCGTCATGCTGCTTGCACACGTAACCATCCATACATGGCTCATTTGATACTGGCCAACTCCTATGATGTCCGCTGTGCTCACCATATGATGTCCGCAGCGCGTCACGGAAGTCTGGGGCACGGTACGGCCTACCATTCAAGTCGGCATGGAGGAAAACGGATTTAAAAATGTCGTTGCCGGTTGGAAGGCGTGGCAGGACGACTATATAGCTTGAGTCTTCATCATAAAACGGAGTCGATGATCTTCGGCCATTACCCGATAGGCTGTTATCAGCAGAGACCAATTTTGAACACAGCCGATCGGTGCGGCTTCTTCGTCTTCCTCTCCTACTTCTTCTGATTACACACTGTCTTCTTCATCATCTTCTTCCAGGCTGTTTGTCGTGACCAATATTTTAACAGAGTATGGTGAATGAGCAACTCCATGAAAGTAAAATATACGCTTACACACGTTGTAAGAACCCGCACCAATATTTCGCATGCCTATACGAAGTTGTGAAATGCTACGTCTTAGATTCTAGTAGCCGTGTAGGAGTCCGTGAGCATTATCCATAGTGGTAGTGAAGAGTAAAGATGCATTCTTGTGGAATACATCGATAATTGTCATTTGAAAACAAATACGGAAAAGATGGAGCACCCTTTGCCTGGAGCAAGCGACGTGTCCCACCGGCTGTGCAACTTAAAATACTTGAAATCGATGAAGTTGTAGATGGGGCACTGACAATTTGAAGTAAACAATGGCAGATCCCACGTACAGTGGGAATCGATGATATGCGAAGCACGAAGGAGAAATGTTAATATGTCACTTTGAAATCAGCACAACGTTACGAGGTGAAGGTAAATGTTGCTGTACATGTGGCACGACGAAATAAACGCCCGCGAGGACGCGCACCACGCCACGTCGAAATGTATTCGTGGCTTAATTGTGCCAAGTAGTCATGTTCTCACATGACACGCATCTCATGATTATCATGTTTGCACCAGTTACATATCTTCGTCATCCATTGGTGTCACGTAATACCAAATTTGGCACATGTTATGCTAGCGAAATGGCCACGAGCGCATCATCAGTGTGGCATGTAGTCATGTTGTTACACGACACGCATGTCGTGATTATCATGCTTGGATGTGTCATTTACCTATGTCGTCTGTTCGCGAGGCGTAATACCAAGTTTGGTACATGTGAAGCTAGCGAAACGTCCGCGAGCGCATCATGAGCGTAGCATGTAGTCATGTTGTTACATGACACGTATCTCATGCTTAACATGTTTGCACCAGTATTACACCTTCGTCATCCATTCACGTCCTCCCGTAATACCAAATTTGGTATGATTGAAGCTAGCGAAATGGCCGCCAGCGCATCATGAGCGTGACATGTAGTCATGTTCCATGACATGCATCTCATGATTATCATGTTTGAACCAGTCACATACCATTCGTCAGTTTTTCAGGTACTGTAATGCCAAATTTGGTTTATGTGGCGCTAGCAAAACGGCCTTTAGTGCGTCATGAGCGTGGCATGTCGTCTTGTTGTTACGTGACACGCATGTCATGATTTTCAATTTTCAAGTTAGGGTCTGTCGCTTGTGTACGCCATGCAATCATGCCATACTATATCAGTTTTTCAACATGTCCTGTGAACGAAACCACCGCAACAGCTGCAGGACCATTAAATGTATATCATGACATACATGACATACGTATCAGGATTTTCATGTTATGACTGGTCAAATATATCTTTCAAACAGTCATGTTATGCCATACCAAGTTTGGGATTGATACCATTTTGGGATCGATACCATCGATACCGACTCTGGCCTCTCAACATAGTTCGAAGGAATGATAGGACAACCGTCACGAAGTGGTATAATCCGAAAAAAAAGAGACTGGGTGTTGCTTTGGACACCGCAGCACAAGCGTAGGTTGTGTCTAAAACTTCTGTCACAACCTTTAGGCTCATTTGCTGTTTTGGAGCCACTCAGCCAGCTCACTTACGTAACAGCTGATCTTTTGTACAATGGTCGAAGATTGAGCAAAACGCAGATCACTCACATTGCTCGCCTGAAACCTTTCTACTCTCCTTGTGCATCGTAAATCGCCCTACGGGCTTCGTCTGCTTAAGTGGAATGTCACGGACATGTGAAAGGCGGAGAAAGAGAGGAAGACGAAGAGTCTGCCAAGATCACAGTGTGCTACCACGAATGACTATTGTTCACCTCTTGTAAATAAATCCATTTCATCACAACTCGCTGTAACAATATATAAAAAGTCGACCCAACTATCAGTATTCTACAAGGATATTCTACAGAGGTAATCTGCATGGCCACGAACGTTTGTTAGCATTCTCCTACAATAGTCACCACTACAGCGCAAGTTATACTGAATGAGAGCATACTTATTCGTACATGATATAAATGGTTTTTCAAACTATAACGTTAAAAGAAGGGCCAGTTGTCAGTTTAGTGAGCCAACTGGTAGCATGAGCAACAAGCTTTTTTCACAACTTAAAATGTATTTGAGCATTCTCATACTGAATTCCAAAGGCAGATAACCAGTGCTCGGCCCGATGGTGAACGGAGCACGCAGGTCTGAGCGGGACTGGCCTCGCCTAATCTGCGAATAGAACGCGTGCGCCGCCACGACAGCAATCGATACGGGATACTATGATAAAAAGGTTGCGAGGGGGTGAAAGGCGGGCGCACAAAATGCGTCACGCGGACTTCGGGTCGGATACGCCGATTTCTGTGGATGAAGAGCAATCCGTATTGTGTGGTTTTTCTCGAACCTGCCATTGAAACATTGGTCTGCTTCCGCTATGCGAATTCAGTGTAACATTTGTATCAGTGCTGTAGTTTGATCTACTTATTTCGGTGTTCCTGCACTTGTTCTCAGTTTGTGTTTCCTTTTTTTTTTTCAAGCTAGTTTTGCCACTTGCAACGTATCTTAGTGCCATTTTGCGTCATCCTTAGGACTGACGTCGCATACTTCTCCCAACAGAAGTGCAATTATTTTTCACCAGAAACAGTTAAACGTGACACAAAAGCACTAAACGAACTTAGCATGCACAGTGGTATGTCACCACTCATTTTCGTACTCACATATTTTCTGCAATCGTTGGGTTCATAGGCGGTCTTCTGTTCCTGGCTTAGGCATGAAACCTTGAGATCAGAACTGAAAAATCAATATAAATATTATCAAATATGTACTTTGGCGTTCACGGGACATAAAATTTTTATTGAAAGTTTATGCTATTAAAAATGCCGCCTGCATCTTCCCACGGGGGAACTCAAGTTAGTGCGTCGCAGAGTGGTGTGAGTATCACGTTAATGTTGTGTTTTGGGTATGATTTGAGAATGCCTTATTGTTATTTCGTCTTTATTATTCCTATTTATTGAATGAAAGAGAAGCGTTGCCTTCAACGTCAAGTGAAATCAAGTAAAGATGCCCTTGACTGACTTCGTAACAGAGATACTGTGCCTGCTTATAGAGGTGGCCCATGAATGGTTGCGCGGTGCGAGCAGCAGTTTTTTTTTCTTTTTTTTCTAGCTGACGCTGCTTACTTCGGCCTTGCGGAGCGAGAAAGGGGGATGGAACCTCAGTTTTGCGGGTGTCTTTGGGCTGGCACGAGACGTGAGCATGTGGCACAAGATGCGATCACGCCCAGTAAATAGCCAACCAATGGCACGCGTATGCTCGAAATGATCTTCTGGGCATCGGTGTCAGAGGAGCCAACACCTCCTCTAGAAAGATGCCTGCGACATCACACTCATGGAGATGGGATAGATGCCTTGTAGTTCAGAGTTTGCTCCGCATGGAGCACTCGCACCTAACCCTACTACTTCCGCTGGAGTCGAAAGTGATGCCATTGCAGAGATACGACCATGCTTCCTCCAAGAGGGCAGTAGAGAATGCTTTGATCTCAGAGGCTGCAAAGATTACAGCGGCCGCCGCAGTGAGCACTCGCAGCTGACACTGTTTAGAATTACTGTATATGCTGCCTTTAGGTAGCAGAGTTGCGCCAAGGTACGCCATCTTAGGTTCAAATGTCTTGCAGGAAAGCCACGCACCACCCACGTAGGAGCAGCGCGCGCGCTTATAGCGTTGCTTTAGTTATTTTTTTTCCTTTCTTTTCTTTCTATTTTTTATGAAGGTACGAGACAAACTCAGTTGCGCTGGTCACGCATGGAAGCCTTGATTTTGTGTTTACGTTTTTGGTAACAATGAAAAAACGTGCGTCATTTAATTGAATCAGTGGCACATATATTTATAGTAGGCTACACGTTAGCTTCAGCTTCTTTTGCACTGTTTTCCCATTTACGTGTATAAAATTATTTTTCACTCTTCATCGCTATCGAGCCAGGAGTAGAATTTTTCCGCGCGTTGGACTCATTCGTTAACTGTGTGAGTAAACCAGCTAAAGCTTTTGTAGTCTTCAACTGAATTGACCTGGATAGCGATCGAGAATGGCCATGCGACGCCCAGGTTAAGCGCGCATCTCACATTACGATCGTATTACAATCGTGGCTCACCACAATTGATGCGAATCATCGTTCAACAACCCTGTCGTGTCCAATATTCTTTTCGCCCAAGGTTTCAAAGCTGCATTCAATTCATGCACTAGCAGCAACACCTTGCCAATTGAAATGGTTCTAGTTTAAATTCTCTTTTTATTCTTAACGTTTTAACCACCTGAATAATCTGTACGTATGCATCTGACACACGCTGCCCAACTCTGCATGTATAACGCATTCACTACTGCAACGGTGGTTAATACAAATAGAGCAAGTTTTGCAGCGCCGGGGACAGAATAGTAAAAAAGCCAAGCGCATGAGCATCAGCAGAGAAGTGGAAAAGGATCCCTTGCCCCCACCCCCCTCGAGCCACAACACCACTTTCCCTCACCCAATCTAGGCCAGTGCTCTCACTCTCCCTAAGCTACAATACAATAGGGGTTTGCATCCCCAAGAAAAAATGTTGCTGACGGCAATGCCCAAGCGTTTATTTCTTTCGACTGAACATTGATCTTTCTTAGCAACACCCACTGCACTTCGCTTCCCTCGCCCTGAGAAGCCGAAAGATTTGCGAAGTTTCCTTGGTCTCGCCTCTTACTTTCAGCGATTCATACAAAACTTTGCCTCCATAGCCGCACCACTCCATAAGCTACTTGCTTCTGGTACGCCCTTTCAGTGGTCTCAGGAATGTGAATCGGCTTTCGACAGGTTGAAGAGTGCCCTCACGACCGATCCTGTACTTTCTCATTTTCACGATGGTGCACCGACCTTCCTCCATACAGACGCTAGCGGCCACGGTTTAGGAGCCAGCCTCCTCCAGCTCGACAACTTTTCGCGAGAGGGAGTCGTTGCGTACGCCAGCCGCGTCCTCTCCGCAGCCGAGACGAACTACACGATCACCGAGAAGGAGTGCCTCGCCATCGTTTGGTCAGTGCAGAAATTTCGTCCCTATCTTCACGGCCGCCATTTCACCATTGTGACCGACCACCACACTTTATGTTGGCTTTCGACACTCAAGAACTTGTCGGGACGCTTCGGCCGCTGGATTCTACGCCTACAAGAGTATGATTTTGCCATCGTATACAAGTGTGGCAGAAAGCATAGCGACGCCGATGCTCTTTCTCGCTGCCCACTATCAGCGGCTCCCCTCAGCGTTTCCGCAATCACTTTGCACAACACACCCTCGGAGTCCACGTCTAGGGCGGTTTCCTCTCTCGCCTTTATGGACCAGCTGCCTTCGGACGACCCGCACAATTTTTCTTCTCGACAGCTGGCTGACCCATACTGTCGACGTATTATAGGCTACCTCACTGGCAGTTCCCGTCCACCTAACGCGAGGCTCCGTCGCCAACTCTCGCAGTTTAAGCTGGACAACTCGGTGCTGTACCGCAAAATTTACCATCCTGACGGTCAGCGCTGGGTTCCCGTTCTACCCCGATCGCTTCGGTCCAAAGTCCTCAGAGCACTTCATGACCACCCGACGGCTGGTCACCTTGGTTACCACAAAACCTACGATTGCCTTCGAAGTCGGTTTTATTGGCCAGGTATTACCACTAGTGTAGCTCGGTACGTTGGGTCCTGCACTACCTGCCAATGTAGAAAACTACCCAGCACCTCCACCACGTATGAAGTCTAGGTTTGGAAGACCTTATTAGGCCCGAGGAACCGGCAGCCGACAGCTGAGATGAACGAACCAAGATGATGATGCTACGTGACAACGATGAGGATGCATGAGCAACACATGATAATGATGATAATGTACAGATGAAGAGGATTGGTATACTAAATACCCACAATATGTATTTATATATATATATATATATATATATTATATATATATATATATATATATATATATATATATATATATATATATATATATATATATATGAACGTACAAGGGAAATCATCACAGCGGGAATGTAGGCAAAATTTCAGTATGTTTTAACATATCCTCGTGATCACTTCATTCACCTGTAAGAATATAATTAAGTGATTACCGTTGTGATGGAAAACTACACCTTAAGTGTTGGTTTCTTTTTTTAACGAGCTTATGGCGCGAAAAAAACACGAAATAAGGACACACACTTTCGTGTTTTTTTCGCGCCATAGGTTTGTTAAGATTGAACCAGCTCGCCCTGCAAGTCACTCTGTTGGTTTCCCAGCCTGTAGCGAAGAGTGACCACTGCGAAAGTAGGGAGATCACACCCCCCTTGCCCCCCCCCCCCGACTGATACGCCTATAGCTGTTATATATTTTCCTCTTTAGGGATAGTGGCAATCAACCTGTCATAATTTGAGAGTGCTTGCCAATTGTGCTCCACCCCATTCTTATTCTTCTACTTACTTCAATCTCGTGGTTCGGCTGCGCGCTTATTACCTGCCCTAAGTAGACAGTTTTTTACAACCTGAAGAGCACGATTACTATTCTCGAAGCGCAGCTCTCTTCCTAGGTTGTTGTACATTACTTTCGTTTACTGCAAATTGATTTAAAGACCCACCTTTCTGCTCTCCTTGTCTAACTCCGTAATCATGAGTGGCAATTCGCTCCCTGGGTTACTCAGCAATGCAACGTCATCAGCGAAGCGCAGGTTACCAAGGGACTCTCCTATAATTCTTATTCCTAACTCTTCCCATTCTAGGCCTCTGAAAACCCCCTGTGAGCACGCGGTAAATAGCATTGGGGAGATTGTATCCCCCTGCCTTACACTCTTCTTGATTGGTATTCTGTTGCTTTCTTTATGAAGCACTATGGTAGCAGTTGATCCCCTGTAGATTTTTTCCAAGATGTTTACATATGCTACGTCGACGCCCAAATTCCGCAGTATGTGCACGACTGCTGATATTTCTACTGAATCAAACGCCTTCTCGTAATCTATGAAGGCTATGTATAGTGGTTGGCTATATTCCAAGCGTTTCTCTATTACCTGATTGATAGTGTGAATGTGGTCGATTGTTGAGTAGCCTGTTCAAAATCCAGCTGGTTCCGTTGGTTGATTGAATTCAAATGTTTATTGCCTTTGTAGATAGCTTGTATGCTGTGGAAAGCAAGCTGATCGGCCAGTAATTCTTCAAGTCCTTGTCATCTCCTTTCTTTAGTATTATGATGATGTTAGCATTCTTCCAAGACTCTGATACTCTTCCCGTCAGAAAATGCCTCATAAACAGAATGGCTAGTTTTTCTAACACAATGTGTCCTCCATCTTTCAGCAGATTTGATGTTACCTGATACATAACAGCAGCTTTGCCTTTTTGCCTGCTCTCCAAGGCCTTTCTGACTTCGTCTATCATTACTGGTGGGGTGTCATCCGGGTTACTGCTAGTTGTTATAGTATTAGGGTCGGGGTTGTCCCGGCTACTGTACAGATCTCTATAAAACTCCCCCGCTATTTTAACTATGATATCGATGTCGATAGGTATTTTTCTTTCCTTGTCCCTTAGTGGATACGTCCAATTTTTACCTGTCCCAAATTTCAGATTCACTGCTTTGACGCTTCCTCCATTTTTCAGAGCTTTTTCAATTCTCTTCATGTTATACCTTCTTACATCGAATACCTTACGCCTACTAATCAACTTCGAAAGCTCTGCCAGTTCTATTTTGTCTGTTGTACTTGAGACTTTATTGCTTTGACACTTCTTAATGAGATTCTTTGTTTCCTGTGAAAGCTTGCCAGTGTCTTGTCTAACTACGATTCCCCCAACTTTCACAACACACTCCGTAATGATACTCGTGAGATTATCATTCATTGTATCTACGCTAAGGTTGGTTTCCTCAATAGGAGCCGATTACTTGTTCTGAAGCCAAACTCTCAATTTCTGTACACACGCTTTCAGTGCTAGCTCATTGATTGACTTCTTGCGTATCAATTTCTGTCGTTCCTTCTTCAAGTCTAGACAACTTCGAGACCGTACCATTCTATGGTCAATGCACCGCACCTTTCCAACCACTTCCGCATCCTGCATTATGCCTGGATGTGCAGTGTCTATCTCGTTTTTATTTTACCATTAGGGATCCATGTCCCCTTACGGTTTCCTCCTTTTCGGTTGAAGGTATTCAAAATCCGTAAACTATTGCATTCTGCAAATTCTACTAGTAGCTCTCCGCTGGCATTTGTAGTAAGGATGCCATAATCTCCTTCTGCCTGGTCTCCAGCCTGCTTCTTCCCTACCTTTGCATTAAAGTCTCCCATCAGTATAGTGTACTGTGTTTTACCTTACTCACTCGATTCTACGTCTTTATAGAAGCTTTCAACTGACGCGTCACCATGGCTGGTTGTAGGGGCGAAAGCCTGCACCACCTTCATCTTGTATCTCTTTTGACTTTAGTTACGATACCTACCACCCTTTCATTAATACTGTAGTAATCTTCTGTTTTGCAAGCTATGTTTCTGTGAATTAGGAACCCCACTCTCAGTACTCTTCTGTCAGCCAAGCCCCGATAGCAAAGGACGTGCCCATTCTGTAGTACAGTACAGGCCTCATCTGTCTTCCTAACCTCACTGAGCCCTATTATATCCCAGTTAACACCCTCTAGCTCCTCAAATAGTACAGCCAGACTTGTCTCACTTGATAAGGTTCTAGCATTAAACGTCGCCAAGTTCAAGTTCCAATGGCGGCCTCTCCAGATTCAAAGATTCTTAGCACCCTCTGTTGCGTTGCAGATCTTACCGCCGCCGTGGTCAGTTGCTTCACTGTTCACAGCTGCTGGGGACTGAGGGCCGTGAGTTAATTGACGTATACATGTGGGAGGTAGTGGCCAGATACTCCACCAGGGTGCCCGATCCTTCTCTGGTTAGGGAGTGCGTTACCGGTGGTGGTAACCGGTGAGGCCGCACTCCCGGTCTTTTAATGCTGTTCTATCATCACGCGGATTTTTTTGGGGGGGGGGGAGGGGGGGGAGGGACCTGCACCGGTATCCACGGACTTTTTGCATGCGAAGTGGATGCTCTAGCCACTACACTATCGTCGTCATATATATATATATATATATATATATATATATATATATATATATATATATATATATATATATATATATATTGCCACCTAGAGTTGCGAGCCGGCAAGCCCTAGCGAGCCGAAAAGGGAAAAGAGAACAAAGAAGTGTGTTAGGGCTTCGTTTAAAGATACACGCTCGTGTCTTTCTGCCCCGCTGTTCCTGTCTTGTCTTCACGGCTCTTGGTGTGTGACAAACTGGTGGACGTGCTGGGTAATCTATGCACCGTACCCCTACACATAGCAAGAACTTAGGCGCCGTACCTGTGGTTGCTCCTGTGCACCGCGCCAGCAGAAGAATCCGAGGGCAATCCCCTGAGTTTGGACTGCTCGTAAACAACATGGCAGCTCCGATCAGCCCTACTGACACCAACCCAAACGGTACGAACGGCACAACGCCGCTTCATTGCACCTTACTCACACCGCGAACGCCAAATCCCTTTCATGGCACTGCACTTGAGGATGTCGAAGATTGGCTCGTTCATTACGAGTTCGTTGCCGTGCACAACCAGTGGGACGACGCAGACAAACTGCGGCACGTCTATTTCAGTCTTTTGGACGGCGCACGTGTATGGTATGAGAACCGGGCAGGTATTCTTACATCCTGGGAAGACTTCATACGCCGACTTCTTGGGACATTTGCCAGCCCTTACCGACGGGAGAGAGCTGAGCGCGATCTGCAGTCCCGCATACAACTGCCGAATGAAGGGGTTGCGATGTATGTCGAGGACATGACGCGTCTTTTCCACCGAGCTGACCCCGGCATGCCAGAAGAAAAGAAGGTACGGTACCTCATGCGCGGGGTGAAAGAACAGCTTTTCGGTGGGCTTGTGCGCAATCCTCCCAAGACTGTGTCCGAATTTCTCAGAGAAGCCGTCACCATCGAAAGCACTCTTAGGCACCGGGCCCCGTCATATGAACGGCACGTCAACGCTTCAACTACGGACTACTTGGGAGCTTTCGGTGGTCAAATGGATTTCTTCCGAGAGATCATACGTTCAGTCATCCGCGAAGAACTCCAGAAGCTGTCTGTGCCCTCGCAGCCCACTATCTCTTCGTTGTCCAGCGTAGTCCGAGATGAAGTCCAGCATGCCTTAAGAGAGCCTCCTTTCATGCGGGATTATCAACCACCCAGTGACTTCCCTCGCATGTCGTATGCTCAAGCTTTGCGGCAACCTGTTACACCCGCAATCCCGCATCCTACCGTGGCCCCAGCCATGCTGCAGACGGTCCAAGCGGCGCCATATTACAGCACACCTCACCTGATTTTGCGGAAATCAGACGTCTGGCGTGCGCCAGATAGATGTCCTTTCTGCTTCCACTGTGGCGAACCTGGGCATCTTTACCGACACTGTTCTTACCGGCAACTTGGACTACGCGGATTTTTGACGAACTCACCGCCACCCAGGTTCGGTCAGTGGCCCCCTGAAATTGAAGAGTATATGGCTCAGCAGCGTGGAACTTCGTCGTCCTTGCACCAGTCACGCTCCCCGTCGCCGCGGCGATTTTCTCCTAATCGCCGTACCTATTCGAGCGCGGCGCAGGGTCGGTCACCCAGTCCACGCCGGAAAAACTAACCACAGCAACCTTCGGGGGCGAGGCCGCTCATACTGGACAAGCTCAAGGCCTCCTTCCGACGCTTCCGCAAACTGACGATACCCCGACGACGACGACACCAGATGGTTCCGCAAATATTTCATTAGACATTCCAGTGCTGCTCGACGGTCGCAAAGTCAGTGCTTTAGTTGACATGGGTGCGGATGTTTCTATAATAAGTGAAAAACAGGCTGCTCTCCTGAAGAAAGTCACGATGCCTTGGAACCTCAGGCCAATTCGTACTGCTGGCGGGCACATCGTCACGCCACTCGGCGTTAGCACAGCACGAATACAGATTCGTGGTTCTACCTTTGTTGTCAGCTTGAGCGTTCTCCGTCTGTGTTCTCGAGACCTGATCATTGGCATGGACTTCCTGAGGGAGCATGGTGCTATCATCGACGTTCGACAACGCCTCGTCACATTTTCAACAAAAAGTGCCACACCAGAGTGTAATCCCAGTCACGATCGAGTATGTCTGCGTGTAATTGACGATGATGTGATGATACCACCGCGCTCAAGTGTTATGGTTCGAGTGGCGTGTAATGAATCAGCACACGCTGAAATGGTGGCGGAGAGCAATCGATCCCTACTATTTTCCCAGAGTATCTGCGTAGCACGAAGCCTAGTAGACCTCCAGGCTGGCAACTGCGAGGTTTTTGTTACAAACTTCACCTACGAGCGCCGACATCTTTTCACTGGTACTGTCATCGCCTATGCCTACCCACTAACCAATGTGACTGAGTGTTTTGCTTCCGAGGCGACCGATAATGCCGAAGCACCTCTCCAGTGTGTCGACGTAAATCCAACGCTTTCTGACGAAAACAAACGAAGGCTTAACGACTTGTTGATAGAATTCCACGCCTGTTTCGCTCGTTCATCAAGAATCCGTCAGACATCGATTATCAAACACCGTATTATCACCTACGGCGACGCGCACCCTATACGGCAACAGCCTTACCGAGTTTCACCAACTGAACGACGCGTGATTCAAAAGCAAGTGAAGGAAATGCTTCAAGAAGGTGTAATACAGCCATCAAGCAGCCCTTGGTCATCGCCAGTGGTCCTTGTAAAGAAGAAGGATGGTACACTTTGCTTCTGTGTCGATTATAGGAAGCTGAATAGCGTCACAAAGAAAGACGTGTACCCGTCCTCGAGTGGGTGATTCTCTTGACAGGCTGAGGCGAGCAAAGTACTTTTCTTCAATCAACCTCAAAAGTGGTTACTGGCAAATTGAAGTTGATGAATGTGACCGCGAAAAAACTGCTTTTGTAACTCCTGAGGGTCTGTATGAATTCCGAATGCTCTCATTCGGTCTCTGTTCTGCTCTGGCCACATTCCAACGAAAGATGGATACCGTTCTCGCTGACCTCAAGTGGAAAAGTGGCCTCGTCTCTCTAGATGATGTCGTTGTCTTTTCAAAAACGTTTGACGAGCACCTTCATCGCATTCGGAGTGTTCTTGAAGCTATATGATCCGCTGACCTTACCCTCAAGCCTGAGAAGTGCCATTTCAGCTACAAAGAACTGAAGTTCCTGGGTCATGTTGTGAGCGCTGCAGGCGTTCAGCCCGATCCCGAGAAGACTGCCGCTGTGGCCGCTTTTCCAGCTCCGACAGACAAGAAAAGTCTTCGACGATTTCTAGGGCTCTGCGCACACTATCGCCGCTTTATCGAAAACTTCTCTAAGATTGCGGAGCCACTCATCAGTCTTACGCGTGACGACACCCCATTTCTGTGGACTGACGAACAAGCAACTGCTTTTGCGGAACTGCAACATCGATTATCTTCCCCTCCTGTGCTTGGTCATTTCGATGAGGACGCTGACACAGAGGTGCGCACTGACGCAAGCAACATTGGTCTCGGAGCTATCTTGGTGCAAACACAAGATGGGACCGAACGTGTGATCGCCTATGCGAGCCGCACTTTATCACGTGCCGAAACCAACTATTCAATGTCAGAGAAGGAACGTCTCGCAGTAATATGGCGATTACAAAGTTCAGGCCTTATCTCTATGGGCGCCCATTTAAAGTTGTGACTGATCACCACGCTTTATGTTGGTTGGCTAACCTCCGAGACCCCTCTGGGTGATTAGCACGATGGAGTCTGCGACTTCAGGAGTTTGATGTCACCATCGTATACAAGTCAGGTAGAAAGTATGAAGACGCCGACACGCTGTCACGAGCACCTCTAGAATTCGACCATACAGCTGTAGAAGACGACAGTGCCTTCCTGGGGACACTCAGTGGGGCGGACCTCCTCAGTAAGCAACGAGTGGACCCCGAGTTAAGGCCCATCATCGACCATTTAAAACGCAGCTCCGTGTCGGTTCCTCGACAACTTTCCCGTACGTGGCCGTCCTTTTGCTTACGACACGGCTTATTATACAAGAAAAACACCGGTACCGGCAGCAGATCTTATCTTCTAGTCGTTCCTCAAGACCTTCGTGATGATATCTTATTAGCCTGCCACGATGAGCCGACATCCGGCTATCTGGGATACTCACGGACGCTCGACCGGGTACGAAAGCTATATTTCTGGCCAAAACTTGCAGCTTGTGTGAAACGCTACGGGAAAGGAGGCCGCGAATGTCAGCGTCGCAAGTGACCACCTGTAAAGCCTGCAGGCCTCCTACAACCCATCGACCCACCGCGTATGCCTGCCATTTCACCAAGTTGGAATGGACCTCCTTGGACCGTTTCCTTTGTCTCACTCTGGAAACAAGTGGATCATCGTCGCAACTGATTATTTGACGCGTTTCGCTAAAACGAAGCCCCAACACACTTCTTCTTTGTTCTCTTTTCCCTTTTCGGCTCGCTAGGGCTTGCCGGCTCACAACTCTACGTGGCAATATATATATATATATATATATATATATATATATATATATATATATATATATATATATATATATATATATATATATATATATATATATATATATATATATATATATATATATATATATATATATATATATATATTGCCACGTTCCATTTCCCAAGTTTTTGCACAGATAGCAGTGAGCAGGGCGTCGGCCGTCGAATGTTCTAGCGTTATCGCTGGTGGTGGTGGCGTAGGTTCCAGAATAATCTGTACAGTTCGCAGAGTAGGCGTGATCTTATTGAAATGATCTACTACAGTCCGGAAGCTTCTCGAAAACTGCAGGCGCGGTTTGCGCTGAGAATTGTGTAGTGTTTTGGGACAATAACAAAACCTGGGAAATGGAACGTGGCAATATATATAACGTTCTATTTGTGTCTCAGCGTTACCTAGAAACCATAGTACTATGTGCTAGAAGAGCCAGTATAGGGGCCACTTGGTTGTACATAGTGTAGAATTTTTGCGCCAACAGTTGTGAGCTCGCGTTTGTGTTGTCCCGTTTCTTTCTTTATTCATCTTTTTTGTAGGGCATTAAATGTTTACATTACTAATATATATTGACAGTCTTAAACATGGACACTTCCGACGGAATCTTCAGAAACGAAACTTGACCCATCGAATTACTCAGACACCAGCAATATTATGCTCATGTCAGACTGTTTGCGCTTGCAGGCATACGGCAATTGGACCTGCCCGAGCATTTTGTTAGGGGAAGAGCAGGTCCTAAAATGATATGCACCGTCTGGCAGCTCCGAAGCAGCAAATACATTATCATTTTGTTTTCTTACCCAATAATGAAGAATACGACGAATAAAACTACAAATATGGTCTTCATTATGATCGTAGTGGTGAATGAAACCTGTTTTTGAAAGAAAGCATACCAAGCTCAAATTATTCTGATTCACCACACATAGGAAGACGTGCAACCAGACAACAATTTCTATATGGAGCGTTTGACATAGGTAAATATAATTAGCTGCGAATTCTTGGCTTAGTTTTGGGAAATTAGCACAGTATACTGACACTCGACAGGAGCAACGCCATGTATGTGTGCTGCAATCATGAGATGGCATTTCTAAGAGTGCGGTGAAGAAAACGCCCTTAGAAGTAAATGAGTGCAGGACAGAAGGTGTCAATATCCTCTATGAGATGCGAAAAAATAGGCTAACAATGTTAAAAGTGCATGCAAAACTAGTATTTAGCGGACAACACTTCCAACTTTTTTTTGAAGTGCGAAAAAGAACGTCTACAAATATCTCTAGCTTAAAGCTATGTTAAATGTGTTACAATGCATGATATAGATATTACAACGCTTACGGGGCCTCAAACTCAGCCGTCCAGCAAGGTAGAGTAGACGTTTGTACAGTCCTAATCTCAGTAAGACCTGTAGGAATTTAGGGATTTCTAGAAACATGTAGGCGAAGGCTCTCGTAGTTCACTCACTTTATACAACGCTTACATTGCCTTTTAGCTACTATACCAAATCATTATCGACGAATTAAAGGACTAGTAAGCAATGAATAATTTTGGTAAGTGTATCCTGGTTAGTTTGCCGGGCACTTCAGCAAAACGGTAGGCCGATATTGGAGCTGATCAATGCTATTGCTGTTCAGAAAAACTTTTTATTATTGATATTATTTCAGCCGCTGCAAAACTTAGGTAGCCATAGCTCTATTTGTTCTATTTAAATACTACCCTGCTATATGATCTTCATTAACAAATAAGAGGTAAGGAACATCGATATAATAGGGTGCCTTTTATGCCTATTTTTTTCTAAACATTTCACTAGATATCGTGAGATGGAATAGGAGCAGCCGGCTCAACTGAAGCTTGATCGTTTGCAAATTTATTGAAGATAACGTCAAGATGAAATGCATGCTTCGTAAGATGCCCATGTACTCGATAGTTCTGTAGGTTCAGACAATGTAACAGCGTAGGCGCGTCGGCCTGAAGTTCACTTTGGTCGAAGACAGTTATAACGGCTGTAAGACGTTTTAAATGCGAAGGATTTCTTAGCAAACTTAAGCGTCTTTGAGCGTATCTATTTATCTATCTATCTATTTATCTATCTATCTATCTATCTATCTGTCTATCATCTATCTATCTATCATTTATCTACCTATTTATCCATCTATCTATCCACTATCTGTCTATCTATCCATCTATCATCCATCTATCTACCAATTATCTATCTATTTATGTATGTATCTACCATCTATGTATCCACTATCTATCTATCTATCTATCTATTTATTTATCTAGCCGCCTACGACTTATAGCTGTTCTGGCTTTTTGTTAATGCTATCAGTAGCAACAATGGTATGGCATAACATTACTGTAGGACGAGCTTAAGTGGCTAGTCATAACATGAAAATCATAACATGTATGTCATGAATGTCATGATTGACATTTCAGAGTCTTGGTGCTCATGCGATGGATATGAGCGCCACTCTCCGCTGAAAGCTTAGAATGGTTCTCGCACCCCACAACGACAGCAAAATGTTGCGCGATGAAGCTGGCACACGAGTGCAGGTTTTGTGTATCTACAATATTTGTAGCTGTAGTCCAAGCGTTAATAAGTCACGTGGTTTTCTTCTAGTTTGAGTGAACATTGTCGTTCTCTTTACCACTGATATATCAATTCACTAATTTCTTGCACCACATCAAAAGAAGATGGCCCTTGTACTGGCTAGTTCGCCACCTGGTATGCAGATACTTGCAGCCACGAATTTTACACTGGTGATCACTACAAATACCAACATTGAAACACTGTGCTCAGTTGAAGACTAGTACAGCTATGCTGTGCGCACGCTTTACGGGACACCCCACATCCCCCCGATGCTAATAATACATTAGCATGGCGAGCTCGATTCAAATGCAGAGCGCAGTTTGCAACATGGAAGTCACATTAAATAATAGTACTTTATTCTGGTGGCCGGTACGTTGTAATGTCATTTTACATGCGGCTTTTAAATGTAATATCAGTGTCTTTATATTCTTTTCTAGAAATCGAAAACCACCGCAACCATGAACTTGGCCTGTATTAGCGCGGCACATATGAAAAAAAGGAAAAAGGAAAGGATGACACTACCTTTCTTGGCGTCTGTGTCGCCTTCTCTTTTTCAATTTTTGTTTCATATGTGTGGCACTAATACAAGCTAAGTTCATGGATATCTCCGTCGCCCTAGTCACAACACTTCTGAACAACACAACCAGTAGACTCACAGGCTTGCATACAGTGATACAATTCGTAATATTGAGGAATACAGTATCATTATTCATCTTGTCGTAGTCGATTAAGGCACAGACATCTAACTAGAATGCGATAGGACATGGCCGGTTAGTGCAGGCGTAACTTCAGCAATGACAAACATTATTTCTGTGCAGACGCAAGTCTCTCGGTACGACCAATTCAAGTTATCGACGTAACTGTGCACAATAATACCTCTACGCTACTGATAATAAAAAAATAGACGTGTTAAGTCATTTTCCCGTGGTTGCTCTTAAGATGAAGCAGGTTCAGAAAGGGAAGGTAATGTCAGACGTGATACAAGCTATCAATCAAGTCACCCTTTTTTCTTTGCTGTCCTACCGGAAAGAGAAGAAAGGAATGGCCCCTTCTGCCATTCTAACTGTCATAATAACTGAAACCTGGCTGCATTCTTGCATACATGACTCCGAATTTATAGTACATTCTTACTCTCTTGTTTATTTTGACTGTGACGGCTGTGGGGCCAGTGTGGCTAACGCTGTAAAACGTGGACTACCATACCACGCCGAAAATCTATCCGTAATCACAAAAGAATTTGGTGCACTATAAAAGGTGACAATGCCTTCATATAATTGGGTGCATATTTTCGGAAATTTCTCTCAACATCCAAACTACCAGAAGATTGGAAAATAGCAAAAATTATTCCGATACACAAATCAGGAGATAAATCCATTGAAACACATTTTAGACCAACATCTCTAACCAGCACGGCATGTAAGCTACTCGAGCATATCATTCTAAAACATTTAACCGTTTTTCTTGAACAAGAAGGCATTCTGTCCAATAACCAGTATGGTTTTCGCCAAGGTTTATCCACCATAACACAGTTAACCGAAGTAATACACGACCTCGCGCTAGGCATTAACAATCACCGCCAAACCGACATAATCCTACTCGACCTATCCAAGGCATTTGATTGCGTTTGTCACACAAAGCTAATAGCTAAATTAAGAAGCCTTATCGGAGATGGAGAAATTATTGCTTCGGTTCAAGATTTTTTGTTTAATAGATCCCAGTTTGTTATTTTTGAACATTTTGCATTACACACAGTACCAGTGACGTCAGGAGTGCCCCAGGGCTCCGTGCTTGGACCCTTGTTATTTTTCGTTTATATAAATGATATAACTACTAATATAGATAGTAAAATAAAGTTATTCGTAGACGACTGTATCATTTATTGAAAAATTAACAATCAACAAGATTACCTTTCTCTCAACAAGCCTCTTCATACCGTTGCAGAATGGTGCTCTCATTGGCAGATGGCAATCAACGTAAAAAAATCTGCATGCATGACAATAACACGGAAAAAAGAACCCTCTAACTTTCGCTATAACATAAATGGTGCTGCTCTCACGAATGTACAGACACATAAATATCTAGGTTTAACAATAACATCAGATCTAAGGAAGGGACGCTCACATTAATAATGTTACTTCTTCTGCTATACAAAAACTATTTTTTATTCACAGATCGCTCCATCTGGCACCCACCTCGACGAAACTACTAGTCCACAAAACATTCATTAGCCCAATCCTTGAATATGGAAATACTGTATGGTTTCCTCATAGCGTGACTAACATAAAAAATAGAAAAGGTACAAAGGAAGGCCATAAGATTCATACATAACAAATTTAAACTGGCTGATTCACCCACTACCCTTCTAGCTGTTTCTGGGCTTCCCACGCTCGAAACACGGGCGAAGCAGGCACGTTTGAAATTTCTTTATCAACTCCTACATAATTATTTCAAAATAGATGTCTCAAACTACGTTGAATATTTGCAAACACGAGCTACCCGGCACCAACATACAAATACTCAATTAGAATATAAATGTAACAATGATGCGTTTAATTACTCTTTTTTTCCAGTTGCCATCCACGAATGGAATTTGTTAACCCCTTTCACCACTAATGCCCAGTCATTGTGCGATTTCTTATCAAGAATTGAAAATAACGTCTTTTAGCGTCCTTGATATGTCTGCTTTTCTGTGACATGCAAACCAGCATTCGCTTGTATTTGGTGTGTATGGTGTGCACAAGTGCTGATTGTATGCTTCAAGGTTGCTGATTTGTATTTTTACACATTATTTACCAATTTACGATCCTGAAAGTGTTAAGTGCTCTTTGTAACTTGATTACTGTAGTGCCCACCTGCTATGGTCTTTTTGGAGACTGGCAGTATTGTGAATAATAAATAAATAAATAATATTATCGAAAGCTGAATGCTCGTGACGAATAGCTGACAAAAATTCACGATTACCTTAGCAAACTTGTTAAATATAGGAGCAAAATAGTCATTAATAGCGATTCTAATTTTTCTTCTATTAACCGCAACACATTATCGATAGCCCAAAGAAAGTATCCAGCTATGAGTTTTTGTTCGATATAAGCTATAGTTTGCCTATAGATTATCTTGTGAAGCAGCCCACGTGCATCCAACAGCAAACAAATTCAGTGTTGGATCTTGCATTTCACATACTTTGAAGATGATGGGATATCCAATCATATGCTTTTGATACTGACATTGCATCTTGGTTTCAGAAGTCTCTGTTCTCAATCGCGTGTCCCCGTCAAAGTTTACAACAGATCTGTGCATGATAGTGTCGTTGATTAGTTAGGCGCACACGCTGCTGTGCCTATTCCTTTGAAGTCACCTAGTGGGTGCATAACAAATTCTAAAAGATTTCATGCGGCAAATGTTTGAAGTACGCACTAGGTACAAGATGTTGCTATTATGTTAAACTTCTGAATGCAAAGCTTTAGGGCGCCCTAATTTTTTTTGTTTTTCTTGAGCATACCACTCTGTTAATTGGTCTTCAACAAGACTCTTTAAGCCTTAGTCTTTCGTTTTCCAAGAATCCTGAATTCAGTTGACTTACATCCGAGGACTAACACGCGAGGAAGGTCGTGTTCAAAGCAAGCCAGCGCCATGACAGCACATAGGGCTCATTCTGCTCCTTTGATGTGGTGGATGCGCACGTATGAATTCTAATATGGACTTGTCTAAGCTTGAAATCACAATGAACCAATCTGCTATCTTTCGCCAATTTTCGTTGTACGCATGACAAAAGATAGAACATTTCCTACTTTCATGCACAAGAAAGGCCCTACCACACACCTATATGACACATCCAGACAATATGCATTATGCCAAACAGACTTCTCTTCACTGCAGTAAAAATAAACATCTAGTGTAGGTGATAATCACGTACGTTATATAATACATGGGAACGTCGTTAACTGTTTAATATTTATTGTTCTAAAAGTGTATACCTCACTTCAGTGAAGCGATGTTGTTCCCGTGACTTGAAATCTAGTGCAGACAAGGTCCATCCCTATAAAGCTTGTAATACTAGAAGATAGGCCGTTCTTTGGAAGATGCGTTAGGCTTGTGATCAGAGCGGCGTAGGAGGAAATAACTGAGCAACGATTCAGATTAGGCAGGATATGAAGTATTATGTACCAGTACATATCGCAAAGCGCTATTGTTTCTTGGATGACAATGAATTATAGCTGTTTTTTTTTCAATACTGTATCACGGCGTTGGCTCCGTTTCCACTCTAAGTGCGGGCTCCTGAGATTCGGGGATATTTTAGGCCTTTGTGTCCTTTCAGACTGAGTCTTCTTTTACACCACTTCGACATGTCAGTTTTACATCTGACCTTATCGTAGTACTCCGAACAGTCACAACATAAGGCACATTATTTATAGGCTTTTGACTATACGAGGATAATTTGTTTCTAGCGCAACAACAGTTGCCACATGTCGTGATCTATGAATTCCTACATTACCGGCAATAACCTTTTCAGTTCTATAAACTACAAGTGCCCTGGTTTTACACAATCCACTTAAGAATGTACATCCATCTGATAGCTACAAATCATTGTAACGATAGACGCAGTTCTGCTGTTGTGGTTGCGAATGTTCACTGGACACGCCAGTTATTTTTGTTCATTTCTGAGCGACTAGAACAAGGGCACAAAATGTCGCTGAACCAACCGCGATATTCTCACTAATTTAAAAAAGTCAATGACGTCACCCTACTAAAAATCTCCTTGCAAAAGACCCATTTCACAGACTTACTACGTACAAAAAGAATCTTACGGTCATTTCTTAGCCACAGAAATATATTGTCATGAACTAGTTATGCCTGTCCTTCTCTGACAGGCATAACTCGTTCTGAACCAATCAGTGACATTGAAACAACGAGTGAAGGCATTCTGAACCTTATCTCAAAATTAGACGTAAAAAAATGCACTGGTCCGGACAGGATACACAATGCATTCTTAGTTCGCTACTCCATTGGGTCATCCAGATATCTGACGATCATATTCAACAAATCTTTATCTTCTGGCACTGTTCCATCCTCATGGAAGATAGCAAAGGTACTCCCTCTTTATAAATCTGGCAACAAGCAGTCTCTATTGAATTATAGACCGATATCAATGACTTCTCAATCATGCAAGATGTTAGAACATATCATTCATAAACACATTATGCTCTTCTTGGAATTGCACCAACTACTATAAAACATGCAGCATGGGTTTAGGCGTGGTTTCAGTACCACAACTCAAATAGTCGAATTCACGCATGATATTTTTTTGAACCTTCATCTTGGCTACCAGGTTGACGCTATATTTATTGACTTCTCAAAGGCCTTCGCGACAGTACTGCATTCTAAACTTCTCGCTAAACTCGATGTCATATTAAACAATCATCTATTGGTTAGTTGGATCTCTAGCTTTTTGTCATCTCGCTCTCAGTTCGTTTCTTACAGGTCAACCAACTCTACTGCCATTGATGTAACATCTAGAGTGCCCCAAGGGTCCATTCTTGGGCATCTTCTTTTTTTTAATTTACCTAAATGATTTGCCTGTTTGCATCTCCTCTTCCGTTCGTTTTTACGCCGATGATTGCGTTTTATATGAGATCATTAAAACACACGCTGACCATTACCGCTTGCAAGAGTCATTTGCTGGTTTTTGCAATTGGTGCAGAACCTGGCAAATGAACATTAACTTTAAAAAAACCGTACTTATGTCCTTTTGTAGTAAATTTCCTTCTGCTTTTGATTACTCTTTCGATAACCGTGCAATAAATAGGGTTCTTGATTATAAGCATTTAGGGATCATTTTTACTTATAATATGACATGGTCTAAGCACATTGACAACGTATGTAACAAAGCATTAAAAAACTAGGCTATCTACGTCACACTCTATCTAAATCTCTGAAGGAAACAAAGTTTCTCTTATTTAAATCTCTCATTCGCCCAATAGTAGACTACGCATCTGTCGTTTGGAACCCGTACAAGCAGTGCGAGATTAATAGGTTAGAAGCAATTCAGAAAAAAGCTGTGAGATTCATATGTCATCGCTATGACCGCGACTTTTCACCCTCTTCTACTCTTTCTTCACTGAACTTAACTTCACTCTCTTCGTGTCACCGAATAGTCATTAAAATTCTTGCATAGCATTGTGACGTCTGCAACTTTCAAATGACAAGGACTACATAAACTTCACACCTCAGTCAACGACAAAAAGATATCACAACTTAAACTAATGCCTTACTATGCTCGAACTAACATGTTCAAGTTCAGTTTTTCCCCCGTTCTATTGAAGACTGGAATTCGTTACCTGGTACTATTCGTTCACGCCCATCATCCAATTTTCAAGCCGACATTCATGACATGCGTCTGTAACATACCCTCATCTATTTGCCATTGGTGTTAGCTCTTGAGTTGCATTGTTTCTGTATTATATTTTCATTCATGTTAATCACATGTTTGTGCACTTATGACCTTGTATAACCACACATCTGTATTATGTTACCTGTTTACATAATTTTCATTCCTGTCTGTTAAAATTCCTCGTATTTTGTACACCCACTCCTGCCATAGCGCACTTAGCGCTGCAGTATGTGTAAATAAATAAATAAATAAATTCGTGTTGCATAATAATATTTTGTGAAGCGCGGGTTTTTTTGAAACACAGGCCCGCAAAAACTGTTTGCGTACTTTAAATGTTTCTTGGTGGTGTCTGTTATAATTTGTGCTGTTAAAGAACTCTAACCATCAAACCCATATTTTTATAGACTTTAAATTCACGCATAAAAGCGGGGAAAATTTTCGGCAGGCCACACTAAGTGCGGCAATCAATTACATGCGGAACTGCCAAGGAGTAGCCGCCTCTTTTTTTACTTTTTACTTGGAGAGTCAAGTATAATGAGGTTGATGTATTCGGTAAATTGAACAGTTATGCACATGCCATTGGCTTGGTAGGCCGGTCAGCTACACTGACGCGCAACCGGTTGCTCACGATCGAGAATAACGTCGGCATTTACGTTAAAGCAAGATATGGTTAGGTGATGTGCATAACACAAGCAGCAGCCATCGAAGTACCAGGGCAACGTTTAACAACGATTTCTGGGACAAGTATGTTAATTGTTATGAACGCATATAGATAAGACGACAACCACAACTGGTTTTGCTCTGCCATGACACTTGATTACGATCTAATGTCTAAGCAGTTTAAAGCACTGGTGGTGCACTCCGACACAGTACTTTTATGTAACACTGAGTGCCTCGTCTCACTCTGAATCGAGGGGTGATTTTCACAGGAAGTGTTTAAGCTAGCTGTAGTTTGCTGCCCGCAAGAAAATTATCATTTTCGTATTGGCTATGCGCCTGCATGGCATTTCATGAAACTATCATTATCATAGTTCGACATGTGCCACCAAAATTGTGTGAATCCCACTACTCATCACTGGGGACTTCTAAATGAGGGATGGCACCAGTTAGCCCAACAAACGCCTGCGAAGTGGTCCTGCGGGTGTGTTCCACAACGAAAGAGTCGGAGTATGTACAGCGAGAAACGACAAGAAAACGGCAAAGGCAACAGCGGCTGCAAAACCACACAATGAGAGGTGTCTTATACGGCCTTCCTTGCCTATTGGGTGGCTTCCGTGTTACTACGGAAACGCTGGCAGCACTGACTAAGGTGACAGTACTACAATATTAATGCCTATAATATTAATGTCTGAAATTAACGTCCAAAAACCACTAGAATATTATGAGAGATGCCATAGTGAATCGCTCAGGAACTTTTGCAAACTAGTGTTCTTTAACATGCACTTGATAGCCCGGCATATGGTCCTCCAGCAATACGCCTCCACCAAAACTGAACTGCCATAGTTGGGATCGAACACGCAACCTTTGAGTCAATAGCCGAGCACCGTAAGTTCCTGCTCCACTGAGGCGGACTACTGAGTTGTCTTCAGAAAAATTCTTGTTCATTCTTAAGCTTTACCTAGCTGCAGCTTTTATCTCAACCTAACATGAGTGAACTATTATTAAAGCGTGTAGAATCACGATTCTCTTGTGATATTACAACTTAACCACTAGGAGTCTTCTTGGGAACTGATGCTTTAGGTGTGTTCACTGACAACGAAAAAGGTTATTTTTACACATTTACTCACAAGAGGCGCTAAACTGGAAATTCTCGAACTGCAATCTGTCCTTCTAAACAGGTCACGTCTGCTGTATCTAGTTGCCATGTGCACGTAAGGGTACTTTGACTTTTATCAGTCTGAGCACTCAAAGATTGTTGAAGGCGCCATTGCTATGGTGTGTTTAGGATATTGTTCAATAAAAAATATGGCTATCAAACTGTGAAGTAGTATTGCTGACATTTCATTCTTCTATTTCATTAAATGGCTAGACAATACACATGCAAAACATAAGCAGTGCTAAAGGTGAACAAAATGTGACCCTTCAACTTACAGTATTCTACATCCAATCAATGCCACCAGGACACTGAAACGATGCGCATAGTGTGTTTCTAACAAGTTGCCGATAAGTTATGAATATTTTCGGCATACATAACTAATGAGCACACGTCTGAGAACAATATCGATTGGTGACTATGGATCTAGCTAGTCCCAAGTCATTCATATGCCATTATGATCTAGCACGAGAACGAGTCTTTAAATAGGACTAAAAAAGCGCTCCTCACACGACTCACACACTAAAATGTAGACATTCTGTCCTTAGTAAATGCGTAGGGTCACGTCAGAATAGAGGATGTCGAGTGTATTTGCAATGAAGATCCACCTAAACTTTTCTGGTTGGCTCTACCTCGATAGCTGTGAAAATGTGGTTGTTGATACCTTACCGGCTCTTTTATTTCTCTACCTTCTGCCAAGTGAAAACATAAATGGTAACCCATAAATCAAAACGGTCCAGCCAAAAAATTAGCAATTTTTAAGGGAGGTATTACGTCCAGCAATGTTTGAAGAATTATGAAGTGCATGCTAAGTCAGTATTTAAAATGGGCTAACGTGTTCTGTAATTAAACATCATGTGAACAAATGCCTTTCGTTAAAACCGGTAATATTCAAAACGTCATAAATAATCATGGCGTAAGACGAAGACAAATGTCGAACACAGAAAGAACATCGCCTATTCACACTTCAGCTCTGCGGAACTGAATCTCTAATGTGAGATATACGAACAATTTTTAAAATGCCAGCCATGCTAACACAGCCGAAAAGGTGTCACGTTGCTGAACTCGTGAGCCAAGTTCCGATGTTTGCTGATGCATCTCTGCATCAAAACACTCCGCCTCGACTTCAGGGTTTTAAAACAAAAGTACTCAGAATAAATTGTTCTACTGGGCAAATTTCTACTCCCCACAGCTAATATTCCTGGCGCAGTGAAGGCACTAGACGCAGGTCTCATGCCTAGAAGCTTGGTTGGTTACAGCGAGGCACTATTGCGAGATCAGCAAGCACACACTTTCTATCGTTTCTGGTGTGGAAGAACCCAACTATGCAGGCGATTGCTTTAATTAGTGCCCAATAATGTTAGCTGAAAATTACGTGCAATAGCATTCTTAGTCGTGTTCCCTCAAAATACAGCTCGCTGAAGCAAAACAGTTTTTGCAACGTTTTCGCTATCAGCCGTTTTACAAGTTAAGGTGACTGGTACGCTTCACGCAGAAGTCACGTTCACGCAAAAAGCTTCATCGCAGCTAATTGCACGTGCCAACATTTCGTTTAATGTGCTGTTTTGTTTCTTACGTTTGTCACTCTTTTGAGTGGATTGAAATGCTGAATCGGCTCGTGTTACCTTGGCAACATGGATGTATTTTTTCGGACCCCTGAAACTCACCTCGACTGCCTTTTCCCCACCCTTTGCCCTTTCCGCTTTTCTTAGAGCTGGTCTCCAACTGACCTCATGAAAGTTATTCTTCGAACGCCAGCAACTAACCATGTTGGATCATCTCGTCGACGACTGTGGCGTGCGGCCTGATCCTGATAAAGTTTCCAATCTCCCCATGCACTAAGGAAGCGCACAGCTTCTCAGGTCTCTGTTCTTACTTCCAATATATGATGCCAAAGGCTGACTTGATTTTTTTTAGCTTTCAGTCGGTAGTGCTTTAGGCTGCCGCTGCAGAATGCATGCAACGCGGTCACGTGTTCCCTTTTCTAAGCGACGACAGTGTACACTCGTTTGGTGGATTGGGTGCTGAACGGTTTCGCCATACGCGATCACCAACCCCAGCGCAGCTCCTGCTGATTGGACCACCGTGCGACTCACGGTGATTGGTGTCCCACCCTCAGACTCTTTCCACCGTATTCCCCATCTTTCTTATCTCTTCTCTCCTCTTTTCTCACTCCTGGGTGGCGAGAACTTCATCTTCAATATCTGCATTTTATTACTATCCTTTTTATCATATTTCCTCAAGCCTACAAGATACTTCGCCGCGTCGCCTATTAGTAATATGAAATTAGGTGCCTTTTTCTTTTTTTCTCAAGAATCACAAATGGACCGATCATAATGACTATGCAAGTGGCTTCAGAAATGTGTAATACGATGCTCGGCAGGAATGGCAGTGTTGTAAGGCGCTCGGCCGAAGCTCATCTCAGAGGCGATGGTGCTGCTTTTTCTAAAGGATACATAGTGCACAAACACTTCCAATGAAAGGTTTATATTTCTAAAAATCGCATAAATAAAAAATTCTGGCACTTTTCATGCGGGGTTACGCTTGAGCATTTATTACATCAAAAAACAATGAAAGAGAATTGCCTTCGGTTTGAAGACACCACCCAACCCAGTCGACCATCCTCGACGTAACATCGTGCAAAATATTTACTATGTCTCACTATAATTGTGACCAATGAAGCGCAGTGCGCGCTCAGAGGTATTTTTACTTCTCGTACTGTTAGCTCCTTCTCGAGTTGCCAGAGCTCAAAGAGGTCTCGTGTTTTGCCAAACTTTGGTCATCTTCATTGTGCCCCTCTCCTGAAGCTTGAAAAAATACATACAATAAAAAAGTTACTGCCTAGAGTTGAAGCTCATTACTACCCCAGTTTGGTTTCCTTTTGATATTTTGCATGCCCTAATGTAATTGATTTTTTACGGGTGCCATTTAAACACTCCTTTTCAAACGTCACTTAATTTCCACCCGAGGACTCGCACACGCTACGAAATCGCTTCCTAAGGTTGTGACGGAGCTACGGGCTTATTTGTGACGGGCGCACGCGAAATCACGTAATATTACCCTACCCACGCTTACCATCGCAATGCTTCTATCTCCTTCTACAAGCATGAATCCGCAACACTGTCACGACCATCCATCGCCATGGGACACATGACGCACTCTTGAGCATCGCTTACACAAAAAAGGTTTAGCCACCCAAATAATGTTGAGCATATCGACACCAAAAATTATTTGATGACAACTAGTCTTCAGAGCAATTGAAGGTGAGTTATCCATTGAGGACGAAAAACGCATAAGGATTGTTCATCGGGTGATTAAATGATGTAATAAAATTACTTACTGTACAACGAGTGAAACGCTACTGTTCCGATGATTTCAGATTCCTACCATGCACAGTCCCTCGATGCATAGATTTTGATCTCAGAATACCGGTGTTGCTTATGAGGATACGTTAGGTTATAGGCAGAGTGCCGTATCAGGAAGTCGTAGAGCGATAATGCGGGCTATAACGCTTATGCAGTATTTTATACTGATTTTTCAAAGAAAGCAACATTGTTCCTGTGATCATGGTGACTAATGATTTATTTTCCAAAAAATTACTTGGAACTAGCGCCATCACTATAACAGGTGCTGGCTCTCCTAATTCCAAGAAACCTCTTCCCCTCTCAGAGCTTGGGCTTTTTCTTGCAGACAAAGCTTTCAACACACGTTTTTACGTCAGATCTTGTCACTCCATTTGATACGGAGTCATAAAGTGACACAACAATGCGTTGAGGCATGCCATCGTCAATGAAAATGTTAATATTAACGCATCAGCAGTAGTCTAGTACGCTCATTTCACGAACCCTACGTCATTGGCAATGACTTTTGGACACATGAATTAATACAGGTTGTAGTTTTTAGCTGTCTAGTGTACAGCCGTCAGCACATTCAACACGAATGCTGCGCCACGTGTGCTGCAGCAGTTTTATTGACGATGAAACCACTTACGTTTGCGTTATGTTGCCAAGATGCTAACCATACATGCCGACATGCTACCCAAGCCTGCCGAGTTAATATCTCGACAAAAGCGCCCAGCACCTCACCGCTGGCATCAATCAAACTAGCCTTGGCCACGCATTGAAGCGTTTCTGTTAAAGGTGCTGACGGTTGTACATAGCACATTCATGTGATAGCTGTAGAACCTTGCAACAATATTTAAACAAACTCACTGCCACTATCAAGGTTTGCGACGCCCAAAAGGTAAGCTTAGGTGCCCCTCATCTATTTTATATATGAGTACCTTGAGAGGGAAAGTACAGGAATTCAGAGTGTCGCTGCAGAACAGGTACTCGGCTCTTAGTGAGGAAACTAACCTTAGCGTAGATACAAGGAATGATAATCTGACGAGTATCATTACGGAGTGTGCAGTAGAAGTTGAAGGCAGGGCCGTTACACAGGACACTGGCAAGCTTTCCCAGGAAACGAAGAACCTAATTAAGAAGCGTCAAATCATGAAAGTGTCAAGTACAACAGACAAAATAGAACTGGTAGAGCTTTCGAAGTTGATTATTAGACGTAAGGTATGCAATGTAAGAAGGTATAACATGGAGAGAATGGAACACGCTCTGAAAAACGGAGGAAGCGTCAAAGCAGTGAAGAGAAAACTTGGTATAGACAAAAGTCGGATGTATGCACTAAGGGACAAAGCAGGCAAAATAACTACCAATATGGATAGGATAGTTAAAATAGCGGAGGAGTTTTACAGAGATCTGTACAGTAGCCAAGACAACCACGACCTTCATACTCTAAGAACTAGCAGTAACCCAGATGACACCCCACCAGTAATGATAGAAGTCAGAAAAGCTTTGGAGAGCATGCAAAGAGGCAAAGCTGCTGGTGAGGATCAGGTAACATCAGATCTGCTGAAAGATGGAGGACAGATTGTGTTAGAAAAACTAGTCACCCTTTTTACGAGGTGTCTCCTGACGGGAAGAGTACCAGAGTCTTGGAAGAACGCTAACATCATCTTAATACATTAGAAAAGAGATGACAAGGACTCGAAGAATTACAGGCCTATCAGCTTGCTCTCTGTAGTATACAAGCTATTTACAAAGGTAATTGCTAACAGAGTAAAGAAAACATTAGAATTCAATCAACCAAAGGAACAAGCAGGATTTCGAACAGGCTACTCAACAATTGAGCACATTCAAACTATCAATCAGGCAATAGAGAAATGCTCAGAGTATAACCAACCACTATACATAGCCTTCATAGATAACGAGAAGGCGTTTGATTCAGAAGAAATATCAGCCGTCATGCAGACACTGCGGAATAAGGGCGTAGATGAAGTATATATAAACATTCTGGAAGAAATCTACAGGGGATCAACTGCTACCACAGTGCTTCATAAAGAAAGCAACAGAATACCTATCGAAAAGGATGTAAGGCAGGGGGCCACAATCTCCCCAACGCTATTTACCGCGTGCTTACAGGAGGTTTTCAGAAGCCTAGAATGGGAACAGTTTGGAATAAGTCTTAATGGAGAGTACCTTAGTAACCTGCGCTTCGCCGATGACATTGCATTGCTGAGGGGACGAATTGCAACTCATGATTACGGAGTTAGACAAGGAGAGCTGAAAGGTGGGTCTTAAAATTAATCTGCAGAAAACGAAAGTAATGTACAACAACTTTGGAAAGGAGCAGCGCTTCGAGATAGGTAATAGTGCACTTGAAGTTGTAAAAGACTATGTCTACTTAGGGCAGGTAATAACCGCAGAGCCAAACCACGAGATTGAAGTAACTAGAAGAACAAGAATGGGGTGGAGCACATTCGGCAAGCACTCTCAAATTATGACAGGTAGATTGCCACTATCCCTCAAAAGGAAGGCATATAACAGCCGTATCTTGCCGGTACTTAGCTACGGAGCAGAAACCTGGAGACTTACAAAGAGGGTTCAGCCTAAATTGAGGACGACAAAGCGAGCAATGGAAAGAAAAATGGTAGGTGTGACCCTAAGAGACAAGAAGAGAGCAGAGTGGATTAGGGGACAAACGGGGGTTAAGGATATCATAATTGAAATAAAGAAGAGGAAATGGACATGCACCGGGCATGTAGCACGTATACAGGATAACCGCTGGTCATTAAGGTTAACTAACTGGGTTCCCAGAGAAGGGAAGCGGGTTAGGAGGAGTCAGAAGGTTATGTGGGCAGATGAGATTAAGAAGTTTGCGGGTATAAATTGGCAGCAGCAAGCACAGGACCGGGTTAACTGGCGGAACATGGGAGAGGCCTTTGTCCTGCAGTGGACGTAGTCAGGCTGATGATGATGTTGTTGATGATGATGATGATGATGATGACCTTGAGGTCAACGTGAATAGTCACAATTAGAGCAGGAAAGTATCTCGAATGTATTTTGTGACACTTCCGAAAATAGCTCAGATACTTTTGAGTATTTTGAGTTTCCTGATACATTTTTAAAATTTGGCTGTATTTAGTAGCGAAATACACTTACGACGTTTAGATTGTATCGCGATGTGGTTTCGAATGCGTGCAGCAGGTGTCTTCTAGGTTATCTGCCGGAAATTGCGTGACAAACTGCTTTCAAAAATGGGATAAATAATATTCATCTGCGTGCTCTAACAAACAAAGGTTACTAAAGGTATACCCACGCACATAATATGGCCCATCGTTAGAAGCCCTCCACTTTTCTCACTGCATACCCACAGCAAGAGTACTGTAGGCCTCGACGACAAAGTCGCAATTTTTTAAGGCTCGTGGAACAGACTAATGTTTTCAGAGGGCCAGACACTTGGCAAGTTTGCCAGTTTCCGATGGAGGCGGAAATGTTGTAGGCCCGTGTGCTCAGATTTGGGTGCACGTTAAAGAACCCCAGGTGGTCTAAATTTCCGGAGCCCTCCACTACGGCGTCTCTCATAATCATATAGTGGTTTTGGGACGTTAAACCCCACATATCAATCAATCAATCAATCAAGTTTGCCAGCAATGTGCTGAAGCTGAACAAATTCTATAGAGCGCACAGCGTACTCTAGAGGCTGCTCTTGCCTAAATGCAGTTAAACTTGCAGCATTCTCAGCAAAGCAGGTTCTCTGTGTAAAGTGTTTATGTGCTTTCTCTGCACTGACTCGCAATCGTTAGTCTATAATGCAATATCTTCTACACGTAGGTCTTATTACGTCCACCTAATAATGACAATATTGAATACCACTTTCATTAATGTATTTGTGGAGGTTTTTTTATTTTTTATATTTTTATCACTTTCTAAATTGATCTCCGAAATGTACCATTACGAAATAAACTAATATATTTCAGTCTCGGTAGTTTAGACTTTCAGCTCGTGTATTTTGATTTCTGTATTCCAGAATATTTCTTCGGCGTCTCTCTTCCCGATCATGGTTACAATATACCTCACTAGAAGTAGCATATATTAAGTGAATGAAACAATCATTTACTGAGCTGCTTTAAACCACAATAATGGAGTTCTCACAACTATTACGCTGATGTTCTTTGTGTGCGCACACAGTCAAAAAAGTGTGTCATAAAAATTAATATATTTGTATAAATCTATACACGAAACCATCACTTACAGATCTGCTTTAATTGTTAGTGCTGCGCTGTGACATTTAAAAATTCATTCTGTACGCTCTTCCGGCTACGTGCCTAGTTAAAAAACACGAGTAGTTACAACACGCCAACGGTAATGTATCTTCAGCAAGCCATACATGACAGGGTTAGTTAGTGAGGTGTGTTGAAACACATAGTGCAGCTGTCGCAGCTAATACATTTTCGCTATTAGGTATACCATGTTACCTATGTGCATCAACGCAAAGCACCAGTCTAGAGATAATGTATTTCTATGGAACTATGTATCACACCACGACTCACTGAGCGTATTTTATTAGCAATTTCGCCACAATTGTAATAAGTACTATTTTTGTATTCAAGTATCCCTTTTTGGCTACAATCATAGTTTAAACACCAAATTACAGCTATGTACTTGTATCAGTCTATATACGGCACCAATTGTTATGACGAAGCAAATCTAAAATTATTAGAAGCAAACATGAAATGAATGTCAAGAAAGAAAAGGGGACGAATAGATAATCATCCCTATCAGCAGGATGTGAGCTTGTGTCCATAAAATAACGCGTCCGATTATCTATGGCTGACCTATGACGGCGGCCAACCCTTCGTACACTTTATAGAGTATATATGAGCATTTAAACACGGCAGCGTCAGTCAGCGCCACTTGTTGCCGTTACGGCTAGTGTGGCACTCTCTTTGCTTGTTGATGTCACGCAGCACGTGACCTTATTACGAGCTGGGAGCTTACCATTTATCAAAATATCAGAGATATACTTTGTTGTCAATCTTTGCAGACATCCTAGCATTCCACTATGTTTTACGTCTACGTCACTGATCAGTATTACGCGCTATGGGTTACCAGCGCTGAATAGGTGGCGCGCCGAAAACGAGCACCTGACGGGGAGTCGCGACACAACTAAGCTACTCGAGCCCATATGACCGGCCGCAGTGTACCACTCAGAAAGCGTGCGCGTGTGTCACTGCTGTGCTTTATTTTGGAACGAACAGCTCGAAATCCATAGCGCCAGTAATACTGCACTGTGGTTTAGAAAAGTAACTTGGTCCTAAGGCTATTCTCACATCAAATTCTTTAAAAAACAGAGAGAAGCCCTGTAAAGCGGATGGCATCTATACATTAGCTATCGAAGAGACAGTGCTGTACCGTGATGACAACTCCCTCGTCCTCGTTTTATGGTTGCGGTCTGGGTTTTGCACTAATGCTTGGGCTGGCTGACATGCCCCCATTGATAGGTACGTGCTACGACGATACCACGCTGCCAACATCTGCAGGTGAAGGACACGACGTTCGTGTCCTTCGCGTCCTTCTTGTCTCTCTGTCGCCGTTCTGTTCTCGCGCTATACCTGTCACCTCAAGAGCTGTCACGGCACCTCCTTCCTTGACCACCAGAGGGAACGCACAAGCATCATAATTTTTTGACGTGTTTCGAGCTTTACACTGTAATATTTCGCCCAGACACCTCGATGCCTGATTAGTTAAGAGCAATTTGTCGCGTAGTGCTCATTATCACCATAGGTTCGTTACCACGGGCACACTGTCCCGTTTCTAATACTATACAACCTGCGCCCTGCTGGCGCGCTTCTACCTGTCTGATTTTCGATCAAGCAGAAATTCATCTTCCACTCAGCCCTATTATGACACCTGACTGGTGGGGAGCTCAATGTGTTAATTCTAAAATGATTGACAGCAAACGGTTTAGATACGGGTGCAAAGAAGAAAGACATAACGCCGAACAAACATTCCAGATTACCTGATTCCAGTATTCCAGATTATCTTGGCATCACTTCTGAGGCTTGATCGCGAAAATGTGAACAGTTGAGTTGATTTTAGAACAAACCCGGCTAATATGCCCGATATATCGAAGCCACATGTATAAATGCGAACGTGCCTTCTCGTGTATTAGTTGATCGACAGCTCACGCTCGGCTCCCAGCTATCAGTGTCAGCGTGTATCATGGTTAAGCTTTATTTTTCTTTGCTGGCGACAAGTTTAACTATTTTATCTTGGATATCTCCGGTTACCAGTGACAAGAGTGGCCAAACAAACGATTTCACCTTGGGTGAAATTGTGAGGTGTCTTTATTTTTGTGTGCGATTAAGAAAATTAGCCCTTAAATTTGCTTTATTCTTCACTCAAAGCGAATACCTCCTTCTGGTAGACTTTATGCGTTGAAATGGTATCCGAGAAATTGTTGGTCAGCTGCCATTTCAACCATAGCTATAGCGCGAGAGCAGAACGACAAGAAAGCGACAGGATGGACACGAAGGATCTCTATTTGTCGTGGTTCTGTTCTCGCGCTATAACTATCGTCATGTCATACCAACTAGCCCAAACTGCCACACCTCTAAATTCATCATAATGTCACCTTATAGGTTACGCCAAACAGGAGAAAAAGAATGTTCTACACGCGGCATAATGCCAACAAGTGGCGCTGACTGACATTCTTATGTTGAATACACGTCTATAACGTATAGAATAGACGATGGTGGGACCACCATCGTATCCTTGTGGTATACCATTGGACGCGTGACTCAAAAGTCATAAGTTACTATCATGCCAGTGGCAAGTTATCTTTTCGTCCACATAACTTTCTTCATACTTACATCACACTAAGTTCAAACAACATGCCCTATATTTTCATTTGCATTATTGTTTTTGTTTTTTTAGGTCTCATAGTAAAATCTTAGGCGTTTAAGTTTAGCTCGAGGGATAAATAAGTGAAAAACATCGAAGCCGATGAGTCCCTGCAAAGTATCTATTGCAGAAGTGCAGGACTGGTCTTGAGAAGCATGGTGTGATCAAGCCCAGTAAAAATTTGCGTGTTAAGTCTGGCTTATCAACTAACTTGAACATCTGCACTTCTTGGGACGTGATTCTGTATAACAATTTTGAAAGAAAATAAAACATGTGATTAGGCATGAAACGAAACAAACATCATTCATGAAGTTATCGTGCATACATTTTTATATAAAATGAAAAGCCGTACACGATGCATATAATTAATTCTAAGAATCAAAATATGATATCATAGGATGCTTTAGTCTACGCCATTTAAAAGTTACCATAGGGCAGAATAAAGTCATGATCGCTGCCAAATATTCACCTCCAATGTGAAGATTTTTAAAAATAATATTTATTAAAAAGCCAAACCTTATAATTTACTACCTTTTTATGGGAGTTGGGTATAGACGCAAGAACCTTCCCATATGTTTCGGGGGGGAAGGGTGCTATTTCTGTGACTTAGTGTGCCAGATATTACAGCTTTAGAAGTGTGCTTCTACTATAAAGGTAAGCGATAAAGCACATGGTTCACTGCCAAATTCCATTAGAAATACTTGGGACATATTCCGCACGGTTTACGGCAAAGTTAGACTTTACTCCGACGAACGTATTTACGACAATACTATATCGACAGCGCTAGCCCATGAAATAATGTCGCGGCTCTGTGCTTGGCCAGTGGATGAAGACTAACGTTTGTCGGACTCCCGAGAACTGCGTGCTTTCTAACTTCTGCGTATAAACCTACCCCACCTATCCCCGCTATCAGTACCGCGAGAACAACCTGTGTGGCTCCGCCACCAACGCGCCGTGTACTGAATAAGATGAACAGCCCTGGGACATCACCAACGGTCTTTCGGAATGTCAGGGGGGGGGGACTTCAACAACCCATGCCTTAACTTTTGCGAGGACGCTATCTGCCTTGCACCAACCATGTCTGAGCTCATTGAGCCCGTCTGTGAAATATGATAGTTAAAATGAGGGTCCTGCTTGAATTGAAGACGACGCAGCGAGCAGCGAGAAAGCAAATAGTTAGTGTAACCTTAAGAGACACGTAAAGAGGAGAGTGGATCAGGAAACAAACCGGGGTTTAGGATATCATAGTTGAAATCAAGAAGAGGAAATGCACATGGGCCGGGCATGTAGTACGTGGGCTGGATGACCACTGGTCATTAAGGGTAACTGAATGGATTCGCAGAAAAGGCCGGTGGGTTAGGCGGAGACAGAAAGTAGGGCGGGCAGATGAGATTAAGAAGTTTGCGTGGATAAAGTGGCAGCAGCAAGCACAGGACCGAGTTGACTAACGGAACATGGGAGAGGCGTTGGTCCTGCAGTTGACGTAGTCATGATGATGATGATGATGATGATGTCTGTAGCAATGAATACGAATAGAACATATTCAAATGTTACGCTAAGCCGACCGACCGACCGACCGACTGACTGACTTCCACTTATGAACAGTAACTGGGCGTCCCGCTGGCGCACTGTCGAGACACGAAATGGAAAGCGGAAACAGAACCTGTGCATGATCGAACAAGGAAGTGGAGTGGACATGACCTCTTCATTTTTGCTCGTGCAACAGTGTGCAACCTATTTCGTTTTTCCAAAACAGTTCTTCGTACCCCATATGTTGTGTGCGTCTTGTATAAGTGTGCAAATGTTTTAGCAGTTTGCGTTGGGGGTTCGACTAGGGAACGAACAAGACGTTCACATCTCTTCCTATCGGCAAAGCGTGGTGGTCTCAGCGTATGCCACTTATTCCCAAACAAATGGCGAGGTGGTTTGCATTTCATAGAGCTGCACCAAGTACTTTTCGAGAGTAATATAACAAAGAAGAATGCGGGATTCTCTACACCGTTTTACAGTGTCAACTAATGCTACTTCTGCCGGAAGTAGTGCAACTGGGCAACTAGCACTGGATGGCAATATACTATTATCGTATGGCGTTATCTTATGATGCCGGTTGGTGCCACGCACGGAAAACTGTCTGTAGCATGCCCATGGCATGCTATCGCGATTTGCATCAAAGCCAGGAGGCGCAAAACTCAGGTGAGGGTGAGGATGATCGAGTGAGGATAGAAAAGAATAAAAAATTGCATAGTGATGCAGATCATTAAGCGGGCAGTCCCAAGTATAGCATAGCCGCCTGTCCCAAAGATGGAAAGGGGAAGAAATAGTAAGGAGATAAATAGAGGGGTGAGTATAAATAATGGCACAGTCGTGTATACCACTGCACAGAAAGTTTGTTGCGTAGCGTTGCCGTGTACAGCTGGATAGGAAAGCAAAATGAGTGGTAAAATAAGGGTTGTAGACTTGAGGATAATCGAAAGCAGGCTATGAGAAACTAAAATATAGCATAGCCTTATACGAACTAAGGCGAAAGAACCTTGTATCGCCAGACATTGCTAGATGGGGAGGGTAGGTAGATTAAAGGGTAGCCGTGTATAGTTTAGTATAGCAACTCGATAGATCAGTGAATTGAGGTTAAAGAGCAGTGGTGAGAGAAAAAGCCAGAGGGTATCGAAGAGAGTGTAGAATGCTGTAAGTTACAGCCATTACATATTGATTGATTGATTGATTGATATGTGGGTTTTAACGTCCCAAAATCACTATATGATTGAGAGAAGCCGTAGTGGAGGGCTCCGGAAATTTAGACCACCTGGGAGGAGGAGGAGGAAGGGAAGAAATGAAAGGCAGGGAGGTCAACCAGACACACGTCCGGTTTGCTAGGTGGGGTTCTTTAACGTGCACCCAAATCTGAGCACACGGGCCTACAACATTTCCGCCTCCATCGGAAATGCAGCCGACGCAGCCGGGATTCAAACCCGCGCCCTGCGGGTCAGCAGCCGACAGCCTATACAAATAAAAACACGTTAATGTGTAGTCAACCTCCGCAATGTGCTACGGTGATGCAGGTAATTTGGTCTAAAAAAAGAAAACTCACTCATTTAGTTAGTATGTGTACTAGTTGCGTAAATGATAAGAATGGAGGAAGAAATACTATAGAGTGAAGTATCCGAAAATTTGACAAAAGAAAAATTATATTTTACTTCTGCTGTGTAACTCAACACCGGAATCACTATGGGTTTAGCAATGTCTGTAATCTCTGTAGGAATAAGGAACCGATTCTTCTCGTCTTAAACAAAAACATTTTCAATCACCCTTGCACAAATTAAGCATAAAACAATAGGCATTAATTAACAATTAAGGCACGCTATTGCTGACATTTCCTTCTGCTGTTTCATTAAATTGACAGGTAGTCGAAACAAAGAAAAATAGAGTGGTGGTAAAGGTTAACACAGTGTGACCCTTCTACCTAAAACGTTTCATATATACAATCGATGCTGTCAGGGCACTCAACATTTGTGCGTGCTGTATTACCACCATGTTGCTGATAAGTTATGAAGACTCCCAACAGATATAACTAATAAGCACGCGTTCATTAATAATATCTATTGGTGACTGTGGACCTTGTCCCAAGGCAACTCGTATCGAGGTGCCTTGGGGCTAGATCCCCAGTCGTATCGTATCGAGTACGGGAACCAGTCTTGTAAACAGGCCATCAGTAGCACTCCTCACACAGTTATACGTATTATCTGTTTTAGCGCATGTCGTGATCAAACTAAAATGTACACTTTCTGCCCGTTATAAATCTATAAGGCCCTGTCATAATACGGGGCGCTGAGTGTATTTGCAGTAAAGATCCTCTTAAACTTTTACGGTCGGCTCTACCTCACTAGTTGTGAAAATACTGACGTAGACAGCACACCGACTCTTTTATTTATTTACCTTCTGCCAAGCGAAAACAGACAAGGGGACCCATGTATGAAAATGGCCAAACAAAGATAAAGTATAGCAAATTATTTTTATGTTGGGTTTTACGTCGCGCAGTGCGATCGTGCGATGTTTCTATTATTCACTC